>NC_134485.1:16227422-16596172 GCF_040206685.1 Ascaphus truei
TTCTTACTAACTGCATTTACACGGCATACCTATTAGGGGCATAAATCAGATTTATGCGTACAGTACGACATTCTTATCAGTAGGAATTTATCACCACTCCTATTTCATAAATAGATGTATACGTACATGGCTTTATGTGGAAATGTTTTATTTATTTTTTATTTCAGTTTGGCAAAGGTTTAAAGCTCATCTATTTTTGTTTGTTCTGTCCATATGTTGTAACATTAAGAGGGGCAGCTACGTTCCCAGAACATGTTCCCTGATAAGCAGACACCACTTGGCAGAGTAGAGTATGTGGGTTGTTGGAAGCCACACCCCTCGGCAATGATATTTGCCCCGCCAGCATGGCATTGCTTGCATCAATATAGTGAGTCATTCTAGATAGGTACTGTAGTATCAATAACGCTGCTATGTATAGCCAGATAAATAGTGATAAAGTGTTTGTCAACATCATATAAACTTAATGCAAGGACACATTTTCTAGGGCTGGCCAATTTCTCCGGGCGATGAAACATGCAGTGAGCACGTCTGATAAGGGGATGGCCAGGGATTTCTCAAGTTGAATGTACTCGTCTGCATCAATCCCAAGCAAATGTGCCAGGATGGGAGAGGCTACCGCTGCTGCTTGTTCTGTACATGCCACAAATAACATCAAGTTATTCATTAAACCGTACACTGTGCCGTTGCTTCATAGTTGAAAACTGGCAAGGGAACAGGGAGAACCATGGCTAAGGTGTGGGCACAAAGGTCAGTTATGGTTACGGATTATATGTGCTTTTTTTTTTATCATCCTGTATTGTAACCCAATATTAATTCTACAAGTGTGTTAAAGTAACAATGCCAGCTGCTCGGCCACTTTTCAAGACATCCTAAATATAGCCGTCCAACCTATATGTGCTTGTTGGAGTTAAAAGACGTTCAAAGGATACCACGAGGTTATTTCTAGAGAACCTACAATTGGTAGTTAGACCCAGGCAAAGTGGTTACACGTCCTTAGTGCATTTTAGCAGGTGAATGTTTGCGTCTCTACTTCCAACACACAGTTTGTACGGAAGTCTGACTCCCACAGTTTGGTGCTAACCAGAAGTTGGCCAAAGTAGAGACACTGCTGATTAAATGGAAAACTAGGGCCCACATCCACAAAAGGGTGCTAAGCTTTAGCACACCACCGCTCCCGTTCACATGAATAGGAGTACATGTGTGCTACAGCTTAGCACCCTTTGTGGATCTGAGCCTAAATGTTAAATGTAGCTCGGTTCGGTGCATACAGTTGGTTCCTTATATTTCATAGAAATTTGTTTCATTTTTATTTCCTGATTGCTGTGGCCATCACAGAGCCAATGTGAAGTATAGAGGGTATGAAACCTAGTAGGGTACGGATCTGACATTTTTACTTCCAGCTGAAAATTATTTATTTGTAAACCATAGATCTATAAGGGGCAGTTTTGAGGAACAGGACTGAGAAGGTATCTTTTTTAGGAAATTATGGAGGATGGAGGATGTGCATTGTAGGGTTGCCAGGTGTCCGGTATTGAACTGGACTGTCCTGTATTTGGATACTCTGTCCAGTAAAAAATGAGAGGTGCTGTAATACTGGACATGTATGTGTCCGGTATTACCTCCCTGGACATAGTGACCTGACGCACCTTTCACCACAGAGTCCAGTATTTTTGGAGAAGCCACCTGGCAACCCTAGACTTCGTTGCTAGTAACTGGATCTGTTTAAAGCAGCAGTTTATTGTATTTTATGCAACTGTGTTGCATTGATGTTTAATTCTAGATGAATCATTTCATTGGGCAACAGGGCTGGTAAAATGGCAGGTGAAGCGCATTGGATGCATTTACAGAAACGGGAGCTAATTCAACCTAAAATCACAACTCAGCTAAACACATTATATGTAGGAGGCCGATTACAAAACAACCCCAAAAATCAAAACCATAAGAACAATTTTAGGGTTGTGACTATATCGTGGAGACGTGTTATTGGTGATGTTACTCCCCTGACTTAAGAGGGTGAATGCTACAGTCTATAAGGATGGGACAAGCTGGCAATTCTGTAAAAGTAGATACCAGAGTTGAATTTCAGCTTCATTCTGCCATGTTCCCCTATCCCAGGCACCTGGGATTTTCTGGATCGCTTTCTCACACTTAGGCCCAGATCCACAGAGGTCCGTTAACTCATTGCTGATTATTATTTTCATTATTTCCCACGAGGTCAATGTACTTCTTAACTAGAGGAGTGGGACAGAGATACTAAGCCCCCCAAGTGACTTCTATACCTTCTCAAATACACCTTTATACAACACGGGGAGAGACATCTGTGTACAAAAAGGAACACACTTGAGATACAGCACCTGGGAAATATGTTAATTTAAGTCATTTGAATACACTTTGCATATATCCCAGATATGAAGGTATGTTTAGGGAGGTATATGTCATTTTGGACTTGAACATAATAGGTCTCTCACCCGCCATACACCAAGAATATGGATCTGTAGAAATCTACGTGTTCCAATCACATGACGATTGCCCGTGACATTGCCAGGAATAGTTTGTTCAGACTTTAGACAGACTGCATTGAATGCCACAGTGCACTTTAATATAAGTGAAGCACTACAATGGCTCGCTACATCTTCGGGACATTCCAAGCAGCTCATACACCAGAAAATTTACACATTTAATCTAACTATTTGTAGATCTATATAGTAGTTCTGCAAAACAGCCATTTAATATGCGTGCCGTGATATTATAGTACAGTGGTGGGCAACTCCAGTCCTCAAGGGCCACCAACAGATCAGGTTTTAAGGATATCCCTGCTTCAGCACAGGTGGCTCAATCAAAGACCCTTGAGGACTGGCGTTGCCCACCCCTGCTTTACTATATCAAATATAAAGGATTTTTTGTTTTGTTTGACCTTTCACAATTTTTTTGTGCTATCTAAAGTTATTCTTATTTCATTGTTTTTAGTCCAGAACGTTTTCTATTTGTTCGTATTTACATGTTAGGCATCACACAATGGCTGGCTGTCCTCTTGTAGGAAATTCAGCAAATTAAAGCAGTTTCTTTAATCCCGCCTGCACTGAAGGGGTTAACACGTGCCTGGTGTTTTTGTTGTTTTTAGCAGAAGAAAATAAAGCATTGTTCCTTCAGTTTTGCGTTTGATAATTCGTTTTGTTTGAACAATTCCACATTGTTCACATTTGTCTTAAATATGCACTTTGATTTTCAACTAATTAGTCATTCCCTATTAATTATGGCACAGTGGAAACTCCTGGTATGCAAGTTTGTGGGGTTAGGAACCGTGCGATGCAGCAAGGACAGCACGGCCTGGGCTTATGTTACGCTTACATACTGTACTGATGGAAAATAAGTACAATGCAATTTGCCAAAAAGCAATGTTAGACTGCAACACGAAGCAGATATAAACTTGGTTCGTCTGCGTGTAGCCAAAAGGGACTTTAAAACAGTAATTTATGTTTGGGAAGAAATGTTTATCCCATAGAAAAACAGAATTGCTGCACTGTTTGGTAGTGAATCTCTCTCCTCTTACACTCGAAGCTCATCCATCTTGAAGGAAACACATTGAACATGAAGTAACCTTAAAACACAGACCTCTCCATTTCAGCCGTGTCCCTAATAATAACAACCAGCATCAGAGTCCTTGCCACTGAAAGGGAGTTGGTTGTTAGGGCGGGGTCCTGGTGCTTTGTCAGTATGTGCCGAAGTAGACCATTTCTGTGCCTATTGACTTGGACAGTCGGCCACTTCTGAGTATGTTGAATTAGCCCCGCAAAGGGCATTACAGTATACAGCAGGGGTAGCCAACTCCAGTCCTCAAGGGCTACCAACAGGTCAGGTTTTCAGGATAACTCTGCTTCAGCACAGGTGATTTTTCCAATCTCTTAGCTCCTCTGTTCCTTTTAATATCTCTGCTCACATTTATTGCTATGTACCTGCTGGCTTTTCTCAAGGCCATCTCCTCTCTGTGCCACACGTCTCTACTGTTCTGTCCGAAATCTTTTGCCCATACTGCACCCTCATCTGGAGCTGTTCTCCTTAAGCTCCCACTCTCCTTATCATCAAGATCACCACTTGAAAAGTCACCTAATAATAATAATAATTCTTAGTTCTTGTATTGCGCTGCTAGTTTTACGTAGCGCTTTACAGAGACATTTTGCAGGCACATTCCCTGTCAATCTATGTTTTTGGTGCCCAAGGCACAGGGAGATAAAGTGACTTGCCCAAGGTCACAAGGAGGCAACACCAGGAATTGAACCAAGTTCCCCTGCTCCAAACTCAGTGCCAGCCAGTGTCTTTACTCACTGAGCCACTCCTTCTCCCTAACCTATACTGTTGTAACATGACCACATGACCAAATTACCTATTGAATACGCCCTTCACTCCTGTTCTTATCTTAACCTACAGTAACAAAAATGAACCTTTTCTTTGTCTGTAGGTCTCCCAAAACACCAGTCAGATTGTAAGCTCTTCGGTTTCAGCCCTATGTTTATTTTTATGCATTGTGCCCTTATCCCTAATTGTATTGTTCTTCCCTACCGTCTGTTATGTCTTGTGTATTGTGTCTGTAAACTGCTGCATACTGTACACTGCCGTGGCGTTATTCAAACAAAAGTAGAAATGCAAGCGGAAAATACAAAATACTCAGCAACTCTTTATACTGAAACAGGTTCATTTTCAGGAGTTGTTCCCAAAATGAATTTCTGTTTCAAAGCACAACACACACACACACACGCGCACACGCACACAGAGACACACACGCACACAGAGACATACACGCACACGTACGCACACGTACACACACACACGCTGAGCTGTAGGTGAGAGCAGTGCATGATCTCAGGCATGCGAGCTCATGGCATTTGGCTGGTGCTGCATAATGTGGTATGCTTATGATTGTGGGATGTTTGCATTCTCAGATCACAATGTTCATTACGCTCTCTTGGAACCGGGATGTGCACGGTCTTCCAGTTCCACATTTTTCTTCTCCAGCGCTCCAAGTCCTTGCTTTAAATGCATAGTGCATGTTTGTGGTCCTAGCAAGAGAAATGGGATTTTGTGGTACGGCTGGCCAACTGACACTTAATTACTTTTAACCCATTGGAATCCAGTTTATGCTTTACGCAGGAATTCACTCTTTCTTGTAGTCAGCATATATTCTCATAGAAACATAATAAATACGTTGTCTTAATTGCACTAACGTAGCACTGAAGTTGCAGAAACTATACCTACTGAGTTTAAGATGGCAGCCTCCATGACATTTTCCTTCTCCCCATCATGGATGTAGATGTTTTAGCATAACTGGTTCACGTTCTGCGTGTTTGTAAATCAGCACTAACAAAAGTGCTTCTTTATTTCAAGCCTCCTGGCTGCACAAACGGTGCTAAACCAGGGCAAACGCCTTGCACCACATTCCTAGTGTATGATGAATCTGGTGCTGCTTTGTGTGCTGGAGACATTAGAAAACAGACCTCAAAGTGTAAGGGGATGGAGGGGAAATGGATATTAAGCTTGGCTAAGTTACAGATGTGGCACGATTTGCTGTCCTCGGTGCAACGCGATTGCGGTGGTTGCGGCACTGGAGAATTAATGCTATGGGGGTCCCATTCAGAAGCATGGACTCCCCCGCAGACACTCCCCGGCGCCGCACACTGTGGCCTCCTTGTGCGTCGTGCCCGAGGGCAGCAAGTCTTTCTACATCTGTAGTCCTGGGTTTGGGTCATAAAGAGAATCCTAATCAAGAACAACGATTTAAGTGAACAATGGAGCATTACAGGGTTAACTCCCACGGGAACTATTACGGCATTGTAGCGCCTACTGCTGCTCAACGAATTACTCTGTAAGTGTTATAAGCAGAGACAACCTTAATTGCCCTTATTAAATATGCTCTAACGCCACTTATCTATGCCTGAGAAGATGGTAGTGGCATTCCTTTTCTCCAGCACCAGGAAGCAGAGCAGACTGAATAAGGGTCAATGTTTCATGGTGTTAATTGCTATCCACAGTTGCACACAGGGCCAATCACCAACTGCGTCAGGAGATAAAAGGAGATGCTTCAGAAGTTAAAAGCCAGAGTTTATTTAATCATTTATAAAGGGGTTTTTTTTTCTCAAAAATATATGTTATTTCAATTTCGCCGTTGCTCTTCTGAGGCCAAGAACGTTTGCAATATTTTATAGTGTATTCACTTACCCAACGATTTAAACCCAGCGAGTATACAGTGTGGGCAACTGGGGATTTCGGTTAGTAACGGTGGCCCCAAATACTTCTTAGTTACTTTTCCTAAATTAGTGAAAATATATGTGATAGAAAACCAGTTATAATGTTGATAGAAAATATATATCTCTCTATTTAATGACTCCATGGGAATCCTTTTTAATCACGGGTTGGTCCATTTGAACAGGCAAGGCCACTTATTGAACCTGTGTGTCAGACTTTGAAGATTTCCTCCCACTGGTCTGTTATTTTCAGAGCAGATATGTTACTTTTTCTGCTTTGAAGACAACTGCCTACAGTATATCATTGATGCATCTCCACAGAAACAGGTGTCTCATTAGCGCTGCCTTCCAGCAATAGCTTTGTAGAGTAAAACAAATGCAAGTATGGGACACAGTGGCACCATCAAGGGTACAGAACGAGGAGTCTGGGAAAACTCGGCTAGGAGTGCAATGCCTACCAGCCGTTGGTGAACAGAGACTCGAACTGTCATTAAGCATAATTAAACCTAATAGCGACTGTAAACTGTTTCTTACCTTCAACTTCCCTCCACTGCATGAAGAAGAACATTAACCAAGTGTTTTGGGACATGAATTACTATCTTTCATTATAAAGGTTCCGTCTGGAAGGGATAGTCTCATAAATTAAACATTGTAGTGTATGCAAGACTTCAAGATATAAAAATGCATTCAAATTAGGAACACATTATGTACCATCTTAGTGGCAGCAAAATGACGTTTTTGGTTAATCACACTCTAAGTATGATAGATAAATTAATTCTTTACTTGATGGACTTATGGAAAAAAATGCACATTCAGTAGACTTCACTTTTGTATACAAACGTGTAATGCATGATAGAATTAATTGTGTACGGACCAGTTATATAAACCAGCAGTCATTTCAGCCTTTACCAACTACAGGACTCAGTCGTTGTTTGCGAACTAGAACTGGTAGACCTATAGAACTGAAAGACATTCGCGAGGACAACTTTCTCCTTGGCAATCCCAAATACTGCAGTTAGAACTATTTGACTTTCTCCCAGAACAGTGTCTGCTCCTCAAATTCTGTATCACCTGCACATCACTTTATCACCTTCAAGGCTACACACCCGTCTGCTCGCCATTTCTCACTAGACCCATGCTTGACTCCTGTCCTCTGCTAATAACTGTATCTTGTCCAACCCTTCGACCTTCACTGCACTCTCCAAGACAGGAGCGGAGACTGAGTGACTGTCCCGCCACTACACGGCCATGAAAACCTGCAGGCTCAGTGCCACTCAAGATGTAGGGCCTAAAGCTAAACTACCCCTGCACCACTCGACATATCGAGACCGGACTCCCCCCTCGTACAACATATTGGGACCAAAACACCTTTATTTCTCCCCTTAAAGAGTCGGTGCCCTGGAATCTTAAATCTGCAGCCCCCCATGTATCTTCAACAGACAGAGTATGCGTCTGGACTGTCCTGTTCCCACCGCTCCAAAATATGGGAACCTGGACCTGGACATTCTTCTCCGAGAAGCTACTGCTCTCCCTCTCTTTTGAAACCCTTTCCCCGTACTGCTACTTTCTTGAGGAGCTCCCTCGCACTCTGTGTACCTCACACACCATCTCTTGCCTCCTTCAAATCAAATCTGCACCGAACTGAGAATTTCATTAGCCAAGACTCATGGCCACTTTTTGCCACACTTACCGAGGCACTTCCCAACCGGCGTGGCCAGGCACTGCCATCTTCTGCACTTATTCCTTTCCCCCTACTCGGACATGAGGGTCTACAACAAATAGAAACGAAGAAAGTATTTACATATATGTGCGGCAGAGACAGCCTTTTCCAGGGGTGGCTAACTCCAGTCCTTAGAAGATAGAGCAGGCGTAGCCAACTCCAGTCCTCGAGGGCCACCAACAGCTCAGGTTTTCAGGATATCTCTGCTTCAGCATAGGTGGCTCAGTCTTTGACTGAGCCACTGATTGAGCCACCTGTGCTGAAGCAGAGATATCCTGAAAACCTGTTAGTGGCCCTTGAGGACTGGAGTTGGCCATTCCTGACCTCTTCACTTATTACTACTGTATACTACAGAGTCAGGTGATCGCTGGTGCTGAATATAGTTTGTTTCCACACTGGATAACTCCCTTCTTCCTATTTATGTAAACAAAACAAATAGGAGGAACTGCACCTTTAAATCAATAACTACTTGAATCACCGGAGTGGTTAAATGACCGAGTGCTTTCACTTGACTGCATCTTCGGCAGGCATTGAGTGGCCATTTAAGTGGTGGTACCCAGTACTTTACCTCTGTGTACACACAGTATTTTCTAATGGTTAAAGACGGCAAAATCTTTTCATGTATTTTGAACGGGAGGATTTAAATTGAGTAATGTAAATGAGAAACAATAATCTAGTCCATAAAACCGCAGCCCCTGAAGTAGGAAGCCCCGGTTATTACAAGAGAGGCGCTGTGTAAGAATTAGGCAAGTCACTCTGTGCTTCATGTGCCAAATAGATTGTGAGTTCTTTGCACCAGGCCGGTTTTATCGTACCTTGTGCATTAGTGAGTATACCAGTGGTTGCTAGATACTGTACAAATATATTATAACGGGGAGTAATTCTCACTCTTGTCGCACTCCGCACTGCCTCTAAACACCCTACTACCTGCCACGTGCCGGGCTTATTATGTGGTGTTCAGAGCATCTCGGGGCTGTGAAAATGAGCACTTTGGGTTTTTATAATAACTCCTGTTCTTAGACTTCAGTCAGCAGCCCAGCTGACTTTTCTAGTTATGACTGAGTTAGCTACCCTCTCATTTAGCGCACAGTGGAAAGGGATTGTTAAAGCCCAGGCTTTTGCTCTCTTTGCTCTTCACATCATCAGTCAGCTGGTAATTGACTGATAATGTCATGTGCAGAAAATAGCCCAGCATGAGCTTCAGAAGCTGCTCTCACTGCAGTAGTAGGATTTGTTCAAAAACTTGAAGCAGACTCTCAAGTACTCGGACTGATAGCTAGAGGTGTCTGTCAGCAGCTTAAAGCAGCAAGACCTCCCAAACTCATGCAACATGCTGCCCCCTGAGACTGTCTCGCTCTTTATTTAAAAACCATGTGTTTCCTTATCTCTAGCACAGGGGTGTCCAACTACAGAGCTGCCAACAGGTCAGGTTTTCTAGATATCCCTTCTTCAGCACAAGTGGCTCAATCAGTGGCTCAGTCGATACTGAGACCATACCAGACAATATATGAATGTATATAGACCATACCAGACAATACATGCATGTATATACACCATACCAGACAATACATGCATATATATATAGACTATGCCATACAATACATGGTCCTCCTGTGCCCCTGCAACTCCGCTCACATGGTCCTCTTCTTCTGCTGCCACCAGCTGCCGTCCTTCTCTCCCTCCACCACTTGCTGTCATCCTCTGCCGGCTGGCTATGATTTTAGAACCTGGTACATCACTAATATGCACCGTACCATACAACACACGTATGTATATGCACAGGCAATACATGTATGTACAGGCACTACACCATACCCAGAATGTGGCGCTTTAATGCTAGTGAAAGGTGCGCTTCGCCACCTTTGGGTCTGCAGGCCGGAGAACGTTTCTGGGAGGTGGAGGTCTCTTTGAATACTGAAGAAAAAAGTGACAATAGCGCTCTAACATACCCAAATATAAAATATAACCACTTATATGTGAATAATAAACAATAATAATTATAGTGATATACGTGCTTAAATAACAATATAGTGAATAAAGGACTTAGAAACAGACTACAACCCTTGAAAAAGACTGTTCCACTCGTCTTGCATCAGATGATCTTCCAAAAAATCAGGGGAGCGTGTCTCGTAGCCATAAAATAAAGAAAACATTACATTTGACAGTAAATCACACTACATCCCAACATGTCACAGCAGAGAGAACAATGAAGCCTGCTGTTATCTGTACATGTGTGTCTGGTAAATAATTAGTGTCACGATACAGCCATGAACAGATTAAGTTGTGTGAACAATACAGCATCCAGGGGGTTAACATTATTTAAAAAAAAAAATAATAATAACACATTTGTCTGTTCACAAGGGTAACCAGAGACTGGTTATGGGGGTGTGCCTTTTTATTAGGGACTCAAATAATAAAACAGAAAGATGGAACATGGTTACATTGAGCAGACACGTGACAGGTTACAGATGTTACTTTTCTGTCAGGCCAGTATTCAAAGAGATGGATGCTGTATTGTTCACACAACTTAACCTGTTCATGGCTGTATCGTGACACTAATTATTTACCAGACACACATGTAAAGATAACAGCAGGCTTCATTGTTCTCTCTGCTGTGACATGTTGGGATGTAGTGTGATTTACTGTCAAAACACAGCCATTTAATCATATCGATATGTGTTGTATCTGGGGCACACTCGCCACATCGGTACCTTGTGTGAGATAAGTGTGAATGTGTTATTAGCTGGTCATTCCCACGACTTGGCTGGGGTTCCATGTTAGGGCAGTGCGACACGGCAAAAGATGTCTTTCTTTTTCTTTTTAGTTTGTGGAGAGTTTATCAACAAAACAAATAGGGGTTTGGGCCACAAGGCTATATGTTTCCAAGGAGGAGGGAGAGCGCTGAGAGGATGGAAGTGTATATTAAGGTCTAATAATACAATGTTTCATGTGATTTTTCAGAGAAACTTAAATGAACAACAGGGATAAGAGAAGCACGCAAATGGGAGTGAAGACAAAGAAAAGCCCTTCTGCCCTGAAGAGCTTACACTCTAGGAATTTACAAAACTTTGCAATAGGATATCGCAGCTCGGTCGGCGTTATCAGCCGATGAATTGGCAGTTAATGCTGATTGGGCGCCAATATCCCTTCTCGGAGCATTCTGTAACCCACCTAAGTGGTATTTGGGAGACTTGCGGGCACTATAGAGGTAGGAGTGCGTTTAATAAAAGTGCAGGGAGGGAGGTCAATTGTATCTGGAGTCAGTAGTATTGGCGTTTTTCAGGGGTGGCCAACTCCAGTCCTCGTGGGCCACCAACAGGTCAGGTTTTCAGGATCACCTGTGTTGAAGCAGGGATATCCTGAAAACTTGACCTGTTGGGGGGTTGCCGAACCCTAGCATATGTCATTTAATGAGATGGTTTTTTTTAAGAGGTGGGGCATTGTACTTCCTTACCTCCTAAAGCTTTTCCTCCTTAAATACTGGGGTACGGTAACCTCCAAAATAAAATCATTCCAGTCTTTTTATTTTTTTAGAAACCGCTTACTTGTGTCCTGGCTGCACCCGGTAGAGAGAAATTGAAACACAGCATATTTAACCATAAAATGGTATAGGAAGAAGGTATATGAACACAAGGCAGCCAGTGTGTCCTCTGTTGTGTCACACAATCATGTTACAGGAGCAATTGGAGACGTAATATGTTATATGACTATAGCTTGAACTTCTATTCTATCGCAGGTTTATTTGTGCCGGCTTAACTCCTGTTATCTGTGTATAGTGTATTAAAAAGGATGTGCTAAAGGAACAATGAAACCCTGGTGCCATGCAAAATACTATATGGCATGTGGGAAATTTATTCTAGTGCAGGCAGAATAGATTAAAGAGGGAAAAAGTACAGCAGTGGGAGATGGAAGTAATATGAAGTTTGACTGCACATTAACTACAGTCTTGAACGAAAGTTGCTCCAGCATGATAAACCTTCCCAGGGAATATATATAGGGACGGACAGCAGGCAAGAAAAGAAGCATATTCTCCAAGCTGAGGTTCAAATTTTGTTTGTTTGATGGGGCTAAAATATTAGAATAGCTTAAAGCTGCAGTTCAGTCAATATCCTGCATGTTTGTTTTTTTTAATAAATCAGTTCTGTAGTAAGAAAAAATACTTTTAGCATTTTCTGTTTTTAAAAAAACAACTTTGAAAGACCAATTTTCTTGTATTCTATTTTAACAGCCATTTGCTAAGGCACTGCCCCTTCATGTCCTGTCACAAGCTCTGGCACACCCTCTAGCACTTGTCAGTGCAGGATTGCTCATGAATATTCATGAGCTTCCACTGCCAGTCAAGCAGATTATAAACAAATGCCAGCTTTTAATATGTCACCAAATTTCGACCTATCAATACATGGAAAAAGAATTGAGCTGCAGCTATACTGTTATTTAGGTAATTAGAGATTGCACACATAAAACTATTGAAGTAAAAAAATAAATGTAAAAAAAAAAAAAAAAAAAGACTGAACTGCAGCTTTAAGACGTCTTGCAGCCGTCCAAACTGCCGTTTCCCCCTCCCTTTAATATGTGCACCAATACAATCCACACAATGATAAGTAATTAGCTAAGTTGCCGATCGATTGGCGAAGATTCGGCTCGGGGGTTCACTAAATGGCTGTCAGTGCAGCAGAAGAGGACTAAAGATGCAAAGTTCTGTGGGGAAGATCATGTGACCAGGCAGTCACTAGATACAATTGGTGCCCTTCTAGAGAGAGGGCAGGGCTCAAAAAGGGGTGTGCCAGAGCCTGTTTCACAAGAGGAAGGGGATGTGAATTTGTAAATGGTTGCTATAGAAACAAAAAATGCTTGTTACATTATAATACATAAAAAATGTAATTCAGAGGTTTTTTTTGTTTTTTAATGCTACAAGTATTTTCTCATAGTACAGAACTGATTTATTATATATATATATGTATGTATATATATATATATATATATATATATATATATATATATATATATATATATATATATATATATATATATATATATATACAGATGTAGCATATTGTTTGGTCTGCAGCTTTAATGTGTGTGTATGTATGTATATCTTTATTTATATAGTGCCATTAATGTACACAGCACTTCACAGCAGTAATACACCTGACCTGATAATATAAAATAAATAATACAAATAGCACATAATGGGAATAAGCGCTTCAGACATACAAGTAACATTAGGAAAAGGAGTCCCTGCCCCGAAGAGCTCACAATCTAAGTGGTAACATAAAGGGGAAGATGTCTCCGCATCAGCCTAATATATTAATAATGAATATGTGTAGAAATAATGGTCAAATTATTTATGGTGCAAATAGGGATAGGAGATTATATACAGACAAAGAGTCCCTAGTGAATGCACTCATAAACAATAATAATGTGATATGATGATAGTTAATTAAAAAAACCTGTTAATTATATTATAAAAACATACTAAAAAATATTTTTTGTAAAAGGGACTGGGTAAATAATCCGTGACCCATCCCATTAACTTTCTAACAGGTCGTGTTGACCTTATTACCATAACAATTGTAACAGATGTTTAATTTTCTGTCCAATACTGCTAATTACATCAAAAATCACGTCAGTCTGCTGACAAGAATGTACTTCAATATTTACTGATTGACATCAATTTATAGTGCTCTTTAAAGTATTCAAAAATGTCATATTTTCTAAAACATGGAGTAGTTAATTATCAAAGTATACATATCTCCATGCACTGGGTCACTGTTACGGTGAAAGAGCTATATTTTGGACATAAAAACATCTATAGAAATGGTGTAGTGCTAATGAATAGTTATTCACTAAGCACCTATCACTGACGCAGTTACAGCCCTCTAAATAGGTGCTGTTATAATGTCACAAGCGGGTATTGTGAGTAGGGTCGGACTCCTATCTCAGACAAGTACAGAAAAGATGATAACGGTGGTATATGTTACGATTGTGCTCGCCACAAACCGGGACCGGACCGCGGGGCTGAGGTGGGGTTATATAATCACTGACCTTAGTCCGCGCAGACTGAACCGGAGTGCGCAGTTCGTAGTCGTACATAGCAGGGTCAGGATTGGAGAAGGCAGCATCGTCGTTATTCAAGCAGGAGTTCGGCAACAGGTAGTCAGGAGTTCCCCGCTTCAGCTTAGGAGCATGAGCGCGGGAGTGGCCAATGTGCGAGGAGCGGGCTCGGCCCATGACGCCGGTCTCAGCAGGGGGAGACAGCAGGCTGGCCGAAGTACACCGCGGGGCAGCGTCAGGGAAAACCAACGCTTCAGCACAGAAGTCCAAAGCAGGCCTCTGCGTGGAGAATAGCAGCGGGCCACAGGAAACAAAGGGTAACCACTGCTAGGGGAGAATACAGCAGGTACCAGGAACCAGTGCTGGCTAAACAACGCTTCAGCACAGGAGTCAGGAACAGGCCTCTGCGTGGAACTAGCAGCAGGCCTCCGGATACTCAGGAACTAGAGATGAGAACTAGAGAGGTTAGTACACAAGGAGACAAGCCAGGCGGCTTGTGGCAGAGACAGTAAAGTCCATTGAAGGATTATGCTCGGCCCTGATTCAGTGCCAAAGCCCAACATATAAAGGGCGGAGATCCAATCACAGGGGGAGGGTGTGTGAGCATTCCTCCAATGATGGAGCACATGGCAGAAGCTGAAATGAGAGGCAGCACATGTGCCATTGATTGCCAGAGGAAGCCTTTGTAACTGCAGAGGTCTGCAAGGCTAGAATCAAAGCCAGGAGCGGATTCCTTACAGTATATCATTAGTCAGACAAGATGCAATATCTCATATCTATGCTGATTTCACGTTAGTAAAATCACTGTCTGATATTAGCTATTAGTGCATTGCAATTTGAGGGACGCACAAAGTGTGGATTATGTCCTCGAGGTGCGGTTCTCAGACCGTATCCAGTTATAGCCTCTGATGGTTATTGCAGCCCCTATGTAGTATAGTTCTTATAAAGTATCACTAGATATTAATCTATAGACCAGACAGTATCGGCATAGTCAGTCCTAGGATAAATGTGAATGCCTGATATACAAGTTATAAATATGATCATGTGATGATGCAGTTATTGGAACATACTAAGTTTGCTTATGTTCCATGAGGCTCACTGACCTTATCCACTTATAGCCTCTAGTTCAAAAATGACTGCTACAAATAATATGCAACAAATGTATCAATATAAACGTAGTTTCTACTTAATGGATACACTGTCTCCTATGTTTAAACATATATCTCATGAGATCAGGGACACAAGTACTAGCCAGCCTAAATATTGAGCCTTATATTCTTTATTGACATGCACAATTGCATATATTAAAGCACTCAAAACAGTTGCATATATTCACAAGACATGCCCTCATATGTCTGTTGTTCCTTTAAGCCATTCTTTCTACATTCATACTGTAGAACACAGTACATGTACATTAGAGGATCATACTCCTTTTTTTTGGCTGTTCAGTGATGTTTAAGCACACCGGAGTTCTCAGCATACAGCTACTCACAACTACTTCCGCATAGTGACGTCACCGCGTTTGGTCACCTGACGCACGTTTCATGCTTTTTTCGCGCTTTTTCGAAGGTGATTACATTATGATTACGCAATGTATTTAAAGGAGAAGGTTGTCATGGCTACCGGGATTGCTATTAACCCTTGCCATTCCTGGATGGTTTAAATGAACAAAACGCCAGCATTAGGGGACAAAAAAACAGCCATATGAAATACAATTTAATAGTTACTAATAATATTAGAATGGACTAGGTCCACTAATAACGTATCATAAAGGGAAAGGGGAAAGATGTCTCTGCATCAACCTAATAATATATTAATAATGAATATGTGTAGAAATAATGGTCTAATTATTTATGGTGCAAATAGGGATAGGAGATTATCCTATCTTATTGTAACCAGCTTGATAAATGTGGCCACATTCAGACTAGTCTCGGGAGGTGGTGTGAATTTTGATCAAGGTTTCATTGAGGAAAAAGGGCCCTCACCTGGAGTCCTTAAACATTCATGCTGGGTCATGGATTATTTACCCAGTCACTTTCCCAAAAATATTTTTTAGTAAGTTAATATAAAAACTTTTTAATTAAACAATCATCATATCACATTATTATTGTTTATGAGTGCATTCACTAGGGACTCTTTGTCTGTATATAATCTCCAATCTAAGTGGTAAGTAGGAAGAACATACAGAGACAGTAGGAGGGTGTTCTGGTAACATTTCAAAGCATCGTTTCCATCTTCCTATTTTGCAATGTATATTTAATTTGTTGCGAGAAGAGGCTGTTTGTGGAGCCTCGTCTTAAACTGGGAAAGTGTTCCTCTTCTACAGCGCCTTCCTCTTCTCCTTCAATGTGGAAAGTAATCATGGTGCCATCAGTAGTCCAACAGCCCGGTATGGATGACAAAATGATTGGTAAAGTATAGGATTATTATACAGTTCCTATTTTTAAAAAAAAGGAAATATTAAAGCTGCAGTTCACGCAATATCCTGCATATGTGTTTTTTTAAATAAATCAGTTCTGTAGTGAGAAAAAATACTTTTAGCATTTTCTGTTTTTAAAAAAACAACTTTGAAAGAACAATTTTCTTGTATTCTATTTTAAAAGCATGCTTGTTGCTATAGCAACCATTTACATTCCCCATATTTAAAGATGTCGCCAAACTTTGCCGATCAATAGACGGAGAACGAATTGACCGGCAGCTATGCAGTTCTTTAGGTAAGTAGAGATTGCTCACATGAAACTATTGAATTAAAAAAAAAAACTTAAAAAAATAAATAAACGGGAGCTTGAACTGCAGCTTTAAGGAGTTTTCTCAATGGGACACAGAAGTGGTACTTTCATGTTGCTTATTTTTATGATCGTGTATGTGTATGACACTAACATTCTGCAGTGCAGTACAATGTGGGAGGAGGACAAGAACATTGTATAACAAAAATGGTACGTGGAAGTTAAGACAAACAGACAATAGGCAGGAGGTCCCTAACCCAAGGAGCTTACAGTCTATGAATAAAGTGAATGTATGGTAGTGATCTATTTCATAAGTTAAATGTAGGCAACTGGAAACCTAAGAAACAGGTAAATCGAAGTGTTTTAAAAAATATATATATATTTCTTCAACACATTTCCGTGATAACCAAATGCTTAAGAGGGGGGTTTTATTATCTTTATCCAATCTCTTTAATTATAAGACCATTTGCAGATCGGGCAATCTGTAAGTATATTGTCATTCCATAGTGTTTCCGTTCTTTGTTTGTAAAGTAGTTATGAATCCATCATTATCCAAACAGACATAGCACAGAATAAGACGCCGGAGTTTCCCAGGGCACATAATCATGTATCACACACAAAAGTTTCAATCTTCCTAAGAAAGTCAACTACTTTGCTAAATTGGTGCCTTTATTTCCCATTACACGGGACTGCACCAATTACATTGGTGAGTTGTTTAAATTCTTTTTGTCTGCTTTGGGGTATTCACACAGGAGGGTCATCTTCATAGCCACTTCTAACATCAAAGCGTTGATCACCCCATGTTTTTAAATTGGGAGAGGAGCTTTGGAAGCATGAGCAGGTTTGTCATTTGTTCTGGTTTGAAGCTGCGGTCTTATTTTGTCATTCCTTTTTAATTTTATTTTTTTGTAACTTTCATACGAGGCGAGGTGATAACCCGATCATTAACTAGTTCCGCAGCCGGGGAGAGGGACAACGTCGCCGTGCCTGCCGGTGCACGTTTTATTCGAATTAGAATGACTATTCAGCAAAAGTAACCCTCTCTGAGTCGGGACTGTGATTACACAGTTTACACTTCGGTAACGAGATCAGCAGCACAACTTGGCTCGCTGCAACGTCTCATTTCCAATTTGCATCTCGGAGAGGTGTGACCTCCCCCCGTATTCGTGCTTCTGTAATCTGTCTCCGAGCCATTAGACTTTACTTATACGTGACAGACGACACTCGTTCCGTATGCTAAGGACCGCTAAACACATTCAGGTGGCGCGCTTACATCTGATAAGAACATCCAGAGAAATACATATTTATGGCGCTTTCCTCCCCAGACTACCCACATTTAATTTATTTTTTTTAACAATCACATTCTCTGGCTAAGCAACCTTAGGTCTAATGACGCAGCTGTTGACTGCAGAGTTTGAGCAAGTCGCACCTTTTTGTACGTTTCTTGTGAAAGGAGGAGAACTGTTCTGCTCACTGCAACTAATGTGCAAGGAAAGGAAGGCAGTTACTGCAATGCCGGCTGCCAAGTGGAAAAAAGACAGTGCTAAGTTATTTTTTGAGCAACTCCTTGATGGCTGAAACCAGAAACAAAAAAAGTTATGGGGAACTAAAAACATAAATGACAAAAACCCTCCGCCGTACAGTGTGCAGCAAATAAAAGTATCACATTCACATGCAGGGACGGATTGGGCGTGGCACCGGCCCGTGGACCCACTAGCTCACCGCATGCCCGCGTCTGTGCTGTGCGCTGGTGCAGCGCTATGCCTCGCGGTTACAGAGGCCCCCACGATCTTCCCTACAACAATTAAACTGATTGTCAGGGGGCCTCTGTTAGATTGACCCTTTCCGGTGCGGCCCTACTCCATCGACGTTGGGGCGTCATGTGACGCGGTGTAGTCATGGCGATGCAACGTCACATTACGCAGCGACATCATTTTAGCTAATCCATTTTAACATGGACCTTATATGTTTCTGCCTGCCGTATCACACAGCTTTTCAGCACAGCCTGGGTTAAAGTGCACAGCCAGTAACCCTGCTCACAGACAGCTAACAAAGGGAACACACTGTATCTGCAGATCCTGCAGGAATCTGATAGAGTTATAGTGCAGTACAGTAGGGAGCCAAATGAAGCTAATTTATGTCTCTCTTGAAAAGTTTATTTATATGAAATAACCGTTGAAAGTTTTCCTGGTGACAGTGGTAAATATTGTAACCTTAACCTTAAGGCGGGATCACTCTGCTTTTTAAGCAGGATGTGTGTTATAGTGCAACTACAACACACATCACTGTGAAATGCTCAAAGAACTAGATTGGTCATCACTCGAGTGTAGGCGCAAAGTTCATCTCTCCTGTCTTGCCTTCAAATACTTTCTGGGCAAGCTACCCAGCTACCTGAACAAGCTCCTCACCCCTACCACATGCAGCACTTATCACCTGAGATCAGACTCCAAAAGACTGTTCATGGTCCCAAGGTTCAACAAAGTATCCGGCCGTTCCTCCTTCTCCTTCCGTGCACCCCAAAACTGGAACAACCTACCAGAGACTCTCACAGCCGCTACCAGTTTAAGTTCTTTCAAAACTAAGGCTGTCTCACATTTTAATCTGGTCTGTAACCGTTACATACGCCTATAATATATATTATCTTTAACTGTGCATGCAATGTCTTGTATATAATGTTCACTGTTCACTTATGTAACTGTATTTGTAACTGTGTATTGTTATCATAACTCTGTGCCCAGGACATACTTGAAAACGAGAGGTAACGCTCAATGTATTACTTCCTGGTATAACAATTTATAAATAAATAAAATAAATTTACTGTCTCCGGAGCCATGGCTGAATAAGCTTAAATCTGCGAATCTGGAGACAGTACTATTGCATTGCGGGGGGTTCATGCTTCCGGATTGAACCCCCAAAGGGATAATCCCCCGACGCGGGGGCAGTGGCATGCCCGCAATTTGGCCAAGTGTCAAACAGTACATTTTGCTACATCTGTCTATCTCTCTTATCCTCTTCCTTGTCTTTCTAGTGGGTGTTTTCAGATGCGATGGATGTTAAAAAGGCAGCTCAAGCATCTTACAAATACAGTATACCTCTCTTTGTTTTAATATATGCATGCTTTGATTAGCTTTTGATTGAAAACTAATTAGCTAAGCTGCCTTTTGACTAGTTCTCCTGTGATCAATCAGCAAAATCCTGTTTCCCAGGGTTCACTAAATGGCCGCCTTTCAGTTTCAATCAATACTTTAGTCAGTGTATCTCAGCAGCTACAATGTATTCTTATATTACTAACGTAACATTATCTATTGTTACAGCTTGCAGCTCAAACTGCTGGGAATATTGGCAACAAATGATCACAAACAGGAAAGTGTTACAAATATTTTGCACTGCTGCAGAGGTGGGCTAAAACCTGCGAAAGAAATCAAAGGATGCTCAGTATATTAAAACACATTAAAATGGGCATCAATTGTTGAATAATAAAATAAAGAAAGTAGTAAGTACTATCTAATACTGCAGAACTGATTTATTTTTTAAACACACGTAGGATCTTGCATGGATTGCTCCTTTAATACATTTGATTACCTTATCACGGTGACAAAGCAAACTTTCCCTTCTCCGCCATTGTTGATGAAAATGTAGAGGTGTAAGTGACTATTACGTGTATAAGAATCATGAGCTGGCTTCCGGCCACCAGACCGCCCCTGGCTCCCGGCCACCAGACCGCCCCTGGCTCCCGGCCACCAGACCGCCCCTGGCTCGTCTGCCCCTGCAGCGAAACCACAGAAACTCTTTTATCATGGACATAGAGGGGCTGTGGCGTTGTCTTACAACTTGTCTTCGTCAGCAAACTATCCCCCTAGAAGCCTACATTAGTTTAACTCACATATAGTTAGTATCCTGCCCCATTTTATTGATAGGAGAAGAGTAGGACATGCTCAGGGGGGCGCGATACTAATGATACAAGTAAAACTCCTATAGTCTTCAGGGTCGGGGGAGGAAGTGCTGCATTAAAGAATAATATAGGGGTTATTTAACAAAGTCCTTAGCTTCAAAACAAAGCCAAAACTGCTGCAAAAATAGCACCACATTTACCAAAGAAAAGGAATGCAACTAAAATTATTTGCGTGCTCCTTCCATCGGTCCGGTGCTGGGTTTTTTGCCCCAGTTTTGAAACCATGACACTTTAATAATTATCCACAATCTGTCACGGGCTGGGCCACTTTTTATTACTGAAATCATAAGCTGGATGTTTGATTTAAATCCTATCATTTGACTATGCAAACTAATGGATGTATTTCAGTCTATTTCTGGCAGCACCGAGGCCACACATTATTCTTGCATGTTATATCTTCACTGTATCTCCACTAGATCCCCTTTTGAACCCCTGATAGTTTTGATATTGCTAAACTAAACTACAAAAAGATCTGACTGTACTATAATCAGCACATATACCAGCATGCGGGCCTCGCTCGCCTATATACCAGCATGCGGGCCTCGCTCGCCTATATACCAGCATGTGGGGCCTCGCTCGCCTATATACCAGCATGCGGGCCTCGCTCGCCTATATACCAGCATGCGGGCCTCGCTCGCCTATATACCAGCATGTGGGGCCTCGCTCGCCTATATACCAGCATGCGGGCCTCGCTCGCCTATATACCAGCATGCAGGCCTCGCTCGCCTATATACCAGTATGTGGGGCCTCGCTCGCCTATATGCAAGCATGCAGGCCTCGCTCGCCCATATACCAGCATTGCGGGATTCGCTCACCTATATACCAGCATGTGGGCATCGTTCGCCTATATACCAGCATTTGGGCCCCACTCACCTATATACCAGCATGCAAGCCTCGCTCGCCTATATACCAGCATGTGGGGCCTCGCTCGCCTATATACCAGCATGCGGGCCTCGCTCGCCTATATACCAGCATGCAGGCCTCGCTCGCCTATATACCAGTATGTGGGGCCTCGCTCGCCTATATGCAAGCATGCAGGCCTCGCTCGCCCATATACCAGCATTGCGGGATTCGCTCACCTATATACCAGCATGTGGGCATCGTTCGCCTATATACCAGCATGCGGGCCTCGCTCGCCTATATACCAGCATGCAAGCCTCGCTCGCCTATATACCAGCATGCGTGCCTCACTCGTCTATATACCAGCATGCGCGCCTCGCTCACCTATATACCAGCATGCAAGCCTCGCTCGCCTATATACCAGCATGCAAGCCTCGCTCGCCTATATACCAGCATGCAGGCCTCGCTCGCCTATATACCAGCATGCGGGCCTCGCTCGCCTATATACCAGCATGCGGGCCTTGCTCGCCTATATACCAGCATGCGGGCCTCGCTCGCCTATATACCAGCATGCGGGACCTCACTCATCTATATACCAGCATGCGTGCCTCGCTCGCCTATATACCAGCATGCGGGCCTCGCTCGCCTATATACCACCATGTGTGCCTCGCTCGCCTATATACCAGCATGCGGGCCTCGCTCGCCTATATACCACCATGCGTGCCTCGCTCGCCTATATACCAGCATGCGGGCCTCACTCGCCTATATACCAGCATGCAGGCCTCGCTCGCCTATATACCAGCATGCAGGCCTCGCTCGCCTATATACCAGCATGCGGGACCTCACTCATCTATATACCAGCATGCAGGGCCTCGCTCGCCTATATACCAGCATGCGGGACCTCACTCATCTATATACCAGCATGTGTGCCTCGCTCGCCTATATACCAGCATGCAGGGCCTCGCTCGCCTATATACCAGCATGCGGGACCTCACTCATCTATATACCAGCATGCGTGCCTCGCTCGCCTATATACCAGCATGCGGGACCTCACTCATCTATATACCAGCATGCGGGACCTCACTCGCCTATATACCAGCATGCAGGGCCTCGCTCGCCTATATACCAGCATGCATGCCTCACTCGCTTATATACCAGCATGCGGGACCTCACTCATCTATATACCAGCATGCAGGCCTCGCTCGCCTATATACCAGCATGCAGGGCCTCGCTCGCCTATATACCAGCATGCATGCCTCACTCGCTTATATACCAGCATGCGGGACCTCACTCATCTATATACCAGCATGCGGGACCTCACTCATCTATATACCAGCATGCAGGCCTCGCTCGCCTATATACCAGCATGCAGGCCTCGCTCGCCTATATACCAGCATGCAGGCCTCGCTCGCCTATATACCAGCATGCGGGACCTCACTCATCTATATACCAGCATGCAGGCCTCACTCGCCTATATACCAGCATGCAGGCCTCGCTCGCCTATATACCAGCATGCAGGCCTCGCTCGCCTATATACCAGCATGCGGGACCTCACTCATCTATATACCAGCATGCAGGGCCTCACTCGCTTATATACCACCATGCGTGCCTCGCTCGCCTATATACCAGCATGCGGGACCTCACTCATCTATATACCAGCATGCATGCCTCACTCGCTTATATACCAGCATGCGGGACCTCACTCATCTATATACCAGCATGCGTGCCTCACTCGCCTATATACCAGCATGCAGGCCTCGCTCGCCTATATACCAGCATGCATGCCTCACTCGCTTATATACCAGCATGCGGGACCTCACTCATCTATATACCAGCATGCAGGCCTCACTCATCTATATACCAGCATGCAGGCCTCGCTCGCCTATATACCAGCATGCAGGCCTCGCTCGCCTATATACCAGCATGCGTGCCTCGCTCGCCTATATACCAGCATGCAGGCCTCGCTCGCCCATATACAAACATGCGGGCCTCGCTAGCCTATATACCAGCATGTGGGCCTCGCTCGCCCATATACAAACATGCGGGCCTCGCTAGCCTATATACCAGCATGCGTGCCTCACTCATCTATATACCAGCATGCGTGCCTCGCTCGCCTATATACCAGCATGCGGGCCTCGCTCGCCTATATACCAGCATGCGGGCCTCGCTCGCCTATATACCAGCATGCGGGCCTCGCTCGCCTATATACCAGCATGCGGGCCTCGCTCGCCTATATACCAGCATGCGGGCCTCGCTCGCCTATATACCAGCATGCAGGCCTCGCTCACCTATATACCAGCCTGCAGGACCTCACTCGTCTATATACCAGCATGCGGGCCTCGCTCGCTTATATACCAGCATGCAGGCCTCGCTCACCTATATACCAGCATGCAGGCCTCGCTCACCTATATACCAGCATGTGGGGCCTCACTCGCCTATATACCAGCATGCAGGCCTCACTCTCCTATATACCAGCATGCTGGGCCTCGCTCGCCTATATACCAGCATGCAGGGCCTCGCTCGCCTATATACCAGCATTTGGGCCTCGCTTACCTATATACCAGCATTATGTTATTTGCTCGCCTATGTACCAGCATGCAGACCTCACTCGCCTATATACCAGCATGCGGGCCTCGCTCGCCTATATACCAGCATGCGGGCCTCGCTCGCCTATATACCAGCATGCGGGCCTCGCTCGCCTATATACCAGCATGCGGGCCTCGCTCGCCTATATACCAGCATGTGGGGCCTCACTCGTCTATATACCAGCATGCGGGCCTCGCTCGCCTATATACAGTACCAGCATACGGGCCTCGCTCGTATGAAGTGAGTCCCACTTTAGTATAACACAATTTTTTATTATTCTAAAACTCTGTTGTGGGGGGCCTGAAATTTTGATAACTGTGTACATGAAAACAAAATAACATAATAATATTACAAAATCACTTTTCTGTTCTCACTGTCACGTATAGCACCCACGTGACTTGCATATGAGACCAGGGTTAATACACAGTCTTACTGACCCATATTTCATATCGGCAAAGGTCGCACAAATGAATAATTTCTCCCCTCAATCTGTCCCAATATACCATTTGTCACGAACGGCACGCCTGTGAGCACGTGACTTATATGTGACGAGGATTAATACACACAGATAATTAGCTGACCCAGTTTTCACCTTTCACAAAGGTCCCTAAATAATATCTACCCTCACTCTTTCACAATTTCTTTTTAATCCGTCGGCACCATTATCAAAATTATCAAAAATGATCAAAATATTAATTTGCAAAGTTTCTGGTTCCTGTTTATTAAGAAAGCTGTGCACTTAACAGACAGAGATCTGTTGTAGCAATATGTGTCCCAAAATGTAAATTACTCTACAAAGTGTTCAATCAGAGCCCAAAGAGTTACTTATAAAAGGTTAGCTTTTCATATACAAAAAGTACAGTGCTTAGGTTACAGAAAAAAGTTATTACAAGAAACAGTATAAAATGCAGACCGTTTCTTAAAATCAAAAGATAAGATAAACAGAATCCAACGCCTAACATTGATCAGATCTTTTCCCAAAGAGGTCATGGATTGGAATATGAGAATTCACGTATCTTGACAACAGACACTCCTCTTGTTGAATTCTCTCTCATAATTAAAATGCAGGGGTTATATTCTAAATTCCCTTAATTGAGAACATCATAAGCCCACCCACTTTCATCAATCTCTCTAGCTGACATTTTTACGAAAACAAACTTTATTTTGACGTTTAAATTTTGCCTCAATATGTAAAATACATCATAACTTTGTTTCTCTAGTACTTAGACAAACACCATTGTCACTGTCAGGTCTCTGTACTTAATATTCACACCTGCATATGAAATATGATGACATAACTTATATTTTTGCATGAGAAATAGATATCAGCGATTATACATAGAAAACCCTGTTTTTTTGGTATCATTTTATTTGTGTAATCGCAACGGTTACAAATATCTATTTGTTATTCTTGTGAATTGCTGTCAGGCCCGGGATATTCATATTTAATAACTTTACCCAAACCTTTGGAATATCATGTTGGCCCCTGATATTTCACAGATCATGCGAAGAATGCCTTGCAAGGTACATTTAAAAGGTTTACTTTTATTCTAGTATCAGGACAGCCATATTTCAATCCCCCCACTTACAAAAACAGATTTCCTTATCCCTAGATGCCATCAGCCCTATAAAACACAGGCCTGGTCAGGGGTTTACCAGGCCAAAAAAAAACAAGAATAGTTTTAAGACAATATTTAATCAACATTAACCTCTCGTGTGCTAGATTGATTAAAATACTTAATATCTCATGATATCATGACACTCACTGAAAACATTTGAGCGGTTATGGACCTGGAGTTATGTGTTAGGCATTTTCAAAACAAAAAGCACTAATTTCAAATCACCATTAGGCTCAACAGTTTTTCCTTTTAACCTTTTGAGTGCCATTTCCCATCTCCGGCACACACGATCACGTGATCAGCCCTCCTTCCGTTCTGCTTCCTCATAGATTGCTTTCGATCTCCCCTAGAGAAAAAGAGCGGGAAGATTATGACGTAGCCCCTGGAGTTCCAGACCTCATGATGTAGTCTCTGTCTAAAGGGCACCAGGTGTGTGCTTAAAAGATGGAGGAAGTCATTTATCAATGTCTCCCGGCTGCAAAACCAGGGCAAAAAGACCACAAACCCACCATGTAGCCCATAGGTTGTATTTTTGCACTGGTGTTGCCCCAGTCTTGCATTGATGAAGGCGACCGGAGAGTGTAACGTGTAAGTGTTTCCCGGGACTATTTACTAAAGTCTCTCGGCTGCACAATGGATAAACATTCTGCTGTCACTTGCACTGATTTCCCCCCAAAGACAAGTCATCTCTTTTAAAGCAATGGGGTTTGTCTGTTGAAACATCTGGGGCAATTGTTTTGCCCCAGTTTCACAGCCAGGAGACTTTACAAAGCCCCTGTGTGAGAGGCTGACCTTACCCTAATTACAGAACTGTGCTGCAAGGGACCACTATGCGTTTTATCAGCTCATCGTAGGATGAGCTTTGCGGGCTATATGGCTATTGTAAGATAATTATAATAACGGATCCGAAGGGTGATTAAAAGTGATTCTGTGAGGTTTATTCACATCGTGAGTGCTGCACATATATACAGATCACTCATTTCAGTCTTTAATATTGCAAGTATGCTGTAAGTCAGCGGTTCTCAAAGTGGGGGGTGCAGGACTGACTGCGGGGGGCGCAGTGTTTACAGTGGCCCCGCACGCTTCCCGAAGGCACTTAAATTAAGTGCCGGGGGAGCTTACCTTGGCTCCGGCGGCTTCTTAGACGCGTCGCCATGGCAACGCGGCGGCAAATGACGCCACAAGGTCAAATGATGTCACGTTGCTATGGCAACCGCCGGAGCCGAGGTACGTGGGGGGCAGGGGGTGCGGAGAGAGGGGAAATGCCGGCAGGGGGGTGCATGAAAAAAAGTTTGCGCCCCCCTGCTGTAAGTGATCAGAATTTTAAACATTAGTGGAATAGACGCACCTAATTTGTAATTACAAGTGTGATTTGCATGCAAATGTGGTACCCTTGTTTACGCAATATTACTGGACTTTGCAAGCCAGCTGTCCACATAGCTTTCTTAATTCATCAGATGTTCCGGTTAATAGCTAGCTAATATACAATACAACTTGTACCTTTTCATATGCACCTAGATGGGAAAGAAATGTCTTACATTTAGCAGGGTGTGAGGCTGCCGGGAATGAAGCAGAAAGTTAATCGAATGATTTCACGGTTCTCGACATCACTGCTTTTGAACAACTAATTAGGAACTCTGAGTATGAAGTACTCATATAGGGCAGGGGTGCTCAATTCCAGTCCTCAAGGTCCCTCAACAGGTCAGGCTTTAAGGGAATCCCTGCTTCCGCACAGGTGGCTCAATCAGTGGCACAGTCTTCGATTGAGCCACGTGTGCTGAAGCTGGGATATCCTTAAATCCTTTCCTGCTAGAGGGATCTTAGGGACTGGAGTTGAACACCCCTGATATAGGGGAACCTCGGAAAGTGAACAACAAAAATGTTTCTTCTATATTCTCCCAACTGATCACAATACAAAATAAAAAGCAGCAGTCTAGAATTCATTTATATCAACATTTCATGTTTCCGGGCGGAAATCTCCCCGGCAAATGAACAATAATTGTGATCATGATACGTCTTTATTATATTTAAAGTATACAACGTGTATCCTGCTAAAGGGTTTATTCCATATGTATGAAACAAATCATGTGTACTTTTTCTTATCTTCCGATAGCTGGAATAAACCTTATTTGTTATGTATAATGACTGACTATTCACTGAACATCGGCTACTCGCTCTTGGAACAGTTATCACAACAAAGTAGCCTTGGTCCATTAGTGATGGGTGGCGTGACCGCTAGGGTGAGGGACCCCTGCCCCAACCTTGTTTCCCCTCTTACTTTAATTCCTTAAGGTGCGGGGAGGGTTGTGATGCCGCCCTGGTGGTGTGGCCTGCAGGGAGGTGTAAGTTGGGTGCAGCGGCGGGAGCAGGCATTCCTTTCCCCTTTGTTGGTTGGGCCCAGATATTGCCTCTGTCACGGGTAAGTGTGGGGTATCCTTGCCAGATGGGGCTCCGTGGGTACAGTAATGGCCTAGTTGTGGTATGTATTGGTGAGTGGGCTGCGCTCCTTGTGCTTTGGGAATCTGGGGCAAATTCTCATAGCAGGTGAGTCACCTGAGTGCCTGGGCTGTGCAGGGCCTGGCGTGTGGGTTTTGATCACCCTGGTTAAGCACCATTGGCCTAACTGGTTGGTGGAGTACTCTGGCAGGGCTTTGGCATGTACTGTTTTATGATTGGTATTTTAATAAAAGCCGTGGCCGTTGAACCTCCAGACCTCCTCTAGTGTGTGAGCTTTATTTGGGGGTATGTTTTAAGGGGTGGGAAGGCTGAATCCAAGGCAGAGGTGGGTAACTCCAGTCCTCAAGAGCCAGGTCAGGTTTTCAGATATCCCTGCTAAAGCACAGGTGGGTCAATCGGTGAGCCACTGATTGAGCCACCTGTGCTGAAGCAGGGATATCCTGAAAACCTGATCTGTTGGTGGCCCTTGGTTAGCTACCCCTGCAGTTCTATAGTAACAAATGCTGCATGTGGACTCTAGTCTTCCAGTACGTCCCACCGTCTCGGCGTGAATGGTGCCCACATGTAATATAATATTCTTAGCATCTGGACAGCTCTTCATCCCACTCCTTTACTCTGTTGTTTTGTCTGAGAAGAATCCCGTTCACACTGCACATGTAACCAAAAAGGGGAAAAACATACCTACGGAGTTTCTTTTATTTCATACTGGCACTTTGTACTATTACGCTTCGACCGCTGATTTTCATGCATGCGCACCTGTTTCTGATACATGCTGCTTACGTATTTTCCTATATATTTGATGCTCTTGTTATTGTCCGTTTGTTACATAGCTAACATTGTTCTATACAGACGGGCTCTGCAGGGAACGTTTTATGGCTGGGACGGAGACCACAGAATGCTGGCTGTCTCATTGTACTCTATGTCAGCTGATTGCCCTTTTACCAAATGTATCTGCATCACTTGAGCTGAATATCTTTGTGTTAGGCAATCATGCTATAGTTTGCAAAGAGGTAAATACCAGCAGCGCACAGTAAAAATCAATCAACTGATTCTCCAAAGGGAGATATGTTAACTCTAACCTACAATTCTGATTTATTAGCACCACATGTGGCATCACATAACCTTTTGTCAATTTTGGTAGTAGACTCGCCATATTTGGGACCTATTGATTTCTGTTTTCAACTGAAAGAGCGTCACGGTGCAAAATGGGACATGGGAAATGCGTAGTTACAGCACCTTATTAGGGTGGCTGTGGCATGCAAACATGTAGTCACAAAGTGACTTTCATACCATAGAGTAGAGGTTTCCAACTCCAGTCCTCATGGACCACTAACAGTGCAGCTTTTATGGCTATTCTCTCATTAGCACAGGTGGCCCAATCACTTTGACTGGGCCCCTTTGCCCACGCTGGGGTATCCTTAACCTGCACCGTTAGTGGTGCTTGAGGACTAGAGTGTGGAACCTCTTCTATAGAGACTAATTTGCTTCCTGGACTCGGCGTGCGATTCATGATTGTGTTACTTGCATCAGAAAGAAAGTATCTTATACATTTTTGGTGTAAAATATCTGGCACATTGTTCGAGCTGTTCCCTTATAAAGCTCTCATTTACTTGTATAAATACGACATACTGTGGGAGCTTTCCACATAGGGTGGTCTTCTGATCTCGTGCTTTGTGTCTTCCAGTTAGTATTGTCGGAAGGAGTCTTACGGAATAGCACCTCTGGCTTAAAGCCGCAGTATCTCCCATGCTGAATCGTCCCAGGTATAATACATATTATTTAGCTATTTTGAGTGCAGCATTTGTATTACCAGTTCACTAGTGGTGGGCAAAACCTTTGCACTAATTCTTGATGTTTTGGAACATTTGCGGCTGCCAAGCAAAAATGGCAAACATATGAAATGTATGTTATGGGAGAAGGAGCGACTCGGTAAGTAAAGACACTAACTATAAAACAAGGGCACCGAGTTTCAATCAGGGGTCAGCTCCTTGTGACCTTGGGCAAGTCACTTTATCACCCTGTGCCTCAGGCCCACAAAATATAGATTGTAAGCTCACCTGGGCAGGGACGGTGTCTGTAACATTCCTCTGTGCTGCGTACCGCGCGCTATACTGTAATTGTGACGCGCTTTGAGTCCCATTGGGTGAAAAGCGCTATATGAAATAAATGTATTAAACTTTGCTAACACTATCTGTGAATATCTTTCCTAGAAAGCACCTTTGTGCTAAGTTTTGTGAACACTGCAAATGTTCACATAAATTAACTGAAAACTATTTTTTTTGGACCCTGTGAATTTCCCACTGAGGATCTGAGAGAAAACCCACAGAATGATTGTATCGCCAACAGAAGGCAGACCATCTTCCTTAGCATGAGGACCAACTGGGAAACCAATCTAAGATACTGTGTAAATCTCTTTTTAGAGTTAGGACATATGCAGCCTGCTCTTCTTCTTAACCTACAATTTTCTAGAGCTTTACTGCCCAGACTGGTATTAATTAAGAAGTCAGAACACAAAGACCCATATTAAAGCAGATTTCTCTAAGCAGGCTGTGCTGTTTGTTACTATTCCATGCTGTGAAAAATAATTAAGATATGCTCTGAGACATCTCTCTTTTTATCAGGACTCTTGCATGAGGAATCTAGTCCTCCTCTAAGTCATACAGTACAGTTGTGCCCTTGTTCGAATTGAACATTTTGCTGTAACAATGTAAGGACTTACTCAAAGCCGAACGCATTGTTGCCGTAGAAAACTGCAGTGGGATCCTTTTTCTTTTCTTTCTGTTTTGTAGGTGTGTATGTACTGTATATTTTCATTTATATAGGCCATCTATGTACATAGCGTGTCACAGCAGTGATACATGTGACTTAATAATATAACACATAATGGGAATAAGCGCTTCAGGCAAAAAAGTAACAAGAGGAAAAAGGAGTCCCTGCCCCGAAAAGCTTACAATCTAAGTGGTAAGTGGGGAAAACGTACGGAGACAGTAGGAGGGTGTCCTGGTTAGTGTGTCTGCAAAGGGTCAACAGCAGCGCATATGAGATGTATAGTATCAGCCAGCAGTATATGCTTTGTTAAAGAGGTGTGTTTTAAGATGGGCCTTAAAGGTGGATAGAGAGGGTGCCAGTCGGATATTGAGGGGAAGGATATTCCAGACGTGTGGGGCAGAGGGTGAGACAGGTTTTAGGCGGGAGAGGGCTTTAGATACAAAAGGGGAAGACATCCTTAAGCAGAACGCAAGAGTCGGGCAGGTGTATAGCAAGATATTAGGGCTGAGATGTAAGGAGGGGTTGAGTATATAGCCTTAAAAGTGAGGAGGAGAATTTTGCATGTATTGTAGCACGGGATTTGATAGGAAGCCAGGAGAGTGATTTCAGCAGGAGAGACGCTGAGACAGATTTAGGAGAGAATAAAGTGTTTCTAGCAGCAGCGTTTACGATAGATTGTAGGGGAGACAGGTGAGAGGCAGGAAGGCTGGACAGTCAAAGGTTACAATAGTCGAGACGGGAGAGAATGAGGGCTTGTGTTAGAGTTTTAGCAGTAAAGCGATAGAAGAAAGGGCGTATCTTTGCCGTGTTACGGAGGAATAAACTACAGGTTTTGCACTGCAGCTGAACAACAAATGTACTGTTTACTTTCCTACCGTGTGCATGGCAGTGTGAATATGATGGGGCAGCATGCAGCCAGTGGCCAGACTGGTATGACTACCAAATACAGGGCCATATTCGCCAGGGGGCGCTACTCTATAAAACACTTTCCAGCATTGGTTGGCACTCTACCACCCATTTACTTCAATGGGCCTTAAGCTATTGGGTTCCTCAGGAAGTAGCCGCCACATTGTGGGGTCGGGCACTTCAGGGGCCCCATAACATAGGGGCTAAATTATGGGTTTCCAGCTCCATTTTTTTAAGGGAAGATTAATTTAATCAGTGACACCGCAATCACAGGATGGCGATGTACGGAAGGGGAGCGGTGGCACGCTTATGGAGTAGCGCAGCTTAGTATATATGGGCCATCATGTTTTGTTCTAATATCAGGACAAATAGAGTAGACAGAATCCAGGAATAAGCACAGCTCAAAGACTGCCACGACTAGCATGGATGGTTGTCCAGATTTTGGGATTTGTGGAGATGGCAGAAATACAGATAAGGAAATGTCTCTTCTTCCAATGTACAAAGGGAAGTTTGGGGCTATTGTGGTCTCAAATGCTCACATAAAAGTAACATTGGGGGTTTACATTCGGCACCGACGCTTCCACTTCAGGACACGCATTTTTCTGATAAATATGTAAAGATGCATATATAAATATAAAAAAACAGGCAGTATATTTGCTTCAGAGGTTTACCATATGTTTCATGCCATTGTTAATGCATCAAGTGCGTACTTAATGTCTCCACTCCTTCAAATACTGACCCTTGCTTAAAAATAGCGGTACAGTATGTTGCATTTACATTGAGATGTACAGATATCCTCTGGTGGAAGTGAGGTCTGTGTTTAAATTGTGAAGGTTTATTTCCCATATCCTACATTGTACAGCAGCCTCAAATGGTGGGGACATTAAGTGTGCTGTTGTCATTGCAGGTAGAGATGGGCGAGGTTAGGAGGGGAAATGACACCACTCTAACTCCCCAAAGTGGCCAAAGCAGAGATGAGGCAAAATGTCGTTCCTGGGTCAGGCTAGAATAAAATGCTGTGTTCTCAAGGTACTTCCCTTTTTAAGGGCGTGCTGCCATTTATCGGAAAGTGGGGTGGGGGACAGAAGGCTGACTGAGCTAAGCTGGTTAAATATATACTAAATAAATTAATAAAACATATATTAAATGAATTACATTAGTAATGCATTTTTTTTGTATATTTAACTCTGTGTGTTTGTGTGTATCCAAAGAAGACTCCGGCAAAAAACTGGTGCAGTCGAGTTAGAAAAATATATCATTTTACTTGTATAAAAAGAAATAACCACACATGTAATTCCTAAAATATACAGCGGGCAGAATAAAAGGGCATCCTGCCCATAGATAATCGCAACCAGCGACTATAATGAGTGACGGTCTTTGGCAACGGCCCAGCTCTCAGAAAGCATTGTGCTTGCTTGCATAATGTCTCAGAGCTATGACTGTGTATATATATATATACACTCTGTGTGTGTATGTATATATATATATATATCTATATATATTAGCACACCGTAAAAATATAAGACATGTTTTGGCGAGTGTACGTGTCATAGAAAGTCATATAAAGATATACTTCACCCAGATCCAAGGAACAGAGAAGGACACACTGCACATTGAGTACAGTAAGTGGTAAATAAAAAAGCATGTATTAAAGCAGAAAGAAAAATCAATGTATGCTTTAAAATGCGCTTTTTGATTTACTACTTGGATGTGCTGTCTTTCCTCCGGTCCTTGGATCTGAGTGAAGTATACCTTGCCATATATCTATATATATATCACAGAACATTATATATATTTAAGTCTTCGTTCATATGTATTGTGATACTGCACTGTTCCAGCCCCTAGAGGACAGTGATGGTAAGTGGGCTTTCCAGTCCACAGAGAGTTAATTTCTCAAAGAGAAGCCAGCAGCTGGTAACTAATGGAGTTAATCAGCCTGGTCTGAGTGAACAAGGAAGTGGTTTAATAGACAGACTGAAAGCTGCTATGCAGAGAGACTGTTTTCCCCAGAGAAGGGGGGGCGATAGAGATGCTCCCCAGCTGCGGAAGCTAGCATAGAGGACCTACAGAGGGGTTTCTCTGGGCTCAACGTGGGGCTGAGTTCCCCTAGGAAGAAAGGAGGATAGACCGTGCTAAAGCAAGGACGTCTGCTCCAATAAAGGACTAAGATAAGCAAAACCCTTATTATTATATGCAGAGACTGTGTTGCACTGTGGCATATGCCAGGGCATGTTTTTGGCTTGGGAACCAGCTTAGCTGGCCATCCAGTTAGTGAGGGTGAAAGCTATGGTGTAGTTGGCTTTCCCTAAAGGGAATAGGTATTTATTTACTATGATTTGGTTTTCTTAAAGGGATAGTGCACCCAGAGTTTATTTGGTTGTGGCTAATTAAACTGTAGTGGTTTAAGTTTCATACCGTGTCTAGCGTCTTACTGACCCTGCCGCGAAGCCATCCTGCCACAGTATGTATATCATCATCTTCTTCAGCCATTGTTGATCCACTGCTGTATGAAAGCCACCCCAATGATCTTCCAGGTGCTGAAGTTGCAAGCCTCTCTTCTCCACATTGCTGCAACAAATTTTCTCATTTCATCCTCCCATGTTACTTTTGGTCAGTGTCTTGGTCTTTTAATTGTCCTTGGAATCCAGTCAAGTGTGGCATTCTAGTAAACATTCCATATAATATCAATGAATGCTTCTCCAGCACTTCGTCTTCTTAATGCATTTGAAACCGCTGAGGTGTAGACAGAATTAAATGCATTTTCATAATCTATGAGTGGTAGTGGTAGATCGTATTCATTACTACGGGAAATCGCTTCCTATATGACTTGAATGTGGTCCATTGGGATGTATGTACTGTATGTATGCGTGTGTATATATATATATAATATTCTGAGGGAAAACACTTGGGAAAGGAGAGGTGTACAATATATATAGGTTTATTTACCAGCCAGGTGCATCATAGCCAATAGGGGTGAGGCAATTGGGAAGTCCAAGGGAATCCGAGGTCATAAACAGTGTACTGTGTTGCGTGGGAATAAGGGAGTAAGCACAGGCAAATCCAATACTAGTCGGGGTCATATACGAGCAGGCAGCGTCAATAGAAAGAAGGGGTTAGGCAAAAGCAAGCCCAAAATCCAGTTTGAGTCTTACATTTGATACTTAGCTGAACGGGGTAAGGCAAAAGCAAGGTCCAGAGTCTTGTCCGGGTCAAACACAGGCAGAATAACTTGGAGGCAGGAAACAGGAGACAAGAGACCGGAGCGTGCACCATGCAACTAGGTGAGTTGCAACGCACTGAATAGGTCTCCTTCCTGGCATTAAATAGTATCAGCCCAGGAAGTGGGAGTATCCTTGTGGCAGGGGCTAATGGGGGTTGTAGTCTTTTCCACATACTGCTCGGTGGACACTTGCTGCACTGCAGCCTATATCTTTTGCCCTGAGGGCAAGGTCCTTTAGAACTGCATATCCTCCTGACCTGTCGGCGGATCGGCCTTACATATATGTATTGGAGAAACGGGGAGAAGAGAGGCTTGCAATCACAGTATAAACTGAATACAAAAGGATGCAATGACAGTACCTGGAAGATAATTGGGGAGGCATTTATCCACCAGTGGATCGACAAGGGCTGAAGAGGATGAGATATATATAAATATATATATATATTTTTATATTTATTTATTTTATATCATATTTCAAAGGTACGGTACCTCCTAGAACCAGGGGCATTTTTATTATTGCTTCATTATAGCCCCTCCCTTTTGTGTGATGCCACCGTGTGTATTGACGAGGACCTACTTCTACCCCACAGGCAACTGGCCCTCCCTGTCTCCTGGTTGGTTTTCTGACTGGAAGAAAGCAGGGCAAGAGGTGGGGGAAAGAGTCGATTAACTTGCAGGCAACTTTTATGTCCTTGAAAGGAAAATAAATCTCTATATATTTTGTTTAAGGAAAACCAATATGTTGAGTTGTTTCCAAAATGTTTTTTTTTTTAGCTAAATGAGACTACCCCTTAAGCTGCTGCACTATCCCTCCATTAGTCTACTTGGCTAAAGCGAACATGTTGACATTCTGAATGTCATTTGCTTGCTTTCTTCCTGTGTAGATATTCTGCCCTTTTGTCGCACTTGGTGTCTCGTCATGAAGCTGCATAAAAAGAATTATTTTCCGACTGAACACATGATCACGTTTCTCTGTACAACTGCTGTGCAATTTACATTGTTTAATGCATTTTTAACATTCCTGAATCTTTCAACATATTTGCACAAATATCATGAAGGAGGAATTGAAATTGTTCTTGACCTTAAAGCACCAGCTCTACTTAGCAGGACATTTTGAAGATGTGTTAAAGTGGAAGTTATGTGACTTTTTTTGTATTGCATTTTACAATATTCATTAGCTTTTTTCACTGGGCAAAAGTTCATGCTCTGAAATGCACCTTTGAAAATGCAAAAAAACATTGTGCATAAAAGATGGCAGAATTGAAGCTACAAAATCCTAATGGATGTCTTCCCTGTGGGCACACAAGGCTCAATCTGGCCACGTCCCCTGGAATGAATTGGAGTCTCCTACAAAGTTTTTTGTAGACATTGGAGACAAGCCATATCTTCCATGGCAGTAGGGCAGTTTGCGCGCAGGGCCTTATTACCCCCTCCTGAGCTGCGCCTCCCATCACGTGATGAGGCCTCTTGCCCGCCTTCGCGTTATGTGATGACAACACATTGTACCTGGAGATTCTTACGGAAGCCTCTCCCCCGGCCCAACTTCGATTATCACAGTTTAAATGTTGTGGTGAATAATTTAACCGGCATAACATTTAAACTGTGATTACCGAAGTTGGGCTGGGGAAGAGTGCGGGGCCCAGTGCAGCCACACCGCTGGCACCGCCATCAAGCTGGCCCTGCGATGGCAGTCTGTATGAGAGTGAGGCTCCAGGGAGAGTCTGTGTCTGTCAGTGTGTAGGCCGGTGCATATGTATGCGTGTATAAGTGAATGCACGTATGTGTGTATGTTTCTATGATTGTATATATCAGTATATGTATGTACAAGTAAATGCATGTCTGTGCCTGTGTATGAATGTATGAGTGCAAACCCTAGAACTTCTTTGACCAATACAATCTGTTTCTCTGCGTGGGCCCTTGATACCCCAGTCCCACACTGCAGTGCTTTAAACAACAAACCACAAAGAGTATAGAGAGGTATTTCTAGAAGCTCAGTATATACATCAGTAAGACATTACCCATGTAGTAGTCTTCTTCACCTAATATGGGATATACGCTTGCAGTAGAAGATGCTACTTTATTACTCAACAGTGACCGAAAAGTCACCTGTACCTTAATCCCAGATCAGAACATGGCCATTCTGTGGGTTTTTTTAAATCCATAGATGTCTGTACTAAAATGAGATAACTTGACTCAGCTGTTATATACACATCAATTGTAAGTAAACAGGAACTGAACAGTACAATGCAAATTCACTTCCTTCAGAAAAAAATGTTATATAGTCAGCATATTTTATTTATTTTTTTATTGTACATACTGTTCCCATAAACACAGAGATAGGATACAGGAAATTAAATACTAGGCTACAAGAAATGACATATCCATTTGGAGATTGGTAAGCCCCATTTGTAGACAAGTAGATGGAAAACTTAACTCTATATCCTGCAATATTAGGATCTGGAAAGATGAATCCTGGCTCTTTCTCTTATTGAGACTTTATACAAAGTAAGCTTGCCTTTCAGCATTGCAGTGCAGTTGGCAGTCGCCATTAGCAGTGTACTGTAATGTGGTCATGTACCCACTAATTGTGTAAATACAAAATAATCATTGTGCCGGCTTGTTTGATTACATATTGACTTTATGAAAGTAAATAACTGCGGCAAAATGTACTCTATTATCCGCTTGCTTGTTCAGAGAGGTGTTAGAAATGGGGAGTCCTGGTCCATTTTATTTGGCAAAAGGTAAGAGCACCTGCCAGCTCTACAGTCAGCATATGTTCTCATTGGAGGAAGAAAAAGCTATTTCAATCTTTCAAAATATCGTGTGTTTAGTGGTATCAAGGAAACGGGTGGCAGCTGGCAGCAGGAGTTAGTTTAATTTACTACTTGTAAAATGTCCTTGAGTCTCTTTCTATAGATTCATCATTACAGTATTTAACATTCTGGTTTTAGCACATGAAAAGACAAACGTTTATTTTGAAGATAAATACTCACATACAAAAATAGTACAAAATGGCGGTGACGTTCAAATAAGTTATAATATCTTAAAAGCTAGTTGCATAGTCTGTTCCTGAGTGGAATCCTTGTATTTTATCTTAATATCATGATGTTAAACCTTCTCTCCTTCATCTCTGTGTATTCCCGCTGTCCTCCACTAGCTACACACTGCTAGATATTTATCCAGATAATATCCATTAGTCAGCCCTTACAACCACTATTACCAGACAAGGTCCTACAACTTGAAACTGATGTCATATCTGATAAGGAACTGCCCATCCTCCATACAAGTTTATTACCAAATATGGCATGTCTTCTGGAAAGAGCTCAGACCTTCTATCAATCCAATATGCTTTACACTCCCAGATGGCATCAGCCTCAACTACAGTTGTTGATCGTCACTCATGTCACCCACAGGGTGTAATCCTATTATAACTTCCTAATGGGATTAAATCTATCATAAAATCCCAATTAACCACCATTAGAATATCATATTGTATAATATATGTAAGTAAGAGAGAATTGTTGCAAATCAGACAATATCATACTTTGTTTGCCATTTTGTCTTCACATACCGGGTTCAAACCTAGTTAGAATACAATAATGTAATTGAACTGGAATTCTTACACTAGTTCATGTAATATGCGTCAAATTAACCATAAATAAGCCAAGAACGTTAATTTAGTGATACCTAGCTTATAGTCCTGATCTCTAATACTAAATAGGGGGTAGTAAAGTAGTGTGATGGACAGTATAATCAGGTCTCAGAATTACGTTATGAAACAGATTGTGATCGCTGGTCATACGACTGGCCATCTTGACCCCTGACCTAGATGTGAGATGAGTATTTAGGTATTTGTCGAAGGCCAACTTTCCCTCTTTGTTACTGGGCAAACACTGCTGCTAACCCCACAATCTGACTTTGTGGGGACACACTCCTCTAGCTAAACAAACAGCTGAGAGTTTTGGTACAGTATGCAGATCACTGGCTTTCCCACGTCCACTGTACATGGATGCTGACTTTGTTGCCATTAACTTTTTGGATGCTCTCATCCCTGTCTTTCCTTCAGACTCTGTATCTAGACACAAACACCAATGACTGGAGTGCCAGTTAATGATCTGAGTACATACACCTCTGACTATCCTGCCAGATAAGGATCTGAGACAATATTCCTCCGTCTGTCCTGCCAGCTAAAGGTCTGGGTATACAGTGACTGCCATGCCAGTTGAGGATCTGGGAAAATAATATCAACGCCTCTCCTGGAAGCTGGTAATCTGGTGCAAACACCAATGACTTTCCTATCAGTTGAAAATCTGGACACATATACCACTGCCCTGCCCGTTGAGGGTGGACATACACATCTAGGATCTGGGCAGATATATCACTTTCTGTCCTGACAGCTGAGAATATAGGCTCCTAGTAAATGTGCCCATAGCCACTTCCTATTAGCATGTCAGTAAGTAATGGAGTCATCATAGTTTATCTGTGTGATTATGATTAGCGATGTACGGAGTACCCGGAAATTACCCGTTACCCTGCTTACCCGGAGCTTTTTCAGCTACCCGGAAATTACCCGGACCTGGTAGCAAGGGGCTGGGACCGGCTCTGGGTTGAAACTGATGTCGTGTAGCCGGGTAATATCAGAGTAGCTGAAAATACTTTCAATACTTACCTGCAGCCGGCGACGGAAGTTGGTGAGGAAGCCCGTGGCGACATCTGTGAGCAGGAGCAGACTTCCAGGTGGCTGTGGTAGCAGGAGAAATCCGTGTTCAGCCGGTGGGAGCAGCAGGAATACAGCACACAGCTGATGTCAGTGGGAGCGGGGAACCATGTGAGCAGGAGCGTTCCTATTGGACAGCCGGATCCAGCATCACCTGTGGGCTGTATTCCTGCTGCTCCCGCCGTCTGATCACGGATTTCTGCTGCTGCCACCAGCATCGGGACGTCTGCTGCTGCCACCGAAATGAGGACGTCTGCTGCTGCTCACAGATGTCGCTGCAATCCTCCTCACCCTCAGCAGCGATCTCCTCACCCTACAGGTAAGTGCCATCCGGGTAACGAGGTACCAGGCCGGGCACAATGGTTCATTTTGCCTTGGGTACCCGTTTCCTGGTTTTCAGAAAATGTAGGACCTGGTACAACACAAATTACGATCCTTTGCCACTCCAGTGAATAATATTGCAACCAGTGGCCCCATTCAATGTGGCATGAAGCCATCTTTCCACGTATTCAGGAGAATTTGTATCCATTCAAACATATGGAGCTGAAATCTTCCAAAGCATGGAAAAGGCCGCTTTTCACTATATACGAAGCATTTTTGCAAAAACAAAAAACTATTAAGATCATCAAAGACTATTTAAGATCATTATCCAAAATATTCAGAGGCACCTTGTTTTGAAACATAAAATGGGAGGAATCCTCCATATTTCAATATTGGATGGCGATATAACATCAAATTAAGGATTTATACAAGTTCATATTCACTTTGTTCAGTTTTTTTAATGCCTTTGTTTTAGAAGCGAAAATGTGGGTAATGTATAGGAAATAACTTTAAGCATTGAATAACATTATTTATAATGTACAGGTTATATCATGCACCCCTGCAGCCCCAGCGATCTGGGATCTTGGCTGCAGGAGGAGATTGGGGGAAGCGTGACGGACGTGTCACAAAGCTGGTTTGCCCTCATTGGCTGAACTGCTCATGTGACGCGGACGCCATTGCGCTCCATCTTGCGCCCTAGGTGCAGCCTCATAGACATTACGCAATTTGTGGTTGGCGAGCACGCGCTGTATAATCGCGGCCTTCGGCTGCCCTTGTGACATGCACCTCACGTCATAGTGATGTAGCCACACTTATTGTCCCCGGAGCTTCAGGACGAAAACTAATACGCTGCGGCTACGAGGACAATAAAAGTCGCGCCTGCCTGCTGGGAATTATACACATTATTAATCACCTGTGACCTCCTTGTACTACACTACAAAGCGGAACATGACAGAAATGTTCATGTTCACTGAAGAAGTGGTTTAAAGTATATACAGGCATACCCCGGTTTAAGTACACTCACTTTAAGTACACTCGCGAGTAAGTACATATAGCTCAATAGGAAAACGGCAGCTCCCGCATGCGCCTGTCAGCACGTCCTGAACAGCAATACCGGCTCCCTACCTGTACCGAAGCTGTGCGCAAGCGGGGAGACTATAGAGCCTTTTACACATGTGTTATTTGCATCAGTTATGCACGTATATGACGATTGCCGTAAGGTACATGCATCGATAAGTGGGAAAAGGGAGTGCTTCACTTTAAGTACATTTTCGCTTTGCATACATGCTCCGGTCCCATTGCGTACGTTAATGCGGGGTATGCCTGTGTTACATACATGCTCCGGTCCCATTGCGTACGTTAATGCGGGGTATGCCTGTATCCTTATCCACAATAGTTCCGACTACTGTGCACTGCTTCAGTCAACTTGGTTAACACTGAGATGTGAATGAAATACATATTCACTGGAACAGTCATAGGTGAATTATTTACACTTTGGGTGAAATAGATTCAAATTCACTCATAGTGTGGTTGTGTATACAAGAGGATTGTTTATGCTTGAGAGAAACTGTGCGATGACAGTTATCAAAAATCATCACAGTAGTGGTTGTGTTTGATAAGGTTTATGTGCTTTTAAGTCAGTATGTTGACACTATTGGCTGTGCACTGACAAAACATATGTACATCACACGTATCCAACTGAACAAGCATTTTCCTTAAACACATATATCTCCATGTTGAACCTAAGTCAGGCTCAAATAGGAGATGGCTCGTCTCAATAAGTATACAGTACACAGTGAACCAATTACAGGTTTACCGTAATAGTGAATATTAGTACACCTACCATGTATACCGTGGCTCACCTACAGGTATAAATGAAGGTGGCTTTTATATCCTATATTAGGCTACTCCACTGCTGAATTAAAAGCAGTGCAACGATAGCGGTGTAAGAAACAGAGGAGCCATTCTTTATTAGAGACTCTGTTACCCTAATTAGGCCATTAAGACTTTAGATAATGGGATGATTTAAGACCATATCTATCCACTGTATCAAGGGGAAACGTATATAGCAACGTACCCTACGTGTCTTTTGTTTGTACAGTATGTATGTCAACCGTATCACCCCGGTTTATCTTATATATTGCGTTTAATAAAAGATTTATTTTAATACCGACCATTATCCATTACTTCTAAGGGGCTACGTATAACCATTCCAGTTCTTACACTGTGCATCAGGGCGAGTATTTCCTGCCAGACCACGGGATTTACTCGCCACCGAGAATACCGAGGCTGTTACTAAGTATTGCTCGCTGTATAGAACGTGGCAAATTCCTCTCAAGTTTGTGAAATGCTAAAAGACATTGGGCATTGCATTATCCGTTCATTTCAACTAGTTTCAAACCTAAAAAATAATATGTAAACCGCTGCGATTTTTGACACTTACATTTTTTTTAACCATTTGGGCTGGTTCGTTAGATCATTTGCTGGTAAAAAGTTTGATCACAATTTTAGAAAAAGCTTAATCTCAAACAGCGGGGAAAGTCAGTATTTTCACACATCACTAGTCATAAGCGCCGGGCAAACCAAGCCCCCCTGTAACGCAGAGGGAGCATCATGCTATTTTCGCACGTTTTCTTGGGTAGGCCCCTCCACTCCCGTCGACGTCGGCCGCTTACGGCCACGTGACAACGATCCCAAGCGATCGCGTGGTCACGATCCTAGAAGATCTCTCAAGGGCCACCGGTCTTCCGGCAGCGAAAGGGTTAAATAGAAATTCCCTTTGGATTGGTTCCAAGGGATTATTCTGTCCGACAGTCCAGGTTCTGAAACCACATTTGCTGGTGACCCACTTTAAACAGTTCTCTCGACTAACCCGTCCTCAAAGATACTGCACTTTTTTTTTTCAACCCACTGTCTGCCTAGCCTGCTTTAAATTTTTATATATGTACTTCTAAAAAATTAATTAGCTGCCTGCCTGCTTCTGCACGATGTATAATAAGGATTTAATAAAGAAAAAACTGCATGCTGAATTCTGTGTGGTACAGTATGATAAACTGACCCAAATTATGGTCCTGAGGCTCCTGAACGTGGCCAAACTATCCACAAGATGAGTTTTCATGGCAGATAGTACCTACGAGGGGACACTATTCACCATAGTTTCGCAGCTTCTTCCCCCCTTCTCTTCTTTATTTTGATTTTTTTTTACCTAATTAAGATATGGTGATCGGTCTGTTCCTGTTGTGTCGGAGATGTTTCTACAAGGTTGGTTTACAAAAATCCTACACAATGCCCCTTCTGCAGCTAACATTTTCATCTTAACCCTTTATGTTGCCAGTGACTTTGGCTACAAGTAGCAAAGCCGTGGTTTGAAGACCCATTTAAGCAGAAGGGGAGAAGGGACCAAATCCATATTCACATTTAAGTACAGATAGGAATGGTTTCTTTTTGTGAAAGCCGTTACCCTTTATTCTCGTACAGTAAGGAATTTGGCTTCTTTCTGATGTGCCTTTTTGGGGGGCTCCAGTTTTCTGCACGTGGGAGAACCTGAAACCTGAGCGTCAGTAGAAACAATAGCAAGTACTTAAATCAGGTATGCGTACAGATGTGGCAAGACTGGCGGCCCCAGCGCCATGGCCGAACAAGCAAAAGTCAACGGCACCGGGAATAGTGTCAACCGCAATCGCGCTGTGCGGGGTCCATGCTTCTGCATGGGATCCCCCGCAGTGTTGATCCTTTGAGGCTGCGACCACGAGCGGCTGTGGCATGGAAGACGTTAAGTCCTACTACATCGGTATTTCACCAGGGATTCGGTTAGCAGAGTGTGAGATGGTGGTATATTGGGGTGGAGTCGCTTTTTTTTTCTACAGGTGTGAAATATCAAAGCCGGAACACTGATAACAGTACTCCTTAGGCCTGGGACATAGTGCCTTTAACAGTGCTGAGGCGCGCTGAGGCTCAGTGAAAGCGGTGCTTTCCCTGGCCTTATACAGCGCGCCGTCAGGGGGCGGGCCAGGGATGGGGGCAGGCCAGTGACGTCACGGAGCTGGTTCGTCCTCCTTAGGCGAACCGCTCACGTGACCGGCCCTGCGCTCCGGCAAGCAGGGAAATCTCAAGACTCGGTGAGACACACGCTTCCGCAAGCGTGCGCGAGCCCCTGCTAAAGCCGCTCTCATTGCGGCTGCAGGGGCTCAGTGCCGAGCAGCAGCGCGCCCCAGCACGGGTCAGCGCATAAGCGCTGACCATGACCGAGGCCTTAGGCTGCGCTTATAGTGCCATCGACGGAGTAACCAAAAATGTGGTAATCAGTATTATTTGATATTTGGAGAGACAGTCGCCATATGTGACTGCCTCTAAACCAATCACAGAGCGCCTATTGCACTCTGCCCTCCCCCTTGGTGACGTCACTGGCTTTGTCGCCAGCGACGTCTCTCAAACTTAAAATACAACTTTCGCCAATGGCGACGGTGACAGGTGATGTCATAGGTCGCGTCACCGACACTATAAACGTGGCCTTAGACGTATCTGCATTAGGATTGCCATCTTGGAATCCATTGTGATTAAACGCCTCTGCTTCCTTGCATCTGCTATGGAGAAAAAGAGTATATCCACAGAGGAGCCGAAGCACAGCCACACCAATGGAGAACAGGACACGAAAGTTCTTTCAAGAATTTATTAGCTAAAAAGGCATAAGGACAGACATCCTAATAGCACTCTGACATGTTTCACGCACAGGGCGCTTTATCAAAGGGCGTGAAACATATCAGAGTGCTATTAGGATGTCTGTCCTTATGCCTTTTTAGCTAATAAATTCTTGAAAGAACTTTCGTGTCCTGTTCTCCATTGGTGTGGCTGTGCTTCGGCTCCTCTGTGCATATACTCTCTTGCTGATTACCTGCCTGGATGCGCGCCAGTCTGGATACGCTGTGCAGAGGCTTTTCCTGCCTTATTGTTCACGCCCCGCTCCAGCTGCTTTGGTGCACGGCAACCTACCCCTTGGAGAATTTCGGCGATTCCTGAGCTGAGGAGGACGCGCATATGGACGGCGACGACATCACGCAGGGTGCCATGGAGTCAGCGTGATCGCCTGACCAACACCCGGTGAATGCGGCCACGAGTGGCGCCGCGCTTACCTACCTCCAGGATCTTCGCAGGGGAACCGCCACAAAATGTGAAGGATCGGGGCTCCGGTTTGATTGGGTCTTACCGGTCTGAAGTTGCGTGAGTAAAGCAACCATTGGCTGCTGTATACGAGTGGTTATTGAATTTAACCCTTTATTGCCATTTTGCTTGAGACATTGAAAAAAGCACTTGAAAAAAGCACTTACAAACCACGCACTTGCAGACTTTCATCATAGACCCTTCAAGTACTGGACATATGTCTTTATATTACAGCATTTGATTCCAGCGTGACACCACTATTACTGTTCTTAGAGCTCCGGATATTTTGGTCTTTCTTTAGACCAATTTCTTCTGCTATGAAGAAAAAGTATGCGTCCTTTTGGACCCCCCCCCTCCCATCACTCTTTTTTCTTGCTCACAGTTTTGCACAAGTAGTGTGAGACCATTCTATTCTTGTGCTTTACGCAAATAATGGAGATAGTGGGGTCTATGGCTGAGGTTTACTGAGCCGATAAGGAATATGGGAGCTTGTGCCCACGTTGCCTTCCAGTGACTTGAATGCCGGTTAACGCGGGATCGAATTTCAATACCCTTCATCAGGGCTTAGTGAATTTTCCTGTAATGTATGTATTAAATCTAAATCGGTGCAAAACCACATCATCATATAGACCAAAGAACGAATTGAAATGAAAGAAGTTGATTGATGCAGTGCAATTTACCCCCCAGAATTGGACAACTTTTGTCTGAATATGTAAAGCTGAATGTTTCCTAAATAACTACAAATTGTTGTTTTCTGTCTTTGATACTCTAATCAAACCACCCTCAGCTGCCTCTCCTTCCTCCATCTCCGCTCAGGACTTTGCTGACTATTTTAAGGAAAATGTGGAATCCATACGTCAGAACATCCCCTCTGTTTCTTCCTCCCATCCTACACCTCTTCCAAACTCTCCTCCTGCCTTCCTTGACTCTTTTTCCACTGTCTCAGAGGAGGATGTGTCGCTGTTGATCGCCTCTTCTCCCTCTACCACTTGCTCTCTTGACCCCATTCCTCCCATCTCCTAAAACCTCTTGGTCCTACTATAATCCCTACGCTCAAGCACATTTTTAACTCCTCCCTCTGCTCTGGAACCTTTCCATCCTCCTTCAAACAAATGTGTAGGATTGTGCTGGAGCCATGTGTAGGGATAACATCTTCAAACAGCTGTAGTTCACATGGAGTGTCCCAAAATGGCCACATTATTTCATTTCTTTTACAGAGAAGACATACCAAAAGAAAGCTGTAGGGTTTAAATGAAAAAAAGAAACCCGTGGCTTAAAGCTTTATCCATAATATATCCATGTCCATCTCACCTGAGATGGACATTTGAATGAGAAAAGTACATTACTTTGTAAGCATGATTGGCCGAGATTTGGGAGCGATTTCATTTCCTCAGACTTATCAAATTCTTTTAGCATGTGTGACAGAAACCAGGGGTTGGTAATAAACTCCATATACAGGGCTCCCAGGATACTGAACAGTTTCTGTCCTGTCTAAGCTGAACAGGGCAGCCTCGTGGTACAGGCACTCCATTCCACAGTTTGTCTGCTGCCTGTTTTCTGTCACCTGTCATGCTGATTAGAGTTCAGGTATATAAGACCTGTTTCCTGTTTCCTCTGAGCCCCGCCCAAGAGCCTGGAAGGCTGCTGAACTGCAGAGGGGTGAGAAAGCCTCTTTCCCAAATCGCTTCATTCATTCTGTTAGTTTGTCTAAAGACTGCAAAGGTACTTATTTTGTTGGTGGAAGTGGACAAGCCACTTCCAACTCTGAGTCAGGGACATCTAAGTTTAAGTTATCGCTCAGACGAGCAGCTTTTTGTTTGGCTTTGTTTTCTGTTTAAACTGTGGCAGTCTCAGTGCCTGGGACTGAATAAACCAGGCATAGCCTGTTTAAAGGAACAGTACGTGACGTCTCATCATTTAACCTACCCTAAAAGACCGTGTTCTAACCGTCCCGGACAGACGGCGGAGCCCCGGAGTAAGCCGTTTGTCACATATGGTGGAGAATGCGGGCAGAACACTGAAAGGTCTGGGGGTTAAAGAACTTTAAAAAAAAAAAAAAAAAAAAAAAAAGGGGGGTTTTCTCTCTCTCCAAACAAGATGGAAGACGTGGTGAGTGCGCTGGTACGCAATGTCGCTGTCCAGAAAGACGCGAATGAAGCCCAGCAACAGGCGAGTGAAACCCAGCGACAGCTGTTAATAGCCCAGCAAGAGACTAATGCAAACCAGCAAGAGACAAACCGCCTGCTGAGAGAGGAGCAAAAGCGGTTCGCCCAGGGCTTACAGCAGGAACTCGAGATCCTGAGGGGGACTATCAGTAACCTTCCACTGGCAGAGGCAGCCCCAGTTCCGAAAATGACCAGGGCAAGCCACTACCTTCAGAAGATGGGACCCTCGGATGATGTGGAAGCCTATCTTCTCACGTTTGAACGCACGGCACAGAGAGAGGGATGGCCAGAAGCTGAGTGGGCTGGTCTAATCGCACCCTTCCTAAGCGGCGAACCCCAGAAGGCTTACTTTGATCTAGAGCCAGCCGAAGCTAACGTCTATGCAAAATTGAAGTTCGAGATCCTCGCCCGCCTCGGCGTAACCACGGCTGTTCGTGCCCAAAGGTTTCACGCATGGTCCTTCACGATGGATAAAGCCACCCGAAGCCAGATGTATGACCTCATCCACCTCGCCCGGAAGTGGCTACAACCCGAGATCAACTCAGCAAGCCACATCGTGGAACGGTTGGTCATGGACCAGTTCTTGAGGAAACTTCCCTCTGCCTTACGCCGTTGGGTCAGTCGGAGTGACCCCCACAATGCGGATGAGCTTGTGGCCCTTGTAGAAAGGTACAGTGCAGCAGAAGAGCACCCGCAACCCACAGTCGTGGAGCAACCCCACTATCCGAGGTTCCAGGACTCTTCCAGAGACGGTAAAAGGGTACCGGGGTTAAGGGGCGCTGAAGAGCGGCGACCACCTTCACGCCGCTCCAGCAACAGTGGTTCGCACACTAAGGGCAATAGCCAACATGGGGAGCCGGGAAAAGGCTCTAAGTGGGACACAGACTATGTACCTAAATGTGTAAATTGTCATGAGAGGGGCCACACAGCAAAAATCTGCCCACTAAATGATGAGCCCATGCAATGCAACAGCGTGGAACCTTATTCGCTGTTGTCCCAATGTATGGGCCCTAGCCCAGAGGACCCCTTGAATAACCATCTGTGGGCATTTGTAAAGGTTAATGGTAAGAGGGTTCGGGCACTTCTTGACTCTGGGAGTATGGTCACACTAGTGTCCGAATACCTATTGCCCATTAAGAAGAAACAGGTAAACAGTTCACAAAGAGTGGCAATTTGTTGTATACATGGGGATAATCATGAATATTCCACTGTTGATGTTTTTTTTTAAACAGAATTTGGTTCTTTAGATTTCAAGGTGGGTGTTGTACCCAAACTGGCACATGATGTGTTAATAGGGACCGACTTTCCCCATTTTCTAAAAATGTGGTCCCCAGCTCAGAATAGCGCCCAGAGTTCAATAGCAGACCATAACGAAGTGTTAGAAGAAACAAATCCTTTCCCTTTTTCAGAAATGGAGGTTGACGAGGGCCCAAATAAGAAGGGGGAAAAGGAGGAGTGCTGTGAAATTCCCTTCCCCATCACTACTTTGGTAGGGAATACCCCAAATCAAGATGTTGATCAGGCACTTACCACCCCAGTACAGGATAAGACCCTCGCTGACCTAGAGGTCAGTCCTGGGAGTTTTAAGAAGGCCCAGTGGGAGGACCCCACATTAGCGGTAGCAAGGGGAAATATACGGGACCAGAATAGTACTCATGGCCAACCAGATAGGTCACTTGCTTACCCCTACTTCGAGGTAGAGAACGACCTAGTATATCGGGTTGATAAAAAAAAATCAGTTACAACTAAACAATTGTTGGTACCACGGACATTCCGTAACGTAGTATTACACCTCGCACATAGTCATCCATTGGGGGGACACCTAGGGGTGGAAAAGACAAAAGAAAAGGTTCTCCGAAGCTTTTATTGGCCTGGGGTTCTGGCAGAAATTACAAACTATTGTTCCTCATGCCCAGAATGTCAGATCACCGCCCCGTTCAAAGCATACCGCAGCCCATTGGTACCCCTTCCCATAATAGAGGTACCATTTGACCGGATTGCTATGGATCTAGTAGGACCCCTAATAAAGTCTGCTAGGGGACATCAGCATATATTGGTAATATTAGATTATGCTACCCGATATCCGGAGGCAGTTCCCCTACGTAGCACCTCTGCTAAAAACATAGCAAAAGAGTTAGTACTTCTGTTTTCCCGGGTCGGAATTCCTAAAGAGATCTTATCTGACCAGGGAACACCATTTATGTCCCAAGTAACAAAAGAGCTATGTAAACTCCTAAAAATCAAGCATCTCAGAACCTCAGTCTATCATCCACAAACAGATGGTTTAGTGGAAAGGTTCAATAAAACCTTAAAGAGCATGTTACGCCGGGCGGTCGATAAGGATGGGAAAAACTGGGACTGTTTGTTACCATACCTGTTATTTGCCATTAGGGAAGTTCCCCAGTCATCCACAGGCTTCTCCCCGTTTGAACTATTGTATGGCCGACATCCAAGGGGCTTACTGGATATAGCCAAAGAAACTTGGGAACACGAGGTTACCCCTTACAGAAGTGTAATAGAGCATGTTGCCCAAATGCAGGACCGCATTGCTGCAGTCCTACCCATAGTGAGGGAACACATGGAGAAAGCTCAAGAAGCACAAAGGAATACGTATAATAAGGGTGCTAGGGTCAGAATTTTTTTTCCAGGTGATAGGGTACTAGTTCTGGTTCCCACCGTGGAGAGTAAATTCCTTGCTAAATGGCATGGGCCATATGAGGTCTTGGAAAGAGTGGGAGAAGTAAATTATAGGGTAAGGCAGCCAGGTAGGAGGAAACCTGAGCAAATTTACCATATAAACCTACTCAAGCCCTGGAAAGATAGAGAGGTCTTGTTAACCCTAGTACCCCCAGGTCCGTCAGAGAATCAAGAAACTGACCCAGAGGTTAGCATAGCTGAAACACTGTCCGTGCATCAGAAACGAGAGGTCCAGAGTTTAGTGAGAAGGAACAAAGCAATCTTCTCTACACAGCCAGGTAAAACTAACGTAATTAAACATGACATAGTCTCTGAACCGGGGGTCCGAGTTAACCTTAAACCGTACCGAATCCCAGAGGCCAAGAGAGAGGCTATAAGTTTAGAGGTTAAAAAAATGCTAAAACTAGGCGTAATTGAGGAATCCCAAAGTGGGTGGAACAGCCCTATAGTTTTAGTCCCAAAGCCAGACGGTACAACAAGGTTTTGTAATGACTACCGGAAACTAAACGCGGTGTCAAAATTTGATACTTATCCTATGCCCAGGGTGGATGAACTTGTAGAGAGACTGGGCAAAGCCCGATATCTCACAACCCTAGACCTAACAAAAGGGTACTGGCAGGTTCCCCTCACAGAAAGGGCAAAAGAAAAAACAGCCTTCTCAACCCCAGACGGCCTCTTTCAATATAAGGTGCTGCCTTTTGGCTTACATGGAGCTCCCGCCACATTCCAAAGAATGATGGATAAAATTTTAAAACCACATGTTCGGTACGCTGCCGCCTACCTGGATGATGTGGTAATCCATAGTGAAGATTGGCAGTCCCACCTTCCAAAGGTCCAAGCTGTGCTCGACGCAGTTCGGTCTGCTGGACTAACTGCTAACCCCGCTAAATGCACTATTGGTCTGGAGGAGGCCAAGTATCTGGGGTATTCTATTGGTAGAGGGTTACTCAAACCACAAACACTCAAAGTAGAGGCGATACAAAATTGGCCAAGGCCAGTCACAAAAAAACAAGTAAGGACCTTTTTGGGGTTAATTGGCTACTATAGGAGGTTTATTCCCAATTTTGCAACTAAGGCAACCCCACTAACCGACCTCACAAAAGCAAGAGGACCGCTAATGGTAAAGTGGTCCCCCGAAGCCGAACAGGCCTTTAGAAGCCTGAAAGAAGCTCTCTGTGCCCAACCAGTGTTGGTCACACCTGACTTCTCCAAAGAGTTCGTAGTCCAAACCGACGCATCTGAGGTAGGGCTGGGGGCGGTACTCTCCCAGGAGTCTCAAGGGGAGGAGCACCCCATCCTTTATTTAAGTAGGAAACTAAATCCCCAGGAGAAAAATTACTCCATAGTCGAGAAAGAGTGTCTCGCAATAAAGTGGGCTGTAGAGACACTCAAGTATTATCTGTTGGGGAGAAAGTTCCGATTGGTCACAGATCATGCACCCCTTACCTGGATGTGTCAAAATAGGGAGAAGAACGCTAGGGTGACCAGGTGGTTCCTAAGCCTACAGCCCTTTAAATTTTCTGTGGAACACAGGTCGGGGCACAAACATGGCAATGCCGACGGGTTGTCAAGGATGCACTCCCTAATATCCATGGTCGCTCACCCCTCGAGGTCTGAGCTGGGGGGGAGGATATGTGACAGAAACCAGGGGTTGGTAATAAACTCCATATACAGGGCTCCCAGGATACTGAACAGTTTCTGTCCTGTCTAAGCTGAACAGGGCAGCCTCGTGGTACAGGCACTCCATTCCACAGTTTGTCTGCTGCCTGTTTTCTGTCACCTGTCATGCTGATTAGAGTTCAGGTATATAAGACCTGTTTCCTGTTTCCTCTGAGCCCCGCCCAAGAGCCTGGAAGGCTGCTGAACTGCAGAGGGGTGAGAAAGCCTCTTTCCCAAATCGCTTCATTCATTCTGTTAGTTTGTCTAAAGACTGCAAAGGTACTTATTTTGTTGGTGGAAGTGGACAAGCCACTTCCAACTCTGAGTCAGGGACATCTAAGTTTAAGTTATCGCTCAGACGAGCAGCTTTTTGTTTGGCTTTGTTTTCTGTTTAAACTGTGGCAGTCTCAGTGCCTGGGACTGAATAAACCAGGCATAGCCTGTTTAAAGGAACAGTACGTGACGTCTCATCATTTAACCTACCCTAAAAGACCGTGTTCTAACCGTCCCGGACAGACGGCGGAGCCCCGGAGTAAGCCGTTTGTCACACATGTTACATTTGTTTAAAGGGGCAATCCCTCCTAGCACCAAGTGAACTAATTCCAGTGACCAGTTTAAAGGACCTTTTGCATTTAAAAAAATACTTTTTATTTCCCACCTGGGTGGGAATCAGCGGAAGTCCGGAGCTGACCAGTGATAATTGCAGCTCCGGAGACGCTCTGCTCCTCGAGATACTTACATTGTAAAGTGATGCCAATAGCTCACTTCTGTTTAAAGGCCCCGCAGCACACGGGCCAATTATAAGTCGCCAAGAATGATGATGTGGATTCTTATTGGTCCGTAAGACCTTTTAAACACATTTTCTGTGCCCAGCCAGAGCTGCTACCGGCATCATCTTCCGATATGTCTGGAAGCAGGGGGTCTCAGAACTCAAATCAATGCAGCTCAGCTACAGAGACCCCCTGCTTCCCATCTAGTAAAAAAACAAGAGGTAAATGCATTTTTAAACCAAATCTGACATCCAGAAGTAACTTTAATGTATTATTTAAAGTGAGACCTGGGAGAGGTGTGATTTCCCCGGGCTGCTCCCTTTGTGTGATGTCACTGTGTGATGTCACTGTGTGATCAGCCGGTGCTTGTATAATCAGAGTCCCCTCTCCCCACTTCCCCTTATCTTTATTGGGTGTGGGATAAAGGGAAAGAAAACACTTGATTGACAAACACCCCCCCCCCCCCCCCATTCAGAGGCCACTAAGACATTCAACTGGCCGCCTACGTGGCATATAAAGTGGCATTTTGTTAGCTCATCGATCGGGGATTACTTCCACAGTTTACATTAAAGCGGAAGCTTGCAGAAGATGTATGCTATATACAGTAATAAAATTCCTTATTTAGATCGTTGGGACCCTGGAATGCATGTGATTATTGAAATGTTTCTTCCTGTGTGAGAACCAAGTAGGAGAAGGTTCGTGTACTTTATACACACAAATAGAGGGCATCAGCCAAGTTCAATTTCAGCAAACGTTCATTGCTCTCCGTAGTATTCAGTGTTACAATTTGGATCATGGTTTGTAATGTGGACACAACTGTTGAGGAGTCAGTGGAGAGATTCTCAACTCAACCACTAAGCCAGTGGTTCTCAGCTCCAGTCCCTCCCACCGTTTAACAGGTCAGGTTTTCAGGATATCCCAGCTTCAGCACAGGTGGCTCAATCAGAGGCTCAGTCTTCAACTGAGAAACCTGTGATGAAGCTGGTATATTCTGAAAAACCTGGCCTGTTGGTGGTACTTTAGGACTGAAGTTGAGCACCCCTGTCTTTTGGGGGGAAAAGTGCACAGTGAAAGATTTGCACAGAACATACTGTACCAAACCAATTGCTCCAGTGGGATCTGTAATGTGATTTGCACACCACCTTTCTACAGGTGTTTTGTTATTACATCGTACATATTCAGATAATGACTCATTTTTTTCTCCCAATGGGATTGAAATTGTTTCACATTTACAATATAGTGCGCGGTACGGAGCGTTGTGCACGGTGTTTAACTCACAGTCCCTGCCCAGGCCAGCTTACAATCTGTGCCTGAGGCACAGGGAGATAAAGTGACGTGTTCAAGGTCCCGAGCCGGCACCAGGAATTGAACCAGGTTTCTCTGCTTCAAAGTCAGGGTCAGTCTAAACCTTTCTATAAAAAGGTAAAGTGCAAACATGAGGTTTTAGGGAAACATCTCTTCCCCTGGAGGATGACAGGACATGCCCCTAAGGAACTTATTTTAGTAATTTGTACTTTGTCTCAATTGAAATGTTGAAATATGTATTTCTTTTAAAGACGTTTAAAAAAATTTTTAAAAAAAATTCTGCGAGGTTTGACAAGTGATAGACTTATCACTAAATATACGTGTATAACAGGGGTATTTACATCCAGTCCCCAAGAACTACCAACAGGCAAGGTTTCTCCTGAAGTTTTCTCTAATTAACACATACTGACCCAATTAGCCTAGTCATAATGATAACTAGGAAAACTTGCTTAGATATTTATTACTCTGAAATCTGGTCTCCTAGTTTCCCTGGAGGTCTGAACTCGAGCACCTGGCTTATAGAGATTGTACAGACATTCGTATACAGTTCAGTACGTTATCACTTGCGGAGGGTCCATTTAAAGTTGTTTTCTTCACACCAGGAAATGCTTCTTTAACACATTCTTAAGCAATATCTTACACAATTAGGCTGAGACCAATTGTTTTTTGTGACTTGCACTTTTGCACACTGGGAAAATAATTCATTTTACAGAAGCGGCTGAAAACTTTTCTGATGATTATAAAGATATTTCTAAACTGAGCCTCTAGAGCAGAAAAGTAACGTAGAATTCAAATGCTATTGCCATTTTAGTCAAGCATTTAGCCTTTGCTCAGACATGCCTTGAAATGCCTATGCTTTACAAGGGTTTGGTGTCATTTAGATGTTGGACGATATACCGTAGGGCAGAGAACACAAATGCACATTATAAATTTCCCTACGGAAAATCATTTTTCCAATCTTACTTTAATCCTAGGAAAGCGCTTAAGAATCTCTGTCATATCCCACACTGTCTGCAATCACCTCCTGCTCTTTCCACTGCTCGCAGCTGCTTCCGATCTCTTTTATATGTCTTTTCAGAAAGTCTTACGGGTCGGATTCTTTTTATCAGTCCTTAATGAAAGAAGAGGGGACGTGGCAGCCAGAAAGAGTGAGCAAAGTCACAGCAATTAGAGGCAGAAGTGCCACATGTATCGTCCCTCATTGCACTGTAGTACACTCTCCACCAACAGGCATCATGAACAAGGTGATATTTCTTATAGAGATGAAACAGCACTGCGCGACATGACATAGTTTGAAGCAGGATTTCGTGTTGGAAACATACCTCTCCCTCACACTACACGTGGACATCCAGCAGTATGCTACATAACTACACGCTTCCAATCCTTTAAGGCCATCTCTTTAGCACCGGGGAGGGCAACTGCAGTCCTCAAGGGCCACCAACAGGTCAGGTTTTCAGGACATTCCAGTTTCAGCATAGGTGGCTCCATCGGCTTCAGTCAAAGACTGAGCCACTGATTGAGCCACCTGTTCTGAAGCAGGGATATCCTGAAAACCTGCCCTGTTGGTGGCCTTTGAGGACTGGAGTTGGGCACCCCTGCTTTAGAATATTGTCCCTGCTTCAGCACAGGTGGCTCAATCAGAGCATCAGTCTTTGACTGAGCCTCTATTTGGACCACCTCTGCTGTAGCTGGGATGTCCTGAAAACCTGACCTGTTGGTGGCCCTTGAGGACGGGAGTTGAGCACCCCAGCCTTAAACTATCCCCCACTGAGGGGTGGGCTCTCGCAGTAACATCTATCAATTGAAACCACTCAGCAGTATAAATCTACCCCCTCTAACTATTCTCTACCATATCTAATAGTTACTTTGGAAATTAAAACCAATACGCCTAATGGTGAAAAGCTGAATTTGAGCAATAACGGGATACACAATGCTTTGTATGCTGTATATTGCTTTCATTAAAGGGCAGAGCTTTAATGTACCCAGGAAAAACTCCACACAAAACAATTCTAATGGTGGCCATATTTAATAAGCCCCAGAGAAAATGTTTTTGCATCAGTAGTCCTCCAAAACACAAGATTTCAGTCATTTCCCCATGAGGCACGATCCCGGGAGAATGAGGGGAAAGTCTGGCCCGATGTATAAAGCAGCGCTAAAAGCGGTTATGTCGAAAAGTGAGACACCTAAGAGTAACAAATTCACGCGGCTTTTATAAAACCGATTTCTAGGTGTTGTGCACTAAGGCAATCGTTCCGCTGGGGGGAGGCGTTAGAGGGGAGTTTGGGTGGGGTCGGTGGCGCAAATATTGCTATAGATACAAACAATTCCTAATGCATTCATACGTACGAACATGACGCCCACTATACAACAAATAGGAAAAGGCACGAAATATAGGAAAACATGAGTGATGACACCAACATATGCTACTAATGGTTTCAGGTGAGAAATAGAGTAAAAAGATCTTTCTGTTCATTTAAAAAATATATATATATATATATATTCTTAATACATTGTCCCCTAAATGTTTTTCAGTGGATGCATGAGGCCCTGTGAAAAACCTTGGTTGCCTATTTGTTTAAGTGACCCCAGCAGCCTGGTGCTAAAAATCAAAGTGCGTCAGTGTAATAAACCTCTGCATTCATGACACTGTCTTCCATGTGACACAGATTATTTGGTAAAGGGGATTACAACAAGTTAGACTTGGCAGCAGTATCTGGTTCCAAGAAAAGGAAACTCTGTGATAGACGTGGCGTTTCCCTTGTTAGCTGGTAGAAAGGCATCACCTGAACCATACTGTGAACTCGTGTGCGCTGCAATATGTTTAACACATATCCAGAGGGAGGGACCTTATCCCAGTCATGCTGCGGATGTAACCCTTTCCGTGGTGGAAATGTCTGCCGTACCGACTAACCTCCCGCTTTGTCTTCTAACGCCCGAGGCATTAATAATACATTGAAGTTAGTTGAGCAAAGGTTTGCAGCACTGCTACCACCACGCCACTAGTGTTATTGGCGTTTGGAACTTGGAGGAAGTGTCTGACATCTCTCTGGTGGGTGCCATTGCCGAGCTACGGTACCAGGAACAGGTTCCTTACCAGCTTCCTAGCTACAATGGCCTGCCACCCGCCAGGCCACGCGTTCCTCCGCCACTTTACGTCATTCCCTCTGACTGCAGATTGCGATCGGAGAGTTAATCGCCATCGACCTCTAGAAAACGAGCATAGAGCCATGACGTAAGGGCTACCGGCGTACGTCCAAAGGATCCTATGGCCCAGATCCACAGATCCCTGTTCACCTTTACTCCCATTCTGAGGCGTGCTAACGTTTAGCACCCGTTTGTGGATCTGGGCGTAAAAGGGTTAATCCTAGACTGATAACACTAATAAAAAGATCCATTTTTTGTAGTAATGTGTACAAGATGGGTTATACTGATTGCATGGTAGAGATTACAGAGGTCCCTGATAATTATCCCATGGATTCACGGACGTGGCTGATTCTGGACCTCGGTTATTTCCAGTTTTGCACAAAGTATTGGAGTGCGATACTCTTCCCTTATTAAATTGGATTTGCGGCTCTAGCTGGTTCTGCGACCCTTTAAAGACTGTCATTAACTAATTTACCTGTGTATAGTAAAGCTGTGTCATATTTTAGTTTCAGGCTTTCGTGTAATTTATGGCTGTGGTTTTAAGGTTACCGGGGGCTCTCTGAGAAAAATGTGGCCATTGCAGATCTGTCACAAAGTCACAATAAACGGTCACTACTGTATGTATAGATAAAGTGGGTCTAAAAAGGTGGAAAACAACTGATTTATGCATTGCGTCATAGGTAAGAGAACCTGGAAAAAGCCATTTAAAAAAAAGCCCTTCAGATTAAGTAACATTTCTACTAACTTTAACTCGTTTAGACTATATAAATAACACGTGTCACAGCTTTTTATTCCCTTTAATCTTTCTCTCCCCTGGAGCTGCTTCAGGTTCGTACCATATAATGTTACAGACCTGCCACGTTACCTGTGTGTGGTGCCGGCCGGAACCTCTGAGGTTATAACCGACCATAGAACGCAGGCAAAACCCCTCATAGTGAAGGTCTGTGAGCAAAGCGAAGCAGCCGATCCGATGTTGCCGTGAAATAGATGTAGATTTGTTTCAAGCCTTAGTTATTTAACCTTATGAGTGACCCCGAGACGTAGTCACTATGTCATGGTCTGGCAGTCTGGTGGGCCCATCACGTAATGACCGCGTCATGGCCTGGGAGTCCTGTGTGCCCACGGAGCGCAGGACGTGAAGGGATAAGGGCCGCCGCTGTTCCCTGACCGCGCCGGAGGAGCCAAATTACTCTATGTATTAAAGGCAATGATCTGTAATGGTCTGGATGTGTATAGTGATGGAGCGGCTCAGTGAGTAAAGACACTGACTGGCACTGAGTGTGAAGCAGGAGAAGGAGCGGCTCTGTGAGTAAAGACACTGACTGGCACTGAGTGTGAAGCAGGAGAAGGAGCGGCTCAGTGAGTAAAGACACTGACTGGCACTGAGTGTGAAGCAGGAGAAGGAGCGGCTCAGTGAGTAAAGACACTGACTGGCACTGAGTGTGAAGCAGGCGAAGGAGTGGCTCTGTGAGTAAAGACACTGACTGGCACTGAGTGTGAAGCAGGAGAAGGAGCGGCTCTGTGAGTAAAGACACTGACTGGCACTGAGTGTGAACCTGGTTCAATTCCCGGTGTCGGCTCCTTGTGACTTTGGGCAAGTCACTTTATCTCCCTGTGCCTCAGGCACCAAAAACATAGATTGTAAGCTCCACGGGGCAGGGACCTGTGCCTGCAAAATGTCTCTGTAAATAAAGCACCACGTAAAACTAGCAGCGCTATACAAGAACATGCTATTATTATTAACTCCGCACCACCAGTATTTAGGGAAAAGCCAAAAGATGAGATGCTGATTTATATCACAGAAAGTGGGGGGGGGGGGGGGGGGGAGGGGAGTCCGCCTGCTAAAAAGCGGTGAAATACTGAGAGATATCGTCTTTCACTGCGTGATGAAGTCATCTTTCTTACCTCCGAGGCGATGTGTGAGAGGGAGAAAAATGGCATATTTGTGAAACAAAGAGGCACCCAGCTAGCTGCTTCACACCTACCTATCCCCTGCATTGTCCCCGGCTATGCCTTTGTTCTTGCAAGCTAGCAGTTAAATTGTATGTAAATGTATGCAAATGAGATGCTGTCTAATAAAGAGAATCATTAGATGGAAGAAATATTTAGTATGGAAAAAAAGAGCAGGTGCTTTTTCTAAAGGAAAGTGATGCAAATAAAGAGGCTTATCATTTGTAAACCGAAAAAAAAAATCTTCTACAGTACACCCTAAAATGTCCATTTTTGATACGCTGCATTTCCTGGTGTACTTATATACCCCATCGCATAAAATATACCCCTAATTGGCAGCTCCAGGAAACTTCAATAATCTCTGAAACACCATTTGTTTCCATGCGGTAATAACATGGATGTATTTGGCGTTGGGTTCTGCCTCTTCAAGCAGCTGTCCCAGAAAAGGAAAGCTCTTAAAATATCTCTCTGTGCACCGGGTCACTAGGTAACGTACCTACTATAGCGCTCCGGTTGAGCGGACGGTCAAAGACAGTAGAGGTATCTTAAAATACTTACCATTTATTTTATTTGTTTTTAGATATAAGTCAATGATCGCACAGGCAAAATGTATTTTGCCTCTGTGAGAATACACAGCATTTTGCTGTCTAAAATAAATAAATAAATATATATATAATTGTGGACTACAATGCAATAAAAATAAAACCGTAAGACAAAACCTAGAGACTGGTGCAGGAAGTGTGATTTAATCATGTAGTGTTGTAATCATTACACAGTACTGAGGCAAATGTTCTAGTGAGCTTATGTTCTGTAGCAGGGGTGGCCAACTCCAGTCCTCAAGGGCCACCAACAGGTCAGGTTTTAAGGATATCCCTGCTTCAGCACAGGTGGCTCAATCAGTGGCTGAGCCACCTGTGCTGAAGCAGTGATATCCTTAAAACCTGACTTAATGGTGGCCCTTGAGGACTGGAGTTGCCCACCCCTGTTCTAGTATCTAGTACTAATACTGTACTAGTATTGTAGTATCTGCAGTGCAGTGCTGACTCCTGGTGAGGAGATGCTGACTGTTATTGGGCCTGCTGAAACATACTGTATAGTTACCTTCCCATGTAAGCAGCTGGATTGACTCATTACAAGGTCACTCAAGGACAAGTGTTCATGTGCACTCCATGTCCTGGCTCATTGTTACACTTTTCATTAGGATGCTGCTGTTCTTTGTTTTGGTTTTACACCTTTCACTTTTTTTTTGCGCTCAGGTGACCCTATTAATAAAAGTGACAAGTAACACAAGTTTGTTGGGAGCCTGTTTGGTTCACTCGTAACAATTACCATGTCAATAAAACATATAGATATACAGATGTTAACAATGTAACTATATTGTATCTACTATTTTCTATAATAATGTGTATACAGTATCAATTTGCTGCTTCAAAATGCTACAGGTGGCCATGTCATAACAGCATGTATCATACCCAGGGGTGTATAGGAGGTATCGTAGTTTGAAACATTGGAAATGACTGTAATAGCAGTGAACATATTTTAATTAAAGGGGATCTCTCCTCTCTTCTGTGTCTGTGTCTCTCTCTATCTTCTCTCGTGTATATATATATATATATATAACTTTTTTTTAATTACAAGGAACAAAGTGCTTTGTGGTGTTAAACTAGCCCTGGTACACACCAAGGGGGATTTTGGTGGTAGCGGCTTTTTGATATTACCTAGTGCTGCTTATTGTTGTTGTTATTATTTCTTTTTAATTATGCAAAGTGCTAATCAGTTTGATTATGCACAGTGCTAATCAGGTTAATTATGCAAAGTGCTAATCAGTTCTTCTGGAGCCACAGGAGGAGAGCAGAGGTGCTGGCGGTGAATAGCAGTGCTGGATGGAAGCAGTCACGGCAGTCATCGCTTATTAAGACAGGAGTCTCCAGAAGAGACACTAGAGCAGGGGGAGATGTATTCATCTCTGTGGAAAGGGAAGAGCTTGGATGCTGCTTCAGAAAAGCAATATCCAGTCTCAGTGTGAGAAAATGTCTTTTCTGTATGGATTGTCTCACGGCAAATCTCTTTGTGGTAAGGGCACTGAATCCCACCCAAAGGCAGACAGCAAGCAAAAGAGGGAACCGGAAAGAAAGCAGTGACTCGGCTCGAAACGTTAGCAGGCGCAATGTGCATTGGTTCTCAGATAAGATTACTAACAGTGTTAAAGTCTCGTTAGTTCACTCTGGAAGAAGAAGACGAATATCTTATGGAAAAGCATGGCTTTGCCAAGGACATTTCTCCTGAAGAGGACAATGGAGGCCACTGTATTAGAATCCAACACGTACACTGCATGTCCTCCATCTGTAGCTATTTAGCAGGTACACTACACGGTTTGGGTCCTGTAAGACCAGCTGTACCGTATTAAATAGACAGGTTTTTTGTGTGTGATAGGTCAGGGGGCTTCCATAGTAACTGCTTGGAAGAACCTCCGTCCAACACGAGTACAGAAACTACAACCGATTTTTATGGTCAAAATGTTGGTGAGTCTGATATTGGACATGTGTAGCAAGACTTACTGTCTTTTTCTTTTATTTTCAAATTAAACTCTTAATGTCATTTGTAATGAGTTTTAATATACTGAGCATCCTTTGATTTCTATAGCAGGTTTTAGCCCACCTCCCCATCAGTGCAAGATCTTTGTAACACGTTCCTGTTTGTGATCATTTGTTGCCAATGTTCCCAGCAGTTAGAGCTGCAAACTGTAACAATAGATTGTCACCTTAGTAATATAAAAATACATTGTAGCTGCTGAGTTACACTGACTGAAGGATTGATTTGAAACCGGAAGGCGGCCATTTAGTGAACCCTGAGAAGCAGGATCTTTGCTGATCGATCACGGGAGAAAGAATCGATCGGCCGCTTAGTTAATTCGGTTTCAATAAAGATAATCAAAGGCTGAATATATTAAAACAAATTTTTTTTTTAAGCTGCTTGGGTTGCCTCATTAGCGTCTGCAGTGCCGCAACCATGATGCTCGCAGTACTGAAGGATTAATGCGTTGGGAGTCTTACCACACCTGTATGTAGGTTCGAAGGGGAGTATGGTAAAAAGATCCCTTCCAGAAGTGGCACAGAAAAGCACATTCAACTGAAACGTGTTTAATACTCTGTTTCATTAACACAGTATTTTTTTTGTCATTTCTACCTAGAGATCTTTGAGTCCGTATGCATCGAAACGCGTTGTTTCTGCAAAGGGCATGACCAGACATTTTTTTTATTTTTTTTTCCCATCCCATAAAATGAAAAAAATACAAGTAGTATAAATAAAAATAAGGTTCGCACAGTGGTCGAAGTCTGATGGTACTAAGTAGTATTAATAGTAATAACTACCACCATGACATTTTTTTTATATTTTCACACCCGAGTACCCCTTGTTTTTTTATTTATAAACGAATAAGTGCACCTTTTTAAAGAGAAAATGGAGTATATTTTGAAAATCTTCCCTTTCTCTGTTCACAACATAAATATCGCTTGAATCTATAAAAAAAAAAAAAAAAAAAAAAAAGAAGTACTTTTAATACAGGCACAATGCTACTACTCTTTTATACCCTTTGGGTCAGCACAGGGGTGGGCAACTCCAGTCCTCAAGGGTCACCAACAGGTCAGATTTTCAGGATATCCCTGCTTCAGCACAGGTGGCTCAATCAGTCCCAGCTTCAGCACAGGTGGCTCAATCAGTCCCTGCTTCAGCACAGGTTGCTCAATCTGAGACTTCGTCTGCGACTGCGCCTCTGCTTGAGCCACCTGTGCTGAAGCGGAGATATCCCTAATACCTGGCCAGTTGGTGGCACTTCCGGAGTTGCTTGAGCGATCCCTGTGGTCCGAGGCGATGGGGAGGCGTGGCGGACACGTCTCAAGGCCTGGTTCGCCCTCATTGGCCGAACCGCTCACGTGACGGGGCCGGGAGACACGAACAGACAAAATCAATCGCCTTTTCCAAAAAATCCGCTGCGCGGTCACTCTGCATCGCTCACACGGTCGCGCGCACTGCGGGCGGCCTCATGGAGAAGAGGCCCATTGCCCGCACGCGCCGTCGCGCCCACTATAATCGCGGCCTTCCAGGCTGCAGCACAGAAGGTTGGCATGTAAAGACGCGTACCCCTGCACGTTTGGAAGAGCACAGCCACAGGCATGCATTGGGGTAGGAGGCCAGCGGCTGCGAATTGAGTTCTTTGTTTTGTTGATTTAGCGCAGGATGGTAAACAAGCTCGTCAACAAGGAGCCAGGATGAAGTGGGTAGACATTTTATTCGGGGGGGGGGGGGGCCCTAGTTCGCCTGCGACTGTGCAGATGTTATATTAGGCAAGCTCTCCACTTACAGAAAACAGGCGGCGTCCTAGCAATGATAATAAAGCATACAAGTATCAGCCGCGGGTGGGCGGGCTTCACATCACCCACTTTGCTGCCTGAGAAGGGCCTTCAATGGGTTAATAACAGCCAGTTGCGCGCACAAAGGCAGCAGGAGACCACGACCCCATTCCTGCGGGGATGAAAGCGGGCGGCTTTAAGACTTCCCTGGTATTCCCGGCCCAGCGATTAATACATACGTCCTCCTGTCCCCAGCGCTTGGAGAGTCAGTTGATTCTAAATGTAAAATCTTGGCTGACGTCCAGCGGCCTGGATGTGCCGGGGGGACGTCTCAGGTCAGTGGATGCTGTGAGGAATTATTGTTCTTTGCTTGAGGAGCACAGTCTCTATTGAAACCTTTTGAATTAGATAAATCAGCCAGTCTCTCAATGTAACCGCTTGTAAAAAGTTCACTATTATTACTCTCCCGAAGATCACTAGAGGGGTACCTGCAAACCGCCACAAACCTATTGGGCTCCGCTGTAGATATTAAGTCAACAAGATTTCTGGTTCCCATCCTTTAGTAAGTAGCACATGCTGAGCATTGTATTTGAGCAGCAGTGCACTGAACGCCCACATCAGCAGCACAGCCAGCTCCCTCACAGGGTGTATGGTGGCTGCTAGCTTTAGGTCACAATTGGGGTGTAGTGCCTAAGAAAGTGATGGAAATGTCTCCTACAGTGTATCCAAAAGGCCAAAACTGATATCTGTGGTTGCAGTATATGGCACTGGATTTCATTTACTTAAACGTACCTGTTACCTGTTAACCCTAGACAAGGGTTGGCCAACTCCAGTCCTCAAGGGCCACCAACAGGTCAGGTTTTCTGGATAACCCTGCTTCAGCACAGGTGGCTCAGTCTGAGCTACTGGATGAGCCACCTGTGCTGAAGCAGGGACCAATTGAGCCACCTGTGCTTTAGCAGGGATATCCTGAAAACCTGACCTGTTGGTGGCCCTTGAGGAGTGGAGTTGCCCACCTGTGCCCTACAGACGATGCTTTTAAATGACTGTTGAGAAAAAAATTACTTTGCATAAAATAACATTTAGACCATATTGGTCTTGTGTGCATTGGGAACATGAAATGGCCATCTTATAAGGCAACTGTTATAGGGACGTATTCCTGTTGAAGAAACTCTCTCTAAAATCCAGTAGGGATCTGGTTAAGTGCAGCAGGCAAGTAACCAGACTCCACCTGGCCAATTAAGTCTGTAAGAAAAGCCTCATGTGAGACGCAGGAGATTTTCCTGAGTTCACATTTGGGCTGACACAGGAAAGCAGAGAAGCCAGCACACAGACACTGTCTTGAGCACAAAGGCTGTGCTGAGATAAAGACACCCAGACACTTATATTTGCCGGACACAGAGGACCCAGGAACCTGCCAGGGACTGACATGGAGAGTCACCTGCTTAAGTTACCTCCCGAGACTTTGGGGTGATAGGCTGGTAATGGTATTATCCCTCCAGTCCTGCAGATAGGGTCTTGTTATTTTGTTTTTGTATGTTTTGCCTGGATAAAGGAACAGGCTCAATAAAGCCACGATATAATTTCACCCTAATTGGTCTCCATTATATGAACCTTTGCACACATCTCTTACAGCAACATTATATTATTAAGGGACAAAGGGCGGTGTTACAAAAAATAGGACATATCAGGGCTACCTTTTCCCTTCATTAAAGTAGCAAAACATGTAAAATCTTAAGGGCTTTTTTTAACATTTTTTTTTAACATTTTTTTTTACATTAGCTCTGTAGTATTAGAGAATACTTACTGCATTTTATTATTATTATTCAACTTTTAAGGACATTTTTGATTTCTTTAGCAGGTTTTAGCCGACCTCCCAAGCAACGCAAGATCTTTGTAACACCTGTTTGTGATAGTTTGTTGCCAATGGTCCCAGCAGTTTGAGCTGTAACAATCGATAATGTTATCTTAGTACTATCAGGATACATTGTAGCTGCTGAGTTACACTGACTGAAGGATTCACTGACTGAAGGATTGGTTGAAACTGAAAAGCGGCCATTATGTTAGGCACACAATCAGACTCATAACAGGAGCACCAAATGATTGCCAGCTTTGGTAAGAATGTAGAATTATACATTGCCACATGCTTTACTTCTACAAATAAGCAAATAAATGGGGAATGTAGTATTGCTGGTTTAAGTGGGCTCATTTACATGCTGACATCCAAAACATGGTGCCTGATTTATAAATGTAAGGCAGCGGTGCGCAAAGTGGGGGACGTGCTGGATTTCTCGGGGGGGGGGGGGGGGTGGGCGCGGGTGGTTGCAGAGGTCCCGCGCTCTTCCCCGAGGCATTTAAAGGAGATGCCGGGGGATCGCGTGAGGCCTCTGCAACTCTAAAACTTACCTCGAATCTGCCGGCATCACCCGTGGCAACACGGCATCAAATGACGCTGCGGGTCACTTGACGTGGCGCCAGGTAAGGAGGGGGGGGCACAGAACGCAGGAAAGCAGGCGAGGGGGGCGCAGCAAAAAAAGTTTGCGCGCCCCTTCTGTAAGATAACATGTGGATCTTATTTAAAGAACTTTTCAGTCGAGATTTCCTCTAAAACAATGTATTTCCCGAGGAGACCATGACACTACAGTATGTTACAGTGGCGGCCAACTTTACTCTACAGCGGCAGCCTCCGCAGGAATTTTTAACCCGCGGACGGTGCGCGGCTCTTTTCGGCCGGTTTTCCCACGCCTTGGGCGCTTTCAATGATAAGCGCTAATGGCGCTTATCTGCTGAAGCGGCCGCCGCGCGGGAAACTCCGCTCAAATCGGAGAAAAGCCCCGCATTTAGCCCACATTTAACCTGGCAAGCTTTAGAATAAAGCTGGCCGGGACTGTAGATGTCCTAAACATAAGACGATCTAATTGGGCCGAAGTTTCAAAGGTATGAAGAATATTATCACTCTGTGTGGGCCAAGAGGTTCCTATTTGCTGTGAGTTTCTATGCTTCCATTAGCTGGTGCCATTTTTTAAAGCATCTAGTTGTCATGCACATAAAGCTAGCAGCACCCAACATCTTCCCCACACTGTCATCTTCTTAAAAGCAAATACTATGCATGTGGTGGCTCTTTGCAGCAGTGTCAGGTGAAGCCCGGGTGTTTCCGCGCTCACGCATTGAAGCTGTCTCTCACTTTCTGTTTGCCAGCATAACAAGATGCTTAGGAAATCTTTATCCTCTAAGAGCAGCCTGCGGCAGAAGGTATTCGCTGACCTCGCATCAATGATAAAGTATCAACGTGATATAATGAGTTAAAGACAAGGTCTTTTACTGCTGTTATGTGGTTAGGCAAGAAAATCCGATATGACACTGCAGTTCTAAGCTGTCGTAGATTCCTCCAGTAACATTCCAAAAATGCCTGTTGCATAACCCAAGATCAGGTGGTGAACAACTCCAGTCCTCAAGGGCCACCAACAGGTCTGGTTTTCAGGATATCCCTGCTTCTGCACAGGTGGCTCAACCAGTGGCTCAGTCGAAGACTGCACCACCTGTGCTGAAGCAGGGATATTGCAGGAACTGGAATTGCCCTGGCCTATAATAACAAACTAGTGAGTTATTTGCTGGAGTAGGGGACAATAGCAGATAATTGCAGCATCTTCTTCATGTGGAGTACTATCCTTTTAGGCACTTATCAGGCATTTTCAGTGGATTCTTTATAAAAACTGTTGGGAAACCTCGCATTCTCATCATTTTAATGTCTTCCCATAATACAACCTTTTGATTTTTATTTCTTCATTGCTAAAGAAATGTTTTATACATTGAGAGTTACCTCCCGGTTTCAAGTATGTCCTTTGATATCTTCTAGCGTTGTAAAGCAGCACTGCCATTTACTTAACATATTGTCGTTAATATGCTTCGAATGTACGATTGCTTTTGAACATCAGAAGTTCAAGTCCCAGAGCCCTGCAAATAGAAATCCCCCTTGTGAGCACAGTCACGTGTCTGACAGGTCCACAAGCCTAACGTTCCCCATTATCGCTTAGCATACAATGCGTACACTGCCGCCAGGGCTTCTGCTACGCGATGATGATTTTTTTTTTTTTTTTAATGTATAGATAAAATCATATAAATGAAAACAATATATGTAATATTGATTTTTAAAAAAAATAAAAATGTATAAAAAATACATAAAAAGGTATACATATGTCGAAATATATCAAATTCATGATTAAATCTTTAACATAATCATAATCTATAATGGCAGACAGGGTTAAAGAGACCCGGAAACATACAAAGATGTAAACATATATCCCGGTAATATAACGAATATGAATATACACAAATCTATCTATTTAATATGATGAACACATAACACTTTATGAAAAATAATATATTATATATAATATAAACTCAGTAAGAGGCAGAAGAAGAAGAACAAAAAAAGGAACAGCATATACAGTAAATGGGTATTAGTAGCAGGAAGGGATGTAGGAAGAAGGAGCTAGACCAGGGTACTTGTGTCCAAGCACTCGTTAAGTCCACCAGGAGACAAGGTGCCTAACTGGTGGACCCAGAATGTCTCCTGGCGACAAAAGATCTTAAAGCGATCGCCACCCAGAGCAAGAGGAGAAATGCATTCAAGACCCATAATGGTTAGAGTTTTGGGATCCCGATTGTGTACCAGTTTGAAATGTCTGGATACACTGTGGGAATTGATACCATTGACTACATTTCTCCTATGCTCCAGGAAGCGAGTGCTCAGAGGGCGTGTCGTACGACCCACGTATTGTAGGTCACAGCCACATTGTAACACATACACTATGTGGGTACTTAAACAATTTATGTGGCCCCTCACTTGGTAAACAATACCCCTAGGAATGGAGACAAAACTGGATTTAATACTAAGGTGTTTGCAAGTGATACATCGACCCCTGCCGCACCTGTGATTTCCACTAGGGCCCGCAGGGGCGGCAGTGGCAGATGCACCAGTTGACCTGAGTTTGCTAGGAGCAACAATGCTTATATATATTATCCTATGCACTTGCTTCCTGGTGAATTCACATTGATGGAAATGTTTTTTTGGTGGAACTTATATGGCCTCCATTGGGATTTTCTACATCTGCGTAATAACTTGTCTCTAATTACTGTACTTGAAGATGTTTATTGCATTTCCCTCCGTGAGATATGAGCACTTAAACAGCCTGTACGTAATGTACTGTATATTCTGTGCTATTTATTACTAGTCTTTACACTTAAGCGCTGGCAGGATATGGCACGATATCCCTTAGTAAATATGGGCTCAATGTATCTTAATTCCCACAAAGCCAAATACCCAACATCTAATATCATCCTTCAGCTTCCTACATACCGCTTCCTAGATTAATAGGATGCTGGGTTCATTTCCATATCGGGCGCTCACTTGTGGGGTGGCCTGTCTTTAACATTCATAACACTCTTAGGCCGCTGCACTAATTGGCTTCAAACATGTTTTGTAACCGTCCTTCTGTACAGATTCTGTTTTCAATCCCATATCATACCGCACCAGAAATTAAGATTTACAGATATGTCAAAATCCAAGCACTGAGATTTGTGGGTTCTGGGTAAAAATGGCAAGTCCTGATTTTTTTTTTTTAGAGAGACAGACTCCAAATCGGTGAGGCTTGATATGTACAGTATGTATTTCCACGTCAATGTATCTTGCTAAAACATTTGATAAATAAATACATCAAATACTGTATGTTTAGAAATGACAAGGGGGTATTTCACCTCTAAACATGGAAATATTGCTTCTACTATATGATTAATAATCTGGCAAGTGTTCATCACCTGCAGTCAATTGTTTGGAAAGACCAGCTTCTTAAAACCCCCTCCCTCTCTTCTCTGCTAACAATAACAGCGAGAGAAAGAAGTCTAACAAATATAAACACATGCACATCTCATTATGGAAGGAGTTGTTGGAGGAGACCTCTGGGTATAAACTAATGCAAGACGACGCTTTGTTTAAAAAGTTGCTTTGAATGTCCTCTTCCATTGATCGTATACGGCTGATATAAATAAACAGCCTGTGTGTGGCACAAACCGTTCTTGCATTTGTGTTGTTCATAATGTTTATACATTCTTCAGCACTGTTTGTATTGCTGTTTGTTGACTGTAAACAGAAGGCCTGTATATGTTTGTAATGTATACATTAGCAGCGATGGGCTCTGGGTGCAGGACCTTGAAATGAGCATAACCAGATGAATATTGTTATGAAGGGGGGGGGGGGCTGTATTCAGATGAGGTGTGATGAGACTTTGAATTAGACAAGGACAGCTTGTTCCCAGCTCAATATATTCTGCAAAATATGGCTTATGTCATATTAAGTGTCAATTGTCTGAACGGCTGTATGGTCCGATATGTAGATTATAAATCTGGAGTTCCATACTGCAAGAGGTAGTTAATACGCATTAACCCTTCAGTTGCTCAGCACTGCTTTGCAGAGCTTTCTGACCCACCTCGACTGAAAAGGATTATGGGTTATTAGAAAGGTGTAGAGATACTTTGCTTCGTCTTGGACTAATGTGTGCGGTATCACTTGGGCTTCTTCTCCCAAGAAGGTTGTTACAGTGAACCTGAGGTCAGACGGCAAAGCAAGCGCGTCGTTCTGTTCAGCGTACTTTGTGTCCTCCTGACCCCAGTTAGTGCGGCTCCTGAGCTGCAGTTTCAGTTGTTTGCTTTTATGGGTCTTATGTTCCAGTACAGTATGGTGTGGTCATGTACCGAGGCAAGTGTGCCGCCATATCCATGCAAACGGCATCATTTGTATGCTTCAGTGTGTGCCCCATGTGCATTAGCCTGAGCGTTAGGGGGAGTTACGGAGCAGTTATAGGGGCGTTACAGGGGGAGTTACGGAGCAGTTATGGGGGCGTTACAGGGGGAATTACGGAGCAGTTATGGGGGCGTTACAGGGGGAATTACGGAGCAGTTATGGGGGCGTTACAGGGGGAGTTACGGAGCAGTTATGGGAGCGTTACAGGGGGAATTACGGAGCAGTTATAGGGGCGTTACAGGGGGAATTATGGAGCAGTTATGGGGGCGTTACAGGGGGAATTACGGAGCAGTTATAGGGGCGTTACAGGGGGAATTATGGAGCAGTTATGGGGGCGTTACAGGGGGAATTATGGAGCAGTTATGGGGGCGTTACAGGGGGAGTTACGGAGCAGTTATAGGGGCGTTACAGGGGGAATTATGGAGCAGTTATAGGGGCGTTACAGGGGGAATTATGGAGCAGTTATGGGGGCGTTACAGGGGGAATTACGGAGCAGTTATGGGGGCGTTACAGGGGGAATTACGGAGCAGTTATGGGGGCGTTACAGGGGGAATTACGGAGCAGTTATAGGGGCGTTACAGGGGGAATTACGGAGCAGTTACAGGGGGAATTACGGAGCAGTTACAGGGGAGTTACGGAGCAGTTATGGGGGAGTTACGGAGCAGTTATGGGGGCGGTACAGGGGGAGTTACGGAGCAGTTATGGGGGCGTTACATGGGGAATTATGGAGCAGTTATGGGGGATTCACAGGGGAATTACGGAGCAGTTATGGGGGCATTACAGGGGGAATTACGGAGCAGTTATGGGGGCATTACAGGGGGAATTACGGAGCAGTTATGGGGGCGTTACGGAGCAGTTATGGGGGCGTTACATGGGGAATTATGGAGCAGCTATGGGGGATTCACAGGGGAATTACGGAGCAGTTATGGGGGCGTTACAGGGGGAATTACGGAGCAGTTATGGGGGCGTTACAGGGGGAGTTACCGGGGAGTTAGGGAGCAGTTATGGGGGATTCACAGGGGGATATAAGGAGCAGCTATGGGGGTGTTACAGGGGAATTACGGAGCAGTTATTGGGGAGTTACAGGGTGATAAACAGAGAAGTTACAGGGGTCATTATGGAGAAGTTATGGGGGAGCTAAGAAGCACTTATGGGGGAGTTACAGGGGAGGTACATGTGGAGTTACGGAGCAGTTACAGGGGGATTACGGAGCAGTTTGGAGCAGTTATGGGGGAGTAACGGAGGAGTTACAGGGGAGGTACATGTCACCGATTATAATGACATGAAATTTTGCATCTCTGTGCGTCACCTTTTTGTATCTTGTATTTGTGACACAGAAGTGTGAAGTGGCCTAAACGCGGCTGGCAAATAATTTGCATCATTTGTAGCAAACACTCTGACATTTGACTCCAACAGAAAATGGGAAAATGCGTGAAAGCACTTTATACAGTACTACTTTCATACCCTATGGAACATTGATAGATGCAAATCTATCCTATATCCTATCTATACCCTATAAGCAAAAATAAAGGGAGGGAAAATAAAATGCACGTATAAGGCTTCGACTGAGCCTCTGATTGAGCCACCTGTGCTGAAGCAGGGATATCCTGAAAACCTGACCTGTTGGTAGCTCGATACTGGATCTGCCCACTCCTGTTCTAAAACAACGTTTTTTATTTCCAAGTTTAAGATTCAATGTTCTCTTTCAGTGTTTTTTTTCTAACAGAGATATAGCTTTAATATATACATACAAAAATATTCCTACATATATCTCCCTTTTGCTAACATTTTTATTCTCCTATAACGAACCACGGTGCGTCCCGTTTTAAACACATCTCCAGCAGTCAGGCTGGAAAATATTAGTTGTTTATAAATTATAATAAATAATAACACCATGTTTCATATTTCTCCCTGACCGTGTGATTGTTGAGAACTAGACATGGTCTTTTCTTAGTTTTAAATCATTATTGACTCTATGTACCAACGCAAAGAATGTTTTTATTAAAGTATTCAGTGGCAAGTATCTTGGTTAAAAAATATGATTTGACCCCAAACCGTACGTTTATTGTTTAGGTTTTCCTACACATTAATATGCATAATAATATACTTGTAACCATGTTCTCAAAAAATGAGATTATTTTCTATTTCTTCTCTGTGAGAACAAAAAGCATCAAATAAATGTCAGGGCAAGAAATGGAGGAGGAACTATCAACATTCCCCCAAACATAACCAATAATTAGTGTATAAACACTTTTGAACCTGAGAGAGAGAAAGAGAGGACAGAAGCCTGAGAATCCCACTTAAAGGACGGTTTGAGTCTGTGTCCACTCTTGCATATACTGTGGACTTTTGACCAGGGCTTGATTCTGAGCTAATTCTTATTTGGCTACTTTGTGTCTTGTAAGGGGGGGGGGGTACGGTTAAGGGAAGTACCTTGTGGTTCCATTGGACCCAGGGGAACGTGCCTGAGGAAAGGGTTGTTACCCTGAAACGTTGCCCCTCTTACCCTCCCCCATTGTCTTATTCTATGTTTATTTGTTTGCAGTTTTTCCTTTAGTGTTTTTTCCCCCACTCCCCTTCCCCGTGTCTCTCCCCCCTACTCTTGTGCTTTTTAAGATCCATATATTCTGCATTTATAGTCGTGTAGCATTTCCATATTTGTGTGATACCTATTGTTCTATTATTACCGCTATAAAAATTTTGGCTTATTCCGCGACTCTTTCGTTTTCTCTGTTAATCAGTGTGTGCTGGAGCCCTTGTTTTGGTTTATATAAACAATAATTAGAACCATTGGACCTGGAGAATCCCCAAGCTTTTCATATTAGCCATTGCAAATACAAGCTGGAAAAAGTTGCTTTGATTCAGTGTGCCCGTTTTTGTTCCCGGCTGTAAGAAAATCCTCACGTTTCTACATGGAGAAACTTTATCCATGAGCAAACTTTGTACACGGAGTGCCGACTGCTCGCCAGAGAAATACGAGAAGAAAAAAAGTGTAGAAAATGTAAAAAGTGCAATAAAAACAGGAAACCACCACTAATTTATATTCCCACTGGGCCAATCGTTTGATATATTATAGCAGGGGGTGTGCAAAGTGGGGGCGCAGGATTTTTCAGGAGGGGGCGCGGCGGTTGCAGAGGCCCCGAGCTCTTCCCCCACAGCATTTAAATGAAATGCCGGGGCATCGCGTGAAGCATCTGCAATGTCTCCTACCTTGTCCTTGGTCACGTGACCCCGCGGCATCATTTGACGACAAGGAAGGAGGGGGCACGAGCCGGTGAGTAGAGGAGGCAGGGTTGCGCAGGGGGAAAAGTTTGTGCACCCCTATATTATAGCAAATTATCAATATGTATTAACGTAGGTATCTTTATTTATATAGCACCATCCATGTACATAGCGCTTCACAGCAGTAATACACGTGATATAATAATAGAACACATAATGGGAATAAGCGCTTCAGGCATAAAAGTAACAAAAGGAGTACCTGCCCCGAAGAGCTTACAATCGAAGTTGTAAGTAAGGAGAACTAGCAGAGACGGTGGGAGCATCCTAAAGAGTATCGGAACAAAAAATCCCCCTACGTCTTTGTAAATCTTCGTAAGAACACTGAGATACGCAACACAAACTTCCACTCAATATTCAGCAAGCACCTTCACTTTTCCAAGCACAGCTGAAGATTGACCTCGGAAAAGAAGCGCTTGTATGAAATTATATACGCCTATGCTACTGACTCCAGATGCACTTGACCTCGTTTACTGCACTTTTAATATATGCCCACTGGCTTCAAAGCAACGTACAGATGTAGACAGCGTTATTGCTACCCGTGGCGCACTCCCGCGGGTGAAATGTTCTGAACATTGTGTAAGGCGACTCTATCCCGCGTGTACATTTATTACATCCTCTGATCTCTACTATTCTGAATATGCACAAATCTACAAGGTGACCTTTTTGCACACAGTGCAAATGCTAAATGGGGCAATTCTGTGTGCGCCCTACAGAGCATGGAGTACAGAAAGCAAGCTGTGGCCAAGGCCTCATATGGGTTCTGCCTGAAAGAGATATGGGTTCTGCCTGAAAGAGGGCTTGCCGTCCGTGATATAGAAATGCAGGAGGGGAGGGTGGCGGTCACTGAACAGATGAGCTGACCGAGGACAGGGCAGCACAGTATTTACAATAATTGTTGGAGGAGCCTACGGCTGCCCTCACAATTACAGGCTTAAAACCTTACAATTAACACGGGCCTTCAACATTTTGTCTGGTCAACAAACGAAGAGAAAAGACACAAAGAAGAAATGTTTGTTTGCAATGTGAAATCATGTAAGATTGTATTATAATATCCTGGTGTCAGCGTTGTGTGTCCTTGTGCCATTACTTGTATCCCCCTGTTCCAAGTTTAGGCTAGGACAGACAAAGAGTTTTGTTGAGTGACTATGCTATGCTCCTATGGAAGGGACAATGAGGGCAATGTACTGTATGAAAACACGAGTACAGGCCGCTCCCAATGGTTCATTACACAAGCGATCATGTGCTTGCAATTCTGGAAGTTTGGTGGTATTCCGGTGCTGTTGGACTTCCGGCAACGAAAAAGTTGCTGGTTATTATTTCACTGAGGAATGTGATGCTTTTGTTTTGAAGCCGTTTTGTAGCCGGGAGACTTTGATGGGAAGTGTCTGCTCTGCAGGCATGAGAGACGCCGGGTACCATCCCGCGTCGGTCATGGACGTAAACAGAATGAAGCATGTACTGTATGAATAATGCTTTTCCTATCATCGGGAAGCAGAACTGCTTTGCAATGCTTTGCTGCTTAATATTCGCTGCTTTTGGAGAGACTTTTCATCCTGGTCATGTATACACTAAACCTGCCACTTCCTATAATTGGCATAACTGCTCCTGCTGCAATAAATATGATTTGTAATTGTATTTATAGGATATTTTTTTGTTTTTGCTATTATAATTAACACTCAAGTAGAGAAGGTACAACAATATTATACATCATTACAGAAAGAGATTAAAACGGGGTAGATCTGTAACGGTTATTAAAGGACAGTATAAGTGCAGTGGGGTTTTCCGTTTTCTTGTACAATCTGACCCTGTTGGTACCTTACATTATATGGCTGCAGTCTTTAGCACAAACTTCCCTTTAAATACATTTGACCCTAACTGCATCCAATGCCTTCAGACACAGGGCACAATACTGCAATATATCTTTGCTGTGGGCGGTATGTAACTGTAGCCAGGTCCTCCGGTCCCCCTTTGTCCCCCGGTTTCCCGTCCTACCTTCGCAGAGTGTCTGGTAGCTGCGGGGGCGGCCGCGTTGCCGGTGGCTACCGCAGGCAGAAGATACAGGGTGCCGCCATGTTGCGCTGGGTTATCGTGCATGCGCTGCGGCGGCTCGCAGATAGCTTGCGCATGTGCAGTAAGAAGCGCGCGAAGCGCAGCCAATCACAGAAGGCTCTTGGCGGGGAACTAAAAGTCTCATGAGCCGTAGGGACGCCCATGTGACCCTAGGGAACCAATAGGGCTTCAGGATTCTCTGACATGACAGGATGTAGTCATTAGCAGGGGACCACGTTAGTCAGTGTGTGCCAGGAAGGGTTAGGGGACAGAGGTGTCTGTGCAGAGAGGCAAGTAGCCATTGCACTAGGCCAGAATACCCCCTAGGCCCCAGGTAGGCCCTGAGTGACGCCCTGAGGTTGTGGCTGCTCCAGGGAAAGGCCCTAGAATAGGGAACCTATCGCCTTAGCACTGCAGTGATAGTTTAGGGACACAGCGGACGCTGCACTCCCTGAGGAGAGGTCTGGGACTAGGCTCCCAAAAGAGAGAGAGAGACATTATCCGGGTGGGACCACCCTTGAGGGACGTCGCAGAGATCGTGGATCGGCGGATCCTTTTCGAAATATTTGCGGACCGGGTGCTGGAGCGCCCGTCAGGTACTGTCTTTAAAGTGCACCAACATACCGGTACAACACAGGCGCTGATCACGCCTATAAAGGGTGGGATCTTTGGGGACACTATTGAGATAAGTGGCCAAGGGACTTATACCTTACCGTGGACACGGTGTGGGGTACACGGTGATGGGGGAAATAAGGTGGGAAGAGGCCCTGCGAGGCGTGGGGCAGTTGAGTATATACTCACTACAGAGTATAGTGTAAGAGTCATCTGTTAAATCTCACTATAGTAAAGGTTTTTCTATTTTTACCATTGCATGTGTTCATTTTATTGTGTCTTGTGAGGGGCGGCTTCCGCTCTTCTGGGATCCCTCGCAGGTGGAGGCGCTGCACCATATAGTAAGTGATTCACCCCAGGCTCTCCGTGGCAGAGGCTCCGGCTCCAGTGAGCCAACAGGTACAAGGGCAGCACGAGCAGTTCCTGTGTTCAGGGGGAAACAGGGCTACATAGCATATTTGCATTGTTGGACTCTGCCTGCAGATTATACATTATCTTGCTGACAAAAGCTTTCAGCTGCCAGTTTCATTATTGTGCCATCTCAGTGTGCCTAAATATCCCTACATTCAACCTCTCACTATCACACGAGGTATATCTGTTGTCAAAGGTGAATTGCAGAATTGCCTTTTATGTTCAGATGATTATTCAGAACATCAGATTACTTGGCAGACATTATTTAAAGTGCCAGTCCCTCCCCTATGGCGTGTGTATATATATATATATATATATATATATATATATATACATACACACAAATGTAACTCCTATAATAAAGTATCTTGTACCCTGAGCATTTCCTTCCCTTTAAAAAAAAAAATGTTTTTCTAGTGTTAAAAATGGTAACCTTTAGACCAGGGGGTGAGCAACTCCAGTCCTCAAGAGCTACCCACAGGTCAGGTTTTCAGGATATCCCTGCTTCAGCACAGGGGGTGCAGTCGAAGACTGAGCCACCTGTGCTGAAGCAAGGATATATTGAAAACCGGACCTGTTGGTGGCCCTTGAGGACTGGCGTTGCTCGTCCCTGGTTTAGACTGTAATGGTCTCTGGGAAGAGCTTCATTTTAATCACCCGGACACTTAAGATTTAAAACGCGTATATCTCCTTAACTAAGCAGCCACTTTACAAATAATAACAGCTTTGAAAGTCAAAAGAGGTCTCTTACAGTGAGGGCAATGAGCACGGGCGGCTGCTTTAAAGGTACAAAAAGCACTACAGAATCTCCTATAAATGTGACTCCCTTTTTGTTGTATTTTTACATATCCCATGAGATTATAAGGTAACGCGTAGGGCCGGACTACAACCGCTGGCACCTTTCTTGACCGTTACCGGACTGGTATTCTCCCTGCTCCACTACGAGACGGTTCTGGCCCGCACGAGACGCTTGTTACTATGGAAGCGGAGCGTTGGAGTGAGTGTCTGCGGAGGTCTGAAGCGACGTTTATACTTTGACCCTGGGTGGTGTATGAGTGATTTCCCTTTGAGTAGCGTGTGTATTCTGTAGCCACGGGGTATATGTTAAGGTAGATATAAGTATGGCCAGATCGCTGAGCTCATCCCCCTTTGAAAGCACAACAAGTCCTTTGTCTTTTCTTTACTTTATTGAGGGAGTCACTGAAATGAAAGGGTTCTTGTGGGTGTTGTTGTGTGGGTAGAGAGGGCTTCTCTATGTGAAGTGCTTCTGTATCAAGGGACGGGCACACGGATTGCTTTGCAAGGGAGTAGGTAAGAATGGGAGTACTCACTCAGTTGCTGGATAAGAAAGGAAGTGTGTAATGTTTGTCACACAGGAATAGGGACAGGGCTAAGCTACCTGTGAAAACAGACAGGGGAGTATGGAAAAGTCCATTTAGCCAGGGGAATTAAAGGGGTTGTCACAGCAACCAACTTTCTAGCAGGCTGGAGAATAGGGAAGTAACTAAATGTATCCGTTCCCACCTGCACTAGGAGTGAAGCTGCAGGGAAAGCTTGCATCCAAATAAAGTGCTAGCAGGCGGGGGGGGGGGGGGGGGAGGGGGGAACAGAAATAGAGAATCCTGTTCCAGGACAGTGTGAGTTTAATTGCATATGTTTACATTTTTGTCCCTTTTTCGTTCTCTATAAACCATTGGAGAGAACATCTGACATATTTACAAGTACACAGCCCCCCTGGATATCCCTCCAACATCAACGGGTTTCACACTTTTTGCCTTTCTTTGAAGTTGGATGTCGCACCTTAAAGAAGTCTTGTAGCTGATAGCCAAGTCTGAGTGCAATATCTGCCTGATATATTCCTCCTCCCTGTGAGAGCATCCATTACCCACCTACTATCTTGTTCATCCTGTAATACAGGGGTGCACAAACTTTTTTGTTTCGCCCCTCGGGCCTGCTCTCCCCCCCTGCTTGCGCCCCCTCTCCCCTCCTTACCTTTCCTCCGGCATCGGAGGCATAATTTGATGTCACAACATCATGTGATGTCGCGTTGCCATTTGACATTTGACTTTGCGTTGTCATGGCGCCCGGACAGAATGTCAGAGACATACAGAGGCCTCACCGTGCTTCCCAGGCATTTTATTTAAATGTTGTGGGAAAGAGCGCGGGGCCTCTGTAAGCGCTGCGCCCCCCCCCCCCCCCAGAAAATGTTGCGCCCCCCGGGAGGCATGCCCCCCAGTTTGCGTACCCCTGCTGTAATATACAGGATTGCACTATTTGTGGGTTTCTTTTACCGCGCATGTGGTTCCTGGGATCACTGCTCCAACTCGTGTCCAAAGTTTGATGTAAGACCACATGGAAAGTGTCTTTGACAGAGAAGCACCTCCGAACCTAAAAGGGGTTGTGTTATATATTTGTTTTTCACTTATTAGCCATTTATTTCTCACCGATTTGCACAATCACTTATTTTAGATTATAATATAAGAATGAATTCACATCTTCTGTGGCTGGAAACGAAACATTCGATGCGCTGACAAGAAAGGAGAAGATGCAGCGTTCGGTTCCATCCTAAAATCATGGTTTCCAAACACTCGATGCAGAAGACATGACTTGTTTAAATGTAACCCCTTCCCTGCCAGAGAGGCCAGCAACGCAGCCAAAGGGGTTAAAAAGAACAGAGAGGGCGACTAGTGTTTTATATTCTAATAGTATTTCCCGCTGCGTATTTATCAGGCGCCAATGTAGAATTTAGGAAAATTCTCTGAATAGTCATCAAAAAAACTGGATCCCCCCCCCCCCGAATAAAAATATCGAATGTCGTATTGACATTGTAAACAGTGACAAACTGTGAGAAACAGATGGTACAAATGGGGCCGGCTATAGCTTTTTTTTTTTTGGTAACTGTCTATAATTTCCTAATTTTGTTCCACCCCCCTCAATGTTCTTGTTTTCAGATCAAACCCTTTTGTCCTCCTCAAACTTCTCCCCACGGGGGCCAGGCACAGAGTGACTTCAGGTAATCTTCCAGACAAAGAATAACAAAGCCAGCAGCTGACAGACTGTGGGAAAGGTTACCTATCCCCTCTATGTGATCGCAGGGTGCACACTACAAAGCCCTACAGAAGGGGATGGGAACGCTTTGTAAGAATGTAAAACCTGGCCGCGCTCCAGGAATCATACGCAAGAAAACTGCAGGAAACAGCCAGTGCGTCCTATCTTTCTTTAGGAGCCCTGGACATGTGCATTATAGAGGTGCACGCCCATGCTTTATAGAGGCAGGTGACTACGGGCCCCCCTTTTCCCTAACCCTTGAAGGCCAGAGCAGACAGAAGAACATTGAAGATCAATGGCTGATCTTTCTGGCAGTGAAAGGGTTCGTCTTTAGGGCCAGCCAATAACCTCGGATATAGGAGTAGAGAGGTGGCTTCTATCTGCTTGTCATCTGTCCAGTACCATTTCTCCGGACCCATCAGGAAACCCCATGCTCTGGCCCCAGTGCTTGCAGCATGGGATGCCGGGGTGAGTCTGACCAGGGGGTGTTTCTGGAGGGGACGTTTTCTGTATCTTTGTTACATTAATGAAGTCATTTTATCTCTATGAGCCGTGGGTATAAAATTGACATTACGAGTCTTCAGGGGTTCTTATGTTATTGGGGACATATGATAACAATATTATTACTGATGTAAAATGTGCAATGGTTCGGATCAGGGGTGGCCAACTCCGGTCCTCAAGGGCCACCAACAGGTCAGGTTTTAAGGATATCCCTGCTTCAGCACAGGTGGCTCAAAAGTGACTCAGTCAGAACTGAGCCACTGATTGAGCCACCTGTTCTAAAGCAGGAATATCCCTAATACCTGGCCTGCTGGGAGTTCCTGAGGACCGGAGCTGGCCACCCCTGGTTCAGATGATGTACCTTTTAAAGTTGCTGGAAATAAATCATTGTATTCCCTGGCCAGTCCCTCTTCAGGTCTGTCTGCCTGACGGCTGCATATTGGCTGCCCAGATCGGCTCTTCTGATTGGTTGAACTTTTGACTGCAATTTCTAAGCATCCTTTTTTTTTTTTTGCATCTCTGTCAAATCCAGAATGGGGGATTTAGATCAGTAACAGCAACAAAAGTCGTTTGAAATGTAGTTTTAAAGTGGGGGTGAACATTTACGTATTGAAAAGTTACTCATGCATTTGTTCAGTCTGGTGTAATCTGAGTTCATTTCAGACTCCAGTTTAGTTGCTGTTTTAACCCCTGCACTGCCAGAAGGGCCAGCAATGCGTTGGCAGTGAAAGGGTCTAAAGTGTATCTCAAACACTAATCTTCTGTTATATCAATATTACAGCAAATTGTTCTGTGTGCCAGTCACATCTCAAGTGAAATGCAAACCATCCGGGCTCAAGTCTTGGTGCAAAGAGCAGAGATTTGCAAGCGTTTCTCATGCGTCAGCGTTTTTTTTTTTTTTAAATGTTCCCCTTTCTGGTTCAGCAAAAAAAAAAAAAAGGTTTGCTTCAATCCAAAACGTTTACGACAAGTTTCCTTACTGGTAAAAAGTCAGTGCCTCCGAGTTATCGATGCGAGATCCACTGTATTGCGCCTGATTCGCGATATCTGTCATTAATGATAATGGTGGATAGAACCAATTTGGGCGCGATTCAGCGGTTCGTACTTTGATAACTCTGGGGCTATGGGCGTTGCAGGTACGGATTTAATATTGATTACCTTCGCGTCCCAAATTAGAATTTTAAAACATTGTGAGGCTGCAGATCTGCCACGTTAATGCTGCCGTCCGACATTTTGTATATTTTATTGTCGGATCTATCTTAAGCGACCTCTCCTTGTCCTTTCTAACACTGGTTTTATTTTTTTAATCTGACGCTCTCTTTGAGGGAGAATAAATATTATATACCTGGAGGGGTTAAAAATGGCTTCTCCCAAGAGCCCCGGGAAGTCTAAAAGTTACCCCCGATGCTAGAAATGAAGAAAATCATTATTTTGTGCCCGTTGAGTCATATCAGTGGATGAAAAAATCTTTTTTTTCACTCATTTATAAATAACTATCTTTTCTAAATTGTCACACTTAAATGTAAACAAAGTGTACTTTTAAATGATCATTCAGTCAGAACTAACTATTTATACAGTAGTAGCCATATTGGTTATATACTGTAGGTACCTAGATTTTCTGTTACATTTTTGCAGTTAGTCAAGACCAGGATCTCTGAGATTCTGAGATCTCCCATGTGTTTCTTCCAAGATCTTTAAAGCTGCAGACCAAGCAATATCCTGTGTGTGTTGTTTTTTAATTTAAATGAATCAGTTCTGTAGTATAAGAAAATACTTGTAGATTTTTTTTAAACAACTCTGAATTACATTTTTAATGTTTTATAATGTAACAAGCATGTTTTCATTTCTATAGCAACCATTTACAAAGTCACATCCCCATCCTCTTCTGAAACAGTCTCTTGCACACCCCTTTTGAGTCCTGCCCTGTGTCTAGCAATGCACCAATTGCATCTAGTGACTGAATGGGACTGCCAGGGACCCCTGCTGTGTTAATGCGATGGGCCATTTGTCTGTCTGCCGAAATGTCACATGCAGAAATGTTGCAGCATTACTGGGAGATTGCCGCAGATTTTCCAATAACAAGATTCCTTCTACCCATATAATACATACATATATATAAAATCAGTGCTGGGACTTGTGTGTGGGATTAGTGTTTAGGGGGGTTCCGGGCCCTCCTAGTTCCGTTGGCACCCTGCAGTTTCGTTGCTTTGCTTTTTTGTGTGTACTGTCTACTCTATATATTTTTGTTTATGGCATTACTCTGATCCAGACACTGAAATAGGGCTTCTGCAGTGTCTCGATGGGTGCAAAGCCACAGTTTGGCATCATTATAAGAAAATAGCGTTATCTCCCTCTCCCCCACCTCAGTAATAGCCCTATTTCAGGGTCTTGATAGGAGTAACACCAACACTGATATAACGCCACGTTATTGGAAGATAATGCGACGAGATGCTACAGTAATGTTTCTGCATCTAATTAGCTTTGAGGATACCACGTTATCTTTGGGAACATCACGGCCCTTCATGTTTTAGGTATGATATGAGCTGATTTACCAGAGCTTTGTGGATTTAGCCCTAAATGTACAATATTGTGTTCTTTTAGTGGTGTATATAATACCCTCATTTGAATCATTGACTTTTGTAATGTGTAAAATGGACAAAACTCAATGTCTTAGTTTTAATTTAGACATTCTTTTAAGAAACTAAATAGAATTTGTCTCCCAAACCAAATTCTCATGCTGATCACGTAATAATTGTGAAATTAAGTAAATCCTGTCTAATAGGGAAATTAATAGAAGTAAAACATTTGCAGAGAAGCTATTGCAAACTTTCTTCCAATTTACTTGAAGGACGAAGTCCTGATCTTGATATCCTCATTTATCAAAGAGACTCTAACTATACCGTAGTATCAACTCTAACTATACCGTAGTATAGACTCTAACTATACCGTAGTATGGACTCTAATTATACCGTAGTATCAACTCTAACTATACCGTAGTATAGACTCTAACTATACCGTAGTATGGACTCTAACTATACCGTAGTATCAACTCTAACTATACCGTAGTATAGACTCTAACTATACCGTAGTATGGACTCTAACTATACCGTAGTATGGACTCTAACTATACCGTAGTATGGACTCTAACTATACCGTAGTATCGACTCTAACTATACCGTAGTATCGACTCTAACTATACCGTAGTATAGACTCTAACTATACCGTAGTATCGACTCTAACTATACCGTAGTATCGACTCTAACTATACCGTAGTATCGGCTCTAACTATACCGTAGTATAGACTCTAACTATACCGTAGTATGGACTCTAACTATACCGTAGTATAGACTCTAACTATACCGTAGTATCGACTCTAACTATACCGTAGTATAGACTCTAACTATACCGTAGTATCGACTCTAACTATACCGTAGTATCGACTCTAACTATACCGTAGTATGGACTCTAACTATACCGTAGTATAGACTCTAACTATACCGTAGTATGAACTCTAACTATACCGTAGTATATACTCTAACTATACCGTAGTATAGACTCTAACTATACCGTAGTATGGACTCTAACTATACCGTAGTATAGACTCTAACTATACCATAGTATAGACTCTAACTATACCGTAGTATATACTCTAACTATACCGTAGTATATACTCTAACTATACCGTAGCATGGACTCTAACTATACCGTAGCATGGACTCTAACTATACCGTAGCATGGACTCTAACTATACCGTAGCATAGACTCTAACTATACCGTAGCATAGACTCTAACTATACCGTAGTATGGACTCTAACTATACCGTAGTATGGACTCTAACTATACCGTAGTATATACTCTAACTATACCGTAGTATATACTCTAACTATACCGTAGCATGGACTCTAACTATACCGTAGTATAGACTTTAACTATACCGTAGCATGGACTCTAACTATACCGTAGCATAGACTCTAACTATACCGTAGTATGGACTCTAACTATACCGTAGTATGGACTCTAACTATACCGTAGTATATACTCTAACTATACCGTAGTATGAACTCTAACTATACCGTAGTATATACTCTAACTATACCGTAGTATGGACTCTAACTATACCGTAGTATGGACTCTAACTATACCGTAGTATAGACTCTAACTATACCGTAGTATGGACTCTAACTATACCGTAGTATAGACTCTAACTATACCGTAGTATGGACTCTAACTATACCGTAGTATATACTCTAACTATACCGTAGTATAGACTCTAACTATACCGTAGCATAGACTCTAACTATACCGTAGTATGGACTCTAACTATACCGTAGCATAGACTCTAACTATACAGTAGTATAGACTCTAACTATACCGTAGTATGGACTCTAACTATACCATAGCATGGACTCTAACTATACCGTAGTATAGACTCTAACTATACCGTAGCATAGACTCTAACTATACCGTAGCATGGACTCTAACTATACCGTAGCATAGACTCTAACTATACCGTAGTATGGACTCTAACTATACCGTAGTATATACTCTAACTATACCGTAGTATATACTCTAACTATACCGTAGTATAGACACTAACTATACCGTAGTATGGACTCTAACTATACCGTAGTATAGACTCTAACTATACCGTAGTATGGACTCTAACTATACCATAGTATAGACTCTAACTATACCGTAGCATAGACTCTAACTATACCGTAGCATAGACTCTAACTATACCGTAGTATAGGCTCTAACTATACCGTAGTATGGACTCTAACTATACCGTAGTATGGACTCTAACTATACCGTAGTATGGACTCTAACTATACCGTAGTATAGACTCTAACTATACCGTAGTATAGACTCTAACTATACCGTAGCATAGACTCTAACTATACCGTAGCATAGACTCTAACTATACCGTAGTATGGACTCTAACTATACCGTAGTATAGACTCTAACTATACCGTAGTATAGACTCTAACTATACCGTAGCATAGACTCTAACTATACCGTAGCATAGACTCTAACTATACCGTAGTATAGACTCTAACTATACCGTAGTATAGACTCTAACTATACCGTAGTATAGACTCTAACTATACCGTAGCATAGACTCTAACTATACCGTAGTATGGACTCTAACTATACCGTAGTATGGACTCTAACTATACCGTAGTATGGACTCTAACTATACCGTAGTATGGACTCTAACTATACCGTAGTATAGACTCTAACTATACCGTAGTATAGACTCTAACTATACCGTAGCATAGACTCTAACTATACCGTAGCATAGACTCTAACTATACCGTAGTATGGACTCTAACTATACCGTAGTATAGACTCTAACTATACCGTAGTATAGACTCTAACTATACCGTAGCATAGACTCTAACTATACCGTAGCATAGACTCTAACTATACCGTAGTATAGACTCTAACTATACCGTAGTATAGACTCTAACTATACCGTAGTATAGACTCTAACTATACCGTAGTATGGACTCTAACTATACCGTAGTATGGACTCTAACTATACCGTAGTATAGACTCTAACTATACCGTAGCATAGACTCTAACTATACCGTAGCATAGACTCTAACTATACCGTAGTATGGACTCTAACTATACCGTAGTATAGACTCTAACTATACCGTAGTATAGACTCTAACTATACCGTAGCATAGACTCTAACTATACCGTAGTATAGACTCTAACTATACCGTAGTGTAGACTCTAACTATACCGTAGTATAGACTCTAACTATACCGTAGTATAGACTCTAACTATACCGTAGCATAGACTCTAACTATACCGTAGTATGGACTCTAACTATACCGTAGTATGGACTCTAACTATACCGTAGTATGGACTCTAACTATACCGTAGTATGGACTCTAACTATACCGTAGTATAGACTCTAACTATACCGTAGTATAGACTCTAACTATACCGTAGTATAGACTCTAACTATACCGTAGCATAGACTCTAACTATACCGTAGTATGGACTCTAACTATACCGTAGTATGGACTCTAACTATACCGTAGTATGGACTCTAACTATACCGTAGTATAGACTCTAACTATACCGTAGTATAGACTCTAACTATACCGTAGCATAGACTCTAACTATACCGTAGCATAGACTCTAACTATACCGTAGTATGGACTCTAACTATACCGTAGTATAGACTCTAACTATACCGTAGTATATACTCTAACTATACCGTAGTATGGACTCTAACTATACCGTAGTATCAACTCTAACTATACCGTAGTATAGACTCTAACTATACCGTAGCATAGACTCTAACTATACCGTAGCATAGACTCTAACTATACCGTAGTATAGACTCTAACTATACCGTAGTATAGACTCTAACTATACCGTAGTATGGACTCTAACTATACCGTAGTATGGACTCTAACTATACCGTAGTATAGACTCTAACTATACCGTAGTATAGACTCTAACTATACCGTAGTATAGACTCTAACTATACCGTAGCATAGACTCTAACTATACCGTAGTATAGACTCTAACTATACCGTAGCATAGACTCTAACTATACCGTAGTATGGACTCTAACTATACCGTAGTATAGACTCTAACTATACCGTAGTATAGACTCTAACTATACCGTAGCATAGACTCTAACTATACCGTAGCATAGACTCTAACTATACCGTAGTATAGACTCTAACTATACCGTAGTATAGACTCTAACTATACCGTAGCATAGACTCTAACTATACCGTAGCATAGACTCTAACTATACCGTAGTATCGACTCTAACTATACCGTAGTATATACTCTAAGTATACGTAGTATAGACTCTAACTATACCGTAGTATAGACTCTAACTATACCGTACTAACTATACCGTAGTATCGGCTCTAACTATACCGTAGTATCAACTCTAACTATACCGTAGTATGGACTCTAACTATACCGTAGTATGGACTCTAACTATACCGTAGTATAGACTCTGTAAGTATACCGTAGTATGGACTCTAACTATACCGTAGTATAGACTCTAACTATACCGTACTAACTATACCGTAGTATCGGCTCTAACTATACCGTAGTATCAACTCTAACTATACCGTAGTATGGACTCTAACTATACCGTAGTATGGACTCTAACTATACCGTAGTATAGACTCTGTAAGTATACCGTAGTATGGACTCTAACTATACCGTAGTATAGACTCTAACTATACCGTACTAACTATACCGTAGTATCGGCTCTAACTATACCGTAGTATCAACTCTAACTATACCGTAGTATAGACTCTAACTATACCGTAGCATAGACTCTAACTATACCGTAGCATAGACTCTAACTATACCGTAGTATGGACTCTAACTATACCGTAGTATAGACTCTAACTATACCGTAGTATAGACTCTAACTATACCGTAGCATAGACTCTAACTATACCGTAGCATAGACTCTAACTATACCGTAGTATAGACTCTAACTATACCGTAGTATAGACTCTAACTATACCGTAGTATAGACTCTAACTATACCGTAGCATAGACTCTAACTATACCGTAGTATGGACTCTAACTATACCGTAGTATGGACTCTAACTATACCGTAGTATGGACTCTAACTATACCGTAGTATGGACTCTAACTATACCGTAGTATAGACTCTAACTATACCGTAGTATAGACTCTAACTATACCGTAGCATAGACTCTAACTATACCGTAGCATAGACTCTAACTATACCGTAGTATGGACTCTAACTATACCGTAGTATAGACTCTAACTATACCGTAGTATAGACTCTAACTATACCGTAGCATAGACTCTAACTATACCGTAGCATAGACTCTAACTATACCGTAGTATAGACTCTAACTATACCGTAGTATAGACTCTAACTATACCGTAGTATAGACTCTAACTATACCGTAGTATGGACTCTAACTATACCGTAGTATGGACTCTAACTATACCGTAGTATAGACTCTAACTATACCGTAGCATAGACTCTAACTATACCGTAGCATAGACTCTAACTATACCGTAGTATGGACTCTAACTATACCGTAGTATAGACTCTAACTATACCGTAGTATAGACTCTAACTATACCGTAGCATAGACTCTAACTATACCGTAGTATAGACTCTAACTATACCGTAGTGTAGACTCTAACTATACCGTAGTATAGACTCTAACTATACCGTAGTATAGACTCTAACTATACCGTAGCATAGACTCTAACTATACCGTAGTATGGACTCTAACTATACCGTAGTATGGACTCTAACTATACCGTAGTATGGACTCTAACTATACCGTAGTATGGACTCTAACTATACCGTAGTATAGACTCTAACTATACCGTAGTATAGACTCTAACTATACCGTAGTATAGACTCTAACTATACCGTAGCATAGACTCTAACTATACCGTAGTATGGACTCTAACTATACCGTAGTATGGACTCTAACTATACCGTAGTATGGACTCTAACTATACCGTAGTATAGACTCTAACTATACCGTAGTATAGACTCTAACTATACCGTAGCATAGACTCTAACTATACCGTAGCATAGACTCTAACTATACCGTAGTATGGACTCTAACTATACCGTAGTATAGACTCTAACTATACCGTAGTATATACTCTAACTATACCGTAGTATGGACTCTAACTATACCGTAGTATCAACTCTAACTATACCGTAGTATAGACTCTAACTATACCGTAGCATAGACTCTAACTATACCGTAGCATAGACTCTAACTATACCGTAGTATAGACTCTAACTATACCGTAGTATAGACTCTAACTATACCGTAGTATGGACTCTAACTATACCGTAGTATGGACTCTAACTATACCGTAGTATAGACTCTAACTATACCGTAGTATAGACTCTAACTATACCGTAGTATAGACTCTAACTATACCGTAGCATAGACTCTAACTATACCGTAGTATAGACTCTAACTATACCGTAGCATAGACTCTAACTATACCGTAGTATGGACTCTAACTATACCGTAGTATAGACTCTAACTATACCGTAGTATAGACTCTAACTATACCGTAGCATAGACTCTAACTATACCGTAGCATAGACTCTAACTATACCGTAGTATAGACTCTAACTATACCGTAGTATAGACTCTAACTATACCGTAGCATAGACTCTAACTATACCGTAGCATAGACTCTAACTATACCGTAGTATCGACTCTAACTATACCGTAGTATATACTCTAAGTATACGTAGTATAGACTCTAACTATACCGTAGTATAGACTCTAACTATACCGTACTAACTATACCGTAGTATCGGCTCTAACTATACCGTAGTATCAACTCTAACTATACCGTAGTATGGACTCTAACTATACCGTAGTATGGACTCTAACTATACCGTAGTATAGACTCTGTAAGTATACCGTAGTATGGACTCTAACTATACCGTAGTATAGACTCTAACTATACCGTACTAACTATACCGTAGTATCGGCTCTAACTATACCGTAGTATCAACTCTAACTATACCGTAGTATGGACTCTAACTATACCGTAGTATGGACTCTAACTATACCGTAGTATGGACTCTAACTATACCGTAGTATGGACTCTAACTATACCGTAGTATAGACTCTAACTATACCGTAGTATATACTCTAACTATACCGTAGTATAGACTCTAACTATACCGTAGTATAGACTCTAACTATACCGTAGTATATACTCTAACTATACCGTAGTATCGACTCTAACTATACCGTAGTATCGACTCTAACTATACCGTAGTATCGACTCTAACTATACCGTAGCAGATGTCGTGATGTTTGTTCCTCCATTTCAAATTGACCTCTTTGCCCTAAATGAAAAAGTTTTTGCGTATTACACTATGAAATAAATTGAATATAATGATGATGTATAGTTTCGTTTCCACTTAATTGCAACTCCTCCAATATACATAACTAGTTGGAACTACCCGTTAATTTAATTGAATATTAAAAACACATTGTGCTTTAAGGTGCATTTCCACCTAGGTCGTTTTTGTGTTTGTTTTTTTTTAGGTATTAGGTCGGAAGCATGGGGGTCTTCAGAGCTGAACCCCATTTATTTAATCAAAAACAGAAAGGCCCAGTGCAACATACAAAGTGACACAACATATAATGCAATACTTCAGTGCTAATCTGCTCATGAGTAAGGGTCATTTAGTTAAACCCTTTGGCCAAAGCGTTATAAGCCTGCAGCCACTTCACGGCATGACCAATCTGCAGGTCCTAACACTACCTGGTAAAATTCTCATGCACCTCTCTTTTTTTGCTGGAGGGAGAAAAACCATCCCGGGTCTGTGATACACAGGGACATGATAAAAACTGCTAGCATTTATTTAATCTCCTACATCCAGAGATACTTACCTCAATAGCTCATGCAGCTAGCAGCCCCCGCAGGGCACGCAATATGGCGGTTTAAATGTTCCGCGGAGCATCAGGAACCCACAGTACAAGGTTATGCTTCGTGGCTTCCTATTGGCCGTAGTAAGTGTCAGTAACCGCTCCGGCTCGCATCCAGGGTTCACATGATGGTGGTTTTTTTTCAAAGCTCCCACACTCTGCGGGCCAATAGGAAGCCGTGACGTCACCTGCTGCGGCTTCCTATTGGCCCATGTGACGCGGGAGTTTTAAACTGCAGAAAACTGCAGAGAGATACCAGCACCCCCTTTGGAGGTAGGTATCCCTGGAAGCAAGGGCCCCCCAGAGCTGAAATTAACGGGGTTCAGCTCCCGAGACGCCCTGCTTCAATCCTGTGTAATAAAACAAATAATAGCATGGATTGCTTCTTTAAACTTGCAGGAGATCCCGGCCTGAGCTGAAATACAGGGATCAGCTCCGGAGACCCCCTGCTTCATAACTATATTAAAAATAAAACATTTTGGGAAAAGCTACTTTTATTTATTTATTTTTTTAAGTCAAATATCAAGTACTTTCAGTAGAGGATTGCAGAACGTTTTACACCGGTGTCCTGACAGAATGTCTTCTTTTCATCCGCTCCTTTATATTACGTCTGCAAACTGAAGGTGGATGGTGCGGACTCATAAATTAAACTGGAGTAATACATACAGTGTATATATTTCTGTCACTTTGTCTCAAATTAAACACGAACCTTCTCCCCTGACAAGATGATAGAAAAGTTAATTGCTCGCCCTGGCTTTAAATTGGAATTTGAATTTGCAAAATGCTAAAGGTTTATGAGAGCTAAATCATGAGAAGCTTAAATTACATTCCTGTGATAAAATATTAATAAATCAATTAAAACATAAGCCGAGTATAATATTACTTTTTTTTTTTTTTTTGTAAGAACCTTGAACATTAATGATTCATTAGGGTGTACAGCAACAATTATTGTATCTTTTACTTGTTTTCCTTTCAATTGCTGGCATAGCCCTGTCTTGTGTATTTCTACTTATACAGTGCCGAAGCTTTCTCTCTTTTGATTCCTCCCTTGCATTATGCTATACTGGTAAAGTGCCTATATATTTTTAAGAGACCAGATGTTGCTACACCATTTAATGTCATTGTTATAATGTGTTACTGTCGTTACTAATGTGCGTTTGCTGCATATAACCAGTCTCGTGAGTTATGAAGCATGAAACCTCTCTCTCTAAAATATGTGTGTGTATACATACGTACATATATATAAATATATATATATATATACATAAAAAAAAAAAAATATATAGAACAACATATATATACCCTCACCACGTGACCAAACACCTGGTCAATTACCAATTACACATATACGAAAAAACAGCCGAAGATACCGCAATCACGCCCTATGGTATACGGTACCCAAAGGGAACCAGCTCATAAAACACTAAGTTATTATGAGATAGCCACAGATTTTCCTAGGCATGTGGTCTAAGGCCGCTGCATCTGTAACAGCCGCAAGACAAAAGAATCCTAAACGGAGCACTTGGGTTATTTACAAATGTATTGAAAATACAGTACATACTGTACAAAAAATGAAAAATATGGTGTATCACACAGAGAAGACCTGATACAATATATAAACAGGCCCGGTCTGTCCTAGCCAGCAAATAAGACGCGGAGGGGCATACAGATGCAGCGGCCATTCTTTTAACAAATCACGGCGCTGTTTTGGTGTGCGCTGCTGTACTCCACGTGGCATGAACGCGGCCAATCGCCCCAGGCCCACGTGTTTATCGCGGTTGCGTTGTTTGAATTATATGGATTGTGTGCAATTAAATGCAATGAAATGAATGATTTGCATGTTACAGTACTGTGCTACTGTGTCAATTGCAGGTGTTTAAAAGCCAGAACACTAAAATGCCATTTTCTGCACTCGCCTGCACTCGCGTCTTAAGGCGGTACGGTTGGAAGTAATCCCGCGCCATGACATGGGTATTCAGAGGTATACACCGCGTGATTTGTTAAAATAATGGCCGCTGCATCTGTATATGGGGAACAGAAGATAGCTGTTGTAGCAAAAGTAAACAGTCAAAGTCCCGTATGCCACTAACAATTCTACGTCATGCTCCGGAGCAAAGATATACAGTAGGCATATAGTGTGTTCTATAGCCACATGTCTAAGTGTAGTAGATCGCATAAACAGTGTCCCAAGGAGCTCCCAGTGTGGAAAAGAGAGCATGATGTGTAAATACTCAGCAGCATGATGATGCCGTCCTGGGTTATGTTCAAAGCATCCGAAGATTACGACCACCGTGAAGGATAAAGCACATCAAGGTGAAGAAAGTCCAAAATCCAGAGAGATCTTAAAGGCATAAGTAAGCCAGTAATTCAATGAGGGAGGGGTCCCAGAGCAACACACACACACACAGTGACATCTAAACAAAATTGAATGAATACCGGCACCAAAGTGCTTTTGAAAATAAAATAAAGTGATTTTAATGATATACTGTTCACCACAGGTATCCCAACGTTCCAAACATCAGGATACCTGTGGTGTATGTGTCATTAAAATCACTTTATATTCTTTTGACACTACTCTGGTGCCGGTATTAATTATGTTTACTTTTTATTTCAGATGTTATTGTATATTGAATTTTTCGCTTTACCGTGCACAGCAACTCGAATAGGGCTTTCTACTTCACCAAGGTTCAAGGCTGCACCGAAACGTCCATCCTTCTTGAAGAACTGTTGTGGTGCATGACACCTTTTGGAGTGCTGCTGTATTTTTTTATTACTTGAGAGTGTAGTCACTTTCCATCAAATCCTTATCTCACTGCCTCAAAGTGGCAGGAAGGTGGCATCGGGTGTTCAAGAAGGTGTATAGTGGTGGCACTTGGGCAGGTAGAATCAACCATACTATGACAGCTTGAACAATATACTGGCTAAAGTGCGAAAGCTTCTTGCCAGCATGGCAAGTAAGGAGGATAGGTGAGCCACATACGTGCTGATTAGGAGGGGAAAAAGAGATCTAACTGGCTGAAAGGGTCAATGCAACACGGTCCTTATCTAGAAGGCCCTGATCCGATGTGTTTACTGTTTGTGCCTTTTACAAATGGTTCTGTTACAGAATATTCAGCATGTTAGGACGCAATCTTTGTTCTGGGTATGCCACAGTAGAAGTCTTCCAGCTACATGGTAGGACCGCATAATGGCTGAAAAACACATACTTGTTTCTTGTACAGACTAATGACCATGGTAACTAAACGGTGCTAATCCATAAGATACCTTCTAGCGCTGGAAGACACCTTACAGCTCATTCAAGTGAGTAAGTCATACAAGGTTTCTTTTAGTTCTGGAAAGTGTGTGAAGACATAGCACACCTTAATAAATACGACCCCAAATGTGTAGAAAGAAGGCGGCACTCAGAAAAGGGAAGAAAAGGAACATGGTAGGGAATTTGATCTTAAATATAAGGGGGGCAGAGGCATCTAAAGGTATGAAAACTACTACATGAGAAGGAGCGGCTCAGTCAGTAAAGACACTGACTGTAAACAATGACATTGAGTTTGAATCAGGACCTGGTTCACATCCTGATGTCTGCTCCTTGTGAACTTTGGCAAGTCACTTTATCTCTCTGTGCCTCGGGCATCAAAATCATAGATTGTAAACTCATCTGGGTACTGACTGTGTCTGTTACAATCCTATGTACAATGCTGCATACCATGCGCTATACTGTAACTGTGAAGCTCTTTGAGTCCCATTGGGAGGAAAGCGCTATATGAAATAAAATAATTATTATTTATTATTACTATATATATTACATTAGCAAGACCCCATTTTATCGTATTCATCCCTCAGTGTAAAAGTAGCATGTTGACATTTTCATTGACTTAACTACATGTGTATAAATCAGAGGAGAGGCATTGACCACATACCTACAGCCACAGACATAGGTAGGAACTTCTTTCTATTCCTGTGCCTCTTCGTGGTGTGCTATAGAAACCTCACTAAGTACATGGAGAGCTTTTGACTATTCCCAACAATTAGCTGGAAGCAGTATTCTGTTGCCAAACATACATTTTCTAGGAAGAATAGCATACTTATGCAAATGATTTAACACGCAAAACGTGTCCAAAAATTGTTCTACAGTATCCCTCCAATATTCTCCATTTGGCTTCCTCTTCCTTTCATTTGAATGGTGTGGGCCCTGTTGGAACAGAAGATCAAATCCCTGTTAATTAGATGAACTTGTAATGAAAACTCATTTTCAACAAGGTCGTCTCCTTTGGTGGTAGAGTGCATAACTGCTGCTGGATGATCTGGCAAGAGAGCTGTAATCATGCACATATGCCCTGATCGTACAAAGAGCATGTCGGAAAAATAGCCTTTGTAAGATGCCCTTTCCCACCCAGCCAATTGGCAATATTGAGATAGACAGGATTTGAGAAAATAAGCCGTTATGTTGGGGTGCGTGGGATGAAAACCTATCAAATATAGGAATGTGAGAAAACATTATTAGTACAACACTTCTCCATTTTTAGGTTTAATTTTGCAAGAATTTAAATCACTTTGTGCCTCAGCATTTAGCATTGAATGTTTCATGTGTTCATTTGGCCAAGGACTGTTGTACCTTAGGAACGTGTCCATCTGATCGGGGTATTAAGAATCTCACAGACTATGGTAAACATGATTTGGCTCACAAGCTCCCAACATCAGGCTTACTTGCATTAAGACAGAGATTGCTCTATAGTAGTGCCAGGACTCCAGCAGTACCAACTGTTAAATAATAAAGCAGGCCATGTTTGTTGGCAGTCTACCTCCTGCCAACACAGAGCAGCCATTTTTCTGGGTTTACCTACTGCTCCCTGCTCATATTGTAAAACCCTGAACAGTATGCATGTTGTGTGAAGGTATAAGTGGTACTGAAGCATCGGTCTTAGTCTAATCGTCTTAGTTTATTATTCTCTTAGGGCCTTTTTGAGATATAGCAAGCATGCAGTGCCTTGGCAGCACTAACAATGGCTGTGCTGTCATTCTGGATAACATTACGGACTTTTGCCTTGCGCTTGGGCTAATTGTTTTCCTGTGTGCATTTTTTTTCTTTTCTTCCTTGGCAGGTTGTTGCCTAATCAGCTCGGCTTTGCTTTTGTTTTTTCCCGTCCCTCGTAAAAAAAAAAAAAAAAAAAAAAAAAAAAAAAAAAAAGGTTTAAGTTGATTTGTTCTCAGTGCAGCGAAATAAAAAAAACTTTCTATTATCATTTGAATGCGGCATCATTAGACGTTGGTTTTCTTGCTGAGGGCAGTGCATTCATTTGGCATAAAGCAGAGGAAGAGTTAGAGGGAGGGACTGAACTCAAAGGGCCAAAGTGCCACATCATTGCAGCCTATGAGCTGAGCACAGAAGAGTGCGTTCCAAGTTTCACATTACCCTGATAGAAAGATCACTTTACCGCTCGACCAAAAAAAAAAAAAAAGAGACGATTCTGTATATTTCCTCTGCTCATAACATATTGGGTTCTGGATTTTTTTTTTTTTTTAAATGCATATTCTCTGTGGATTATTTCGCCCTCGTCTATTGCAAGTGGGTACCGGTTTCCTGCTGAAGTCGGTGACGTGGTAATCGCCTTGTCGCGTAACCAGTTATCAAGTTACAGTCTGCTTCCATTTGCGCAGGGTAAGGATGGGCACGGTGCAGGAGGAGCTGGGGTTGGTTTGGTGATGGTTCTCGTGATTTATTGAAAGTTTGTAACTTTACCTTTTTTTTGTTGTGTGTGATTTTAATTGTATTTTAATGTAAGTATTTATCACAGGTGAACCCACGTTATGGGAATTTTGGGTTCTGCTTAGGGGGTCTGATATTTCTTTACAGTATACGAACAAATTGTGTTTCTAATTGGAAATGTGGGCAGTAATTGCACATTGAAGCCGTGTTTGCAATTAAGAGCGGCTTACAACTCAGGCTGTGTCATGTCCATTATTTAGTTGTTTGGGAGAAAAATACATTGATTTCAGAGACTAGTTGAACCTGTAACCCCAATAAAGTCCTATTGAACTGCCAGTTTCTGCCGGGCGTGTTATTACAGCCGAAATCTGTTCTGATTACTGTTTTTCTTTGGCATCTTACTTTAAGATATCTATTCTTGCCCTTTCCGATGCTGTTTTTATTTTTGAAATGGGATGCTTGGTTCAGGAGATATCAGCGTTTGACATATTAAGTGCCCAGGAGGTTACGATGGAACCCAATGCCCAGTGAGGGGTACAGGTTATCCTGGGAAACCTCGGCCTCTAGGGCAGGGGCGGCCAACTCCAGTGCTGAAGGGCCACCAACAGGTCAGCTTTTCAGGATATCCCTGCTTCAGCACAGGTGCCCCACGCTTTGACTGAGCCAGTGATTGAGTCACCTGTGCTGAAGCAGGGATATCCTGAAAACCTGACCTGTTGATGGCCCTTGAGGACTGGAGTTGGCCGCCCCTGCTCAAGGGATTAAATCACAATTATAACACTAAGAATCGCATTTAAAAAAAAAAAAGAACACGACATGCTCTGTGGGCAACATACTAACATGATATGATTTATATAGGCTTCTGGGGGGTTTGCTGTTTCAACATATTAATTGGATATTAAAAGGGCCCACAAACCCCGCAGTACTTTAGGATTCCGGCCATAGTTTGACACATTTAGGACTGTCACTTAAATCCTAAACAACGTTCAAATGGCCTTTCCAAGGAGGGGATTATTTGCTTCTTGGATAAACATACGTTTTGGTGAGTCTGATGATAGAAATATTAATGGGTTTCAGAAGGTAGGGTGGTCCGTGGTTCCTTTTTTAAAAGAGCAATTACAGATCCTCCACCCTTGTTATTAAGCAAACTCAACTTGTAACCTATCGGCATAAGAATTCTTACAATCACACCAATTAGCAAAGGAGGGATGAGCTATAACCCAATCTGTATTCTTCTTTTGGCTGGTAACACCTATTTTTTATGCACACCTGTTAACAGTTGGCTACGAGCGCTCTGTACTTACCTGCAAGAAAACACTCACATCCACGCCGTTCTCTCCCCCCCACCTGCAAGAAAACACTCACATCCACCCCGTTCTCTCCCTCCCACCTGCAAAAAAACACTCACATCCACCCGTTCTCTCCCCCCCACCTGCAAGAAAACACTCACATCCACCCCGTTCTCTCCACCCCACCTGCAAGAAAACATTTCCACCCCCCCCCACCTACAAGAAAACATTTCCACCACCCCCCCCCACCTGCAAGAAAACACTTACCTCCACCCCGTTCACTCCCCCCCTCCTGCCCAATTTTATTTTCTGTAACCCTCGTCCTCTCTTTTCCCATAAAATAGAAAACCCAGTAAAAATGAAGTTTAAGAAAAAAAGGAAATATTAATGGAAATGTCGAGCTCAAACTGCATAAAAAATAATAATACCAAGAGCTGTATAAAAGATGCATGTTTCTCCTCCATTGTATTTCTTCCACCATGATTTATTCAGGTTGTTGTAGGATATTTTGGATAAATGTGTCCCTTCCCTGGCTGCTACAGGTACTAATTCGGAGCTTTGTACCCCAGGCTTTCTTGGTCGTTCAAAGCAACATGAAGTCCCATTAGAAATTGATCTTCTTTTTGTTTTATCTTTTAAAATTCTTGGTCCCGCTCTTCTCCGCCCTGTTGTCGCCGTTCTCATTTTTTTTAAGATACTGAAAAAACAAAATCCCATATATAGATTAAAGTGGTCTCCAGGAATGGCAATTAAAAATAACAACCGCCGCCGGTTCCCTTTATGTCTTTGTTGTGGGCTTATTTTTCTTTCCCTTCCACCATTAACTTTACATTTTGTTAAAAGTTGTAAAAAAAAAAAAAATTTTTTTTTTTTTATATATACAGTATATCTATCAATCACAGCAGCTAAGCCAAAAAAAGAGAAATATAAATAGATACTTAATTGGGGGGAAAAAAAAAAACCATTGAGCATTTTATCGTTATGTGAATTACAGTAAATGGATTTTTGAGGCCAACACGATTAGTGAATGGAAGAGGAAGTCATCCTTTTATGTTTGGATCACATTTGCTGTTCTCCAACGGCCTTAACAGTTATAAGTTACGTGACCGGCGCAGCACAGTGTCCCAGCTCTAGGGCCGTTCTGAGATCGGTACAATAGGCGTTGTTCTTTGTGTCTGCAGCCGAGTGCCGGTGTGTTTTCTGCCCTGTGTTGGGCTTCCTGTACGTATGTGTGCTGGGCAGGTTGCGGTTGAGAGGTTCTGAATTCACATGCGTAGTAACCTGCAGCAGGGGAATGAGCAGGGGAATGAGCATCTTTCATGACAACATTGTGTGTAATAAACCTGCAAGTCAAACTGCTGGGTCCCAAGAACAGGTTTATTTAAAAAAGTGTCTGATTTGTACTTTGACTTTAATGTTCCCTGGTCCGCTGATGGTGATGCAATCTTTCATTCAGCCGCTCACAGGTGTTATTCCTCTTATAGATGACCTTTGGATTGATAGGGAGAAGTCACGTTGTCCTATGAAATTGTTGGCTCGATCACAATGTCCTTGTAACATAACATAAAAAAAAAAAGGATCAAAAAGTGTTTATATGCTAAGTGACCACGTTTAACCATCAGTAGGGAGGAATACATTTAAACTGAGAGCAGAAAAAGTCGCCTCAACTTCCTCATTAGAATATTAAAGAGCAGTAGAAACCAATAACTGACTTCTTGTTATTAACCCCTCGTTAAAGGTGCTTGAAGTGCCTTGTAACCTATTAGAGATACTGTAACTGGGCATTTGATCAGTTTCACATCTGTTGTGCTTTTTCTTTAAATACATGTCCTTACTTTTTCTCATTAAACGGGATATCTGACAGTGCAGCTTTGCATTGGGAAAAAGGAAACTGATGCAATGGTGGCAGAAGTGGGAGATTTGCAGCTTGTGACACAATCTATGAATTTGGGGAAGTCCCTTTGGCCCATATTCGCTAAGTGATGCTGTTTGATAAGACACCATTTCTCTGCCTTTTTGGGCAAAGGAATTGTACAGTATCTGTATTATCATTGTGCAAAAAAAAAAAAAATAAATAACCTAACAAAGCTTCCACAACCCACAGAATTCTTTCATATTATTTGAATTTTCCCAGCTCCCGTTTAAAAATGTAAAATGTTAGTCTCATTATTAAGCTATAAATAATGCACTATATCAACCACTCCAAGGTAACCACTCCCTGGTAGAGATGTGCAAAACCTTCATCGAGGTCACGAACAATGCACAATTTGCCCTTTTTGAGCTGCAAAAAAAGTTTAAGCTTAGCCAGGGTTAGCCTAGTGATATACTAATTTGCTAAATTCTCTAAAATCACTAGATTTGCCTGGAAAATGATCTTAAATGATTGGCTTATGGGAACTATACAATAGGACACACACTAAATTTCACTCAGAGTATGGCGATATTTTGCTGACAGCTTGCGACAGTGCAACATTATTAGTCCTTTGAGACTTGGCGAAACATTTGGCAAGGAATGCAATTTGGGGGGAGAATGCATTTAATTTCATATTTTGGACAATTTCGCAATCTCTACGGGTCAGCAGTTGCCATGCCTTTTGGTAGCTAAAATCCTCCTGCTTCTCCCCAACCAGCAGTTAACAGCTGAGCTGAATAATTCTGAAGTTCCTCCGAAAGAAAGAAATAAGAATTCAACATTTTAGCCAAATCCCAATTTCGCCATTTGACTACTTTCCTTTTTCGACACTATAGTACTTTGTATATTTTCAGTATTACAAAAGTATGAATTACTATTCTATTTAATGTACAGTAATAACAAAGGAGGGAGCATGGGGTATGATACCTTTTATTGGACCAGCAGTTGATATGTTAGAAGCTTTCGCACCTCTGAGTCCTTCATCTGGTCCTACCCTGCTGAGAGGTGCGAAAGCTTGTAACATATTAACTACTTGTTGGTCCAATAAAAGGTGTCATACCCATCCTCCCTCTCCCTCCTTTGTTACTACATGGAAGAAAGGACAAACACGGCCCCCCACCCGTCCCTGCTATTCTCTAGGACTGAGCAGCGTACGCAGTGTACAGAAATAAAGAGTGACATCCCCCATTCAGTACTTATTAGGTTTGGCTGACTGTGGGAGCTGGGAATTCTGATACCATCAGCCTCTCAATAATTCATGAGATTGAACAATCACGTCACAATGCCACAATCTCAATGCGTGTGAACAATATTCCGTCTAATGGAAAAACACTTTTTATTTATTGAAGAGGAATTTTAAAAAGTACATTTTGGCACCAGCTGTTGGAAATAAAAATGGGATATTTTAATCGGCCTATAAAAGCTCTTTCCTTGAATTAATGTTTAAATGAAAATCTTGGAAGATAAATCCTTATCGTGTATTATTCTGATAAACTTCTTCTCTTTTGTGGGGCATGGGATATTAAATAGCCCTGCTAGAGTTACAGCAACACAAATGGTACAGGGGCTTTAAATGTTTCGTTAGTTGGCTACTCATGACAGTGCCGTATCGGTTTTGTCAGTATTAGAATATCTTTTATGTATCTAATTCCTCTCATTTCTAAAGGACTGTACAGTTATATTTTACAGGCATGGGAATGTAGTTATCTTTGGTGTTCAGTCCTGACAGCATATTTCTGCCATTCTGCTGTGTATGGCAGCCCTCAAGGATGGAACCATTTGCTACCATATGTATCAATCACAGGGCTCAACAGGGACAAGGGTACCATACTAATTGGATGTGCAAGGGATGCTGCCACCTTTTTGTGTCTGCCTGTCGCCTTTTCCATGCCCATCTGCCTCCAGTGCCCAGCAAAGGAAGGTTCCTGTGGCATGATCTGAATACCCCAGACGTCAAAGGAAGACCCCCAGGATATCACGACTTCTACACCAACCCTTTATAATTAAAGGCAGTGGAAACCAATCAATGTGACATGATTTATCCAAGATGGCACAAGTGGTTGAGGTTGGGTTTGAACCCACAACCTGGTGTATTCAAGTAGTGGCAAAGGTTTATTAAAAACGAATGTACTTCAATTATAACATCAGCCCCTCTTAGTAATGTACTATACTGTACATTACAGTTGTAATAGTGATATTCGTCTCTAGAACAGTTCTTACTATTTACAACAAAAGGCAAAGATTCCCAATGCTACATCCAATAAGACAAAAAAATATATAGTTTAAATACTTAACTGTTTGAATTCTCATGTGTAAGGGTCATTTAGTTAAACTCTTTGACCAAAGCATTATAAGCCTGCAGCCATGTCACAGCATGAACCCTTTCCAGGCCCTAACACTGTGACAATTCTTATTTACCTCTGTAATAGAGGGTGGAATGTCTCAATAGACCAGTCTTCCACAGGTGCATGAAAAACCCTGCTACTTAAAAAGTTGACATAAATCTATATGGTGTGGTGGGGTGGGTGTTGGGGTTAGAGCTTGCAGGGATTGTGTGTCATTTTACAATTGCACCTGAAAGAAATATGCCAAGCACCATTACAGATGAACGCTTTTGGAGTGCCACGGACTTTCCGGTGCCAGGATCGGGTGAACGCGCCATTGTACCTGACACATGGCGGCATGGAATGGTTTACTTATACTTGTTATTAGGAACTTGAAATGCTCAGAAGATGACAATCGGAGGAAGAAAAGGGCTGACAATCAAATGAAATCAGTTGAAATCAATGGTCAAAACGCTGAACGGAGTTACCTTTAAACCACGTCTACCACTCATCTCCCTAAAATGACATTTCTTCTGCCCTTGAATAAAAGGTCTCCTACAGGAGATCACTGGTCCATTCCACATGACAAATCTCTCAATGTGGAAGGCCCCACCTGGCTGGATTTATGATGAGGGGCTCCTGCTTTTACCCCTTTACTTTTGTGTTGGCAGGAAGGGATTGTATTGAAGAACCGATGGAATACAATTGCTGTATATACATTTTCTGGCAGCAAAAAAAAAAAAAAAAGAATAACTCGTCTCGGCCAATAACTTTCTGAAGAAATAGTTTAACCTTTTTATATTTTTAGCAGTGTGTCGATCTGCTAAAATATGTATTCTTGAGTTCTAAGGTTTCTGTAACTTTTTTTTATAATCGTTGTGTTCATAATTACCAGTGGTCTAACTTGCCTTGTATGCATATGGGAAGGCAATACATGAAAGGTACAGGAGGCCTTTGGTAGATTCTCTGCTGACAGCTTTTGATAAGTTCTTTTTGTCTGGATCACCATATATTATGTCTACAGCAGTGATCTAAGAAGCCATACACAGAGAATGCATTGTTAAATCTCAGTTTTCAGCTGCTAAGATCCAGATCAAACTTGACAACATTATATTGATATCAAGTCTTTAAGCCCCATAATTGTTTTGTCTGCAGATTTGTTTGGCATTATATCCTAAAGATTTAAGTTTTCTAAATAAGGGGGAGGAAGTGTGTAACGTTTCAGTGAGGTTATTTATGGAAACTTAGCATATTTTCTTTGCCAGAATCCTCTGTCAGAGCATTTACGTTTGCGGATGCATTATACTCTCTGGTTTTGATAAAGGTTCTGGAGAACCTGAAATGTTGATAATTCAATCGTTCTTAATATCTCTAGCCTTCACTACACCAGTGACTCTCCAGTCCTCTCATTCACTCAATGGTACAGAAGTCTGCCCCAACAACCCCCACTTCTAATTGAAAACGTCCTTCCGTTTAAAAGAGCAATATCCTACATTTGTGTGTGTGTTTAAAAAATAAAAATAAACCAGGTCTGTAGTATTAGATTATAATACTTACTACTTTTTATTAAATTCAACTCAATACCATTTTGAATGTATTTTAATATACTGATAATCCTTTAATTTCTATAGAAGGGTTTATACACTTTCCCAGCAGTGCCAGATCTTTGTAAATCTTACCTGTTTGTGATCATTTGTTGCCAATATTGCCAGCAGCTTGAGCTGCAAACTGTAATAATAGATAATGTTACCTTAGTAATATAAGAATACATTGTAGCTGCTGAGTTACACTGACTGATCGATTTGAAACTGAAAGGCAGCCGTTTAGTGAACCTGGGAAACAGGATTTTGTTGATCGATCATGGGAGAAATAATCGATTTGGCAGCTTAGGTAATTCGTTTTCAACAAAGGTAATCAAAGGCTGCATATATATATTTAAAAAAAAGTTTTTTTTTGTATTTTTTTAAGCTGCTTCCACTGCCTCTTTAATTCCTTACTTTCAGCATATCATGATGTTACAAAACAATATATTCATTGATTTCATTGGAAGGAGACATTTTGTGAAACAATGCATTTTTAAGTGCTGATGGAATACAATGAAGAAAACTCACCCTCTCTGCATAAGCAAAAGCAATTTAATGCAAAGCTATTAGGAATCACTGCCATGCTGAGGTTTCAGTGTGTTTGTGTACACCTCTCCACCCTCTACATACAAGCTCATTTGTGTTAGCGCATGTGCGATGTAAAATACACTAACATGCTGATGCCAGCCCTGCTGTTTTTTTTCCCCCCACCAAAATAGTTTTATTAGGCAACTATACTGTAGACATACATAATAAATTATATACAACCTAATACAAAAACGTTTTTAGGATAAGGGGGAAAGAATAGAGTAAGTTGTCGCTATAAGGGTGAATCCTCCGGATAAGAAAAGGAGGCTAGAAAAAGAGGGGGAGGAGGGGAGGGGAGGGGGGGAGGGGGGTGACCTGATACCCTCCTTGGTCGCCGAGTGTCTAAGTCTATCGATTTGGGTTTGAGGTCAGGGTCTCTCTGCCTTAATTTTCATATTATTCAATTTTCATGCCAGATGCGTGAGGGTCCGGGCTCATCTATAAAATTAGCCATGGTTCCCAAATTCTATAGAAGGCTGTTGTGTTTTGCCTAAGAAAAGCAGTCAGCTTTTCCATGAGCATCACCTCATTGATCCTCTTTTTGGGGGTAGATACCTTCCTCCAGGAGGCCGCTACCTCACATCTCGCCGCTGTAAGAATGAAGGAGATTAATTTCCTCACAGGTCGGTCAGCCCTGCTGGTTTCATTCTCAGAGGTTCACCTTCATTCTGTGAGGCTATCGTATCACCCACAATATTAATCGACTGGAAAGTCCTTTCATGGAGTAATGGTTTTTCTGTTGGTGTTGGGGCATTAGGGTAGAATTCCTGGGAGCTCATGACGGCAGTGGTGAGAAGAACGACATGGCGGAGTGAGGAGAAGTGAAGAAGAGAGATAAAAGACATGGTCAGAGTGACACATGGGGACCAAATCAGTGTAAGGGAGTGGGCATGAGTCCGGCTGAAGTCCATCTGCCAAACGTCTCACGCTGACGCCTGATTATTTACTATGATTGTGGATTACATTTCCAGGTCAAGGGACAGTTTCAGGGTTGTTTCATAAGAGGCATCCTCCAAAATGTGACCCAGCACAAATGGTCCTAGGACACAAAATGGTTATTTTCCTTCTCTGTGAAATGAATGTTGTAAGACCTCAGTCACAAAGCTGAATGGGCAGCTGTTCCTCTTTTCTCCAACTTAGAAGGAGACAGAGTAGATATGTCTCAACGCAGGGTAGGTAAGAGTAGTTTCTATCTCCTGCTGTTGATGACAGTAACCAGATACGACACTCAATTAAGACTCTGTGAAGACCTCAGAATTCGAGTTTAGTGAGCAAGAGCCTTTTACATCACTCATATTACTGATAATTAGTGAGGACGAGCTGGGGAAGAGGCAGTAATTAGTGAAGCCTACAATTTGAAGAAATTGGGGATTAAAACAGGTTTTGGGGGTTCTAAAATATCCGTAAAGCAGATTGTGTTTAAGTTGTACTGTTTATTCTAATATAGTGCTGGTTATTCATTGCCCCCACGTATAAGCAATGTAGATCTCCATTCACTGTTTACAATCATGGGATCGTTTCAAATAAATGCAAACTTTTATTGAATTATAATTTAAAAAAAAAAAAAGAAGATAACTGTACGTCATATTTGTTTTTTAATGAAGAAACTGGCCTCTGGGCTGGGGATGGGACCTTTGCCACGTGAAGTTCTGGGTTTAATCTTAATTTTCGTGAGAGCCGGGACATTCACTCTTTTTGGAGCAGTGTTCTGGAGAAGAAATTACAAGAGGGATATTGTGAAATGTTTAGCACAAGGGGTAGTGGAAACAAATGCCGTTGGTAATATAAATGTTGTTTATTGCATTTTTATATAAAATTGTTTAACTTAAAATCTTTTAGCAAGAGTGGGAATGTAAATTTGCAGCTCAGAGTCTGAGTCACCAGCAGACGGTTGTTATTATCCTTACTAACAGCTGAATTCCAGGCTTCTCTGGGTGCTTTCAAAATGTGTAGTTGTATATTCTATAGAGAAAGGAAGGATATATCAAGATAGGACACTGCTTAGATGCTGTGTCCTCAGCACTGGGTTCAACCTTGTTTACAAAAGAAGCAGCCTCGATGCATTCAGCTTCAAAGGATATGCGTGAAACAAAAGTACAGATCAGTTAGTGGTAGGCTACGCACTCTGGAGGATTATATATATATATATGTTCTTCAGGGCAGACATTCCCTGCTCCATTTATTTGCATTCATGCATGGATCTTCCCTTTATTGAACCATATCCCTTTATGTTGCATGGAATGAATGTTCTGACTACATACTGCAGTTTATTACATGCAGCACTGAAACCACCTTATATGGTTGTCATACTTTTTGATTGCTCCATTGTAAAAATCTACGCTATATTTTGGAGAATTGTTTGTCTATTCGCTATGCATTTGGACACCTCTCTTAAGATGTTGTAAATCCTGCATGATGGTTCCTGAGATCAAGCGGGTTATTGTCTATGTCTAGATTGGATACATTCTATTTTTTATTCTGAGTTATGGCAATTTCTCGAGGAAGTCAGCCACTGGGTGTTGTACCTGGTAGGCTATGTATCTGGCACGTGGCATCATACTGGTGACATAATACACACAGAGAGATAGTTAGTGATTAATGCGCTCCAGCGCTGGATCCATCTCATTCATAAAATGCAAATAGGTACAGAAAATAGGGCTGGTGAGATAATGAAGATGTAAAGTCCTCTGTGGGGCCAGAAGATCCTTGAAGATAGGGCTAACAATGAAGCCCCTATGTATTCCTCATGGGGATGGTCCCTTGGCTCATAATGTAACACAATGGTAGGATAATAAAAGTACTCACATATTGCCCAATCTCAATGTCCTAAAAGGCGTGCTGCCGAGTCAAAGTGCTGGTGCAGTGTAGGAAAAAGAAAGAAGAAAGAAAACTGGCACACAGCCAAAGGAGTGGGTCACCAAGGTATAGTTGAAGAATGATCCTTTATCAATCCATAAAACGGAGGTTAGCACCCTCCTACGCGTTTCATGTACGCAAGTACACTTTATCAAGGAGTATTGATACTTGCGTACACGAAACGCGTAGGAGGGTGCTAACCTCCGTTTCTTTAATGGATTAATAAAGGATCATTCTTCAACTATACCTTGGTGACCCACTCCTTTGGCTGTGCGCCAGTTTTCTTTTTTTCGACATAATACACACAGCCTGGTGGCAGATAAGGAAAGTGAGATAGCTATAAAGTTTACACAGAAAGCAGAGAAGAAAGAAAGAGAGAAAGTCAGTTGGCCCGAGAGGAGAAAGCAAGAATGCTGGAGAAAGAGTTGGGGGAGCTAGTAGGGTATTAAAGGAAAGTAATGAGAAGAAGGGACTTGAGGGGAGAGAGAGAGAGAGAGAGAGAGAAGGGGATAGGGAGGGTAAGGGGAGGGATGGGGTTGATTTCTTAGAATTCCCGAGCAACGCCGGATACTTTAAGCTAGTCCTTGATACAGTATGGTTCATATGGTCCTTCATATAACTTGACCTTTGAGGATCTCCGTGATTTCCAGTGCTTGGAAACAATGGACATATCCTGCAATAATGGGCTTTTTCTTGTCCAATGTAGAAGAAACCAACAACCGAAGGCGTTAGAGTGATTGAAAGAGCAGATCAAATTCTAACGAGAGTAAACGTCACATTACAAGTGCTACATGTTTCATGTATTTCAGTGAAGTGGATAAAACATATAAAAAGTAGCCCTGCTGTGTGTTAACTTTACATGATATGCAAATTAGATGGGCTTTTGTTATCTAACAAACATTTGGGTTACCATTGGGGAATTCACACAACAACACGGCAAACGTTAACAGCCCGGCAATATGAGCGTTACAAATAAGCTCTTCACTCTCCATGTCATGGGCGACACAGTAGCCATGTTGACATTAGTTCCCAGCAGCCATAAGTATTTAAACCAGTCGTCAAGGGCCACCAACTGGTCAGCTTTTAAGGAAATCCCTGCTTCAGCATAGGTGGCCCAGTTTTTGACTGAGCCACTGATTGAGTCACCTGTGTTGAAGCCGGGATATCCTTAAAACCTGACCTGTTGGTGACCACCCCTGGTTTAAACGATAAGAGGGAACATTGACTAAGGATTTATGTTTTGCTAATACTGGGTGACTAAATATTTCACTCCTGGTAATCGCCACGTACACTGCCGTTTCCAGCAAAAGCCTATCTAAAACACAGGGAGTGTTGATGCAATACAAAAACGTAATTTCTAGGCATTATTTAGGGACTCGTTCTATATACCCCGAAGTGGCTGATCACACCGCAATCAGCTGAAATTCTCCATTCAAGTCAATGGGGTTATGAGTGATCGCTTCAGATATAATATAGAATGACCCCCTTAGACTGTAAAATCTCTCTGATTCCTTTTCGTATCATGTTTTAACCCCCTGTGCACAATGCCACATTAAAACATTAAAACTAGGCTTCTTGCACCAAAGAATTTGAATGCTGAAAACACACTTCCTCGGGAGTTATAATAACGCAAGGTGATGAATATTTTTGCAAATACTCTCAATTCAGCTGTCCTCCAAACTATTTTTGGAGGCATTAAACTGTAGCTTGCCTGAAATGTACATGGTCTGACATGGAGGATCATCTTAACTTAAATCCATGGTCTTTCATCAGATTACATTGGAGATAAATGCCCGACCGTCTACATTTCCTTCACAACTGCTCCGTTTGAATTCTTTAGCGTTTTGGGGTGTTTGTATCATATTTTCAGTACTTTGCCGAATCGTTAAGGAGGATTTTACAGACTGTGTATTCTCATACTAAATAGTTGTGAAAGTGACAGTTAGTACATTTGCATTACTGCAGGCGTGTTTACATTACTTTGAATCTGTACATATTGTACCCTTGTCTGAATTAAATATTAATCAATATGTAAAGACACTGTGTTTTATATAATAGTTGTTATTCTTTCCTGCTCAGGGAAAAATAGGTTAAAGTTTGCAAAAGTATATTTAAGTTTTTAGCAGAAAACAAGCTTCCTGATCCTCTGTGGCATCTAATGGTTAAAAACTAACTGCGTTATCACCAATATTTTGATAAATGACGCAAAGGGGGAATTTCCACTCCTTATTTGGGGGAAACAGGTTACTATATTAAAACTCTTAATTGTATCTTATGTTTCTTAGGAAATGTCTGTTAGGACAATTCATGTACAAGAGGGTGGGGTCTATAGCTTTTGAAATGAACACATCTTTGGTACCAAAAGGACATGGTGAAGTGGTTTGCTCATTATTCTGCTTATCCAACCATAGACCGCATGCGCTTGTATCGTTGCGGATATATGGTGTATGCCAGCGGTGCGTGGCGGGGGGCGTGGGGGTTACAGAGGCCACTGCACGCTTCCTGAATACATTTAAATTAATGCCGGGGGAGCTGCTGGACCTCTGTAAACTTCTACTTACCTTGTTTCAGACGTTTCTTGTTGCAACTCGGAATCAAATGACGCTGCGGGGTCATGTGACGTTGCATTGCCGTGGCAACGTGACGTCATGACGCAGGGGGGAGGCGCAGGGAAAAAAAGATTGCGCTCCCCTGGTGTACGCGATTGCTGGCTATTTATAATAGTTTTTTTCCCCCCACAAATTCTTTATAAGTTCTGATAATGTTACAAGTGCACCTATGCAATCACTTTTGTGCAACTTTTGTATTTTTTATATTTTAAGAAATACCTGAGACTTTTTTTTTATGTTATCTTCCACAAACAGGCATAATACAGTACTGTATGTTCTATGTGATTGGTTGGCGTGTTAGGGGAAAGTGATTGGTAGGCATTGCTATGGTGATGCTTTATGTAAAAGTTCATTGAGTAGCTTTCTGTGACATTTGGATTCTCAAAATCGCCTCTCAATTGGTCTTTCAAACTTGACCCTCTACCTCCAAAAGTGCTTTCACACGGCAGAACGTTTCTGGAGGAAATCATGCTGTGAAGCTGATTTAATCCATTATAAATTCATACTCTCTTCGTATAACACTGCCCTTTCCCATGCCTACTTATTTTCAGTCATACTAACTCTGTTCTCTATCCATCAAAGCCTATTCACCACCTTCTCCGCCCAACTGCACCAGCACCCCCTTTGGCCCTTGCACCCCTTGATCTTGCCACCTACTTTACAGGCTCCACTCTCACCACCTACCTCCTCTCGCGCACCTAAATTCACCCTCGACTCATTTTCCCCTGTGACTGAGGATGGTCCTCTCCTCATTTCACCCTACGACCTGCCCCCCTGATCCTGTTTCCTCACATCTCCTCCGCTCCTTCTCTGGCACCCTAACTCGCCCTTTTAGCCACTCTCTCATCTCCGGCACATTCCTATTTTACTTTAAACACGCACTCATCACGCACATTGTAAAGAAACTCTCACTTGACTCAACCTCCCTTTCTAACTAACGCCCTATCTCTCTTACCGGAGGGGCTGAAAATGACTCTAGCTTGTAAACTCTTACGGGCAGGGCCCTCATTACCTTGTGTATCTGTGTGTGCTTGTTTGTCCTTATTTGGTATGGCATTTGTTTATAAAATATACATAACTCTGTACCCCAATTATACCGCTCTGCAAAATATGTTGGCACTTTGCAAATAAACAGTAATATTGGAAAGGATTTTTATACAGGTCACACACAATATTGTGACCGTGAAGTTTCTTTCTGATACCAGCTGTGGGCACAGCTATCCAGCATCCGCCCCCCGTGACCACGGGCCAGCCCTCTCTATCCAAGATCTGGAACCAGTTGGTTAAATACCTGGAGTTTCCACTTATTGGAAAAGATCCAAATACAAGTCCAGTACCACATTGCGACTGTGCGTACATTTGCTTAACACACTGTACAACGCGCAGGCGTGAGGAGGCTTTTTTGGAAGGAGTTAGAACTTTGATCGACCTCTTTATATCTGGACTAAGATCACGTTACCACTGTTACTTTATCACCTGGACTTGTGCTATTTCATACTCTTTACCACTGTTACTTTATCACCTGGACTTGTGCTATTTCATACTCTTTACACTGTTACTTTATTACCTGTACTTGTGCTATTTCATACTCTTTACCACTGTTACTTTATTACCTGTACTTGTGCTATTTCATACTCTTTACCACTGTTACTTTATTACCTGTACTTGTGCTATTTCATACTCTTTACCACTGTTACTTTATTACCTGTACTTGTGCTATTTCATACTCTTTACACTGTTACTTTATTACCTGGACTTGTGCTATTTCATACTCTTTACACTGTTACTTTATTACCTGGACTTGTGCTATGTCATACTCTTTACCACTGTTACTTTATTACCTGTACTTGTGCTATTTCATACTCTTTACACTGTTACTTTATTACCTGGACTTGTGCTATTTCATACTCTTTACCACTGTTACTTTATTACCTGTACTTGTGCTATTTCATACTCTTTACACTGTTACTTTATTACCTGTACTTGTGCTATTTCATACTCTTTACACTGTTACTTTATTACCTGTACTTGTGCTATTTCATACTCTTTACACTGTTACTTTATTACCTGTACTTGTGCTATTTCATACTCTTTACCACTGTTACTTTATTACCTGTACTTGTGCTATTTCATACTCTTTACCACTGTTACTTTATTACCTGTACTTGTGCTATTTCATACTCTTTACACTGTTACTTTATTACCTGTACTTGTGCTATTTCATACTCTTTACACTGTTACTTTATTACCTGTACTTGTGCTATTTCATACTCTTTACCACTGTTACTTTATTACCTGTACTTGTGCTATTTCATACTCTTTACCACTGTTACTTTATTACCTGTACTTGTGCTATTTCATACTCTTTACACTGTTACTTTATTACCTGTACTTGTGCTATTTCATACTCTTTACACTGTTACTTTATTACCTGTACTTGTGCTATTTCATACTCTTTACCACTGTTACTTTATTACCTGTACTTGTGCTATTTCATACTCTTTACCACTGTTACTTTATTACCTGTACTTGTGCTATTTCATACTCTTTACCACTGTTACTTTATTACCTGTACTTGTGCTATTTCATACTCTTTACCACCGTTACTTTATTACCTGTACTTGTGCTATTTCATACTCTTTACCACTGTTACTTTATTACCTGTACTTGTGCTATTTCATATTCTTTGCCACTGTTACTTTATTACCTGTACTTGTGCTATTTCATACTCTTTACCACTGTATCTTTATTACCTGCACTTGTGCTATTTCATACTCTTTACCACTGTTACTTTATTACCTGTACTTGTGCTATTTCATACTCTTTACCACTGTTACTTTATTACCTGTACTTGTGCTATTTCATACTCTTTGCCACTGTTACTTTATTATCTGTACTTGTGCTATTTCATACTCTTTACCACTGTTACTTTATTATCTGTACTTGTGCTATGTCATACTCTTTACACTGTTACTTTATTACCTGGACTTGTGCTATTTCATACTCTTTACACTGTTACTTTATTACCTGTACTTGTGCTATTTCATACTCTTTACCACTGTTACTTTATTACCTGTACTTGTGCTATTTCATACTCTTTACACTGTTACTTTATTACCTGGACTTGTGCTATTTCATACTCTTTACCACTGTTACTTTATTACCTGTACTTGTGCTATTTCATACTCTTTACACTGTTACTTTATTACCTGTACTTGTGCTATTTCATACTCTTTACACTGTTACTTTATTACCTGTACTTGTGCTATTTCATACTCTTTACCACTGTTACTTTATTACCTGTACTTGTGCTATTTCATACTCTTTACCACTGTTACTTTATTACCTGTACTTGTGCTATTTCATACTCTTTACACTGTTACTTTATTACCTGTACTTGTGCTATTTCATACTCTTTACACTGTTACTTTATTACCTGTACTTGTGCTATTTCATACTCTTTACACTGTTACTTTATTACCTGTACTTGTGCTATTTCATACTCTTTACCACTGTTACTTTATTACCTGTACTTGTGCTATTTCATACTCTTTACCACTGTTACTTTATTACCTGTACTTGTGCTATTTCATACTCTTTACACTGTTACTTTATTACCTGTACTTGTGCTATTTCATACTCTTTACACTGTTACTTTATTACCTGTACTTGTGCTATTTCATACTCTTTACCACTGTTACTTTATTACCTGTACTTGTGCTATTTCATACTCTTTACCACTGTTACTTTATTACCTGTACTTGTGCTATTTCATACTCTTTACACTGTTACTTTATTACCTGTACTTGTGCTATTTCATACTCTTTACACTGTTACTTTATTACCTGTACTTGTGCTATTTCATACTCTTTACCACTGTTACTTTATTACCTGTACTTGTGCTATTTCATACTCTTTACCACTGTTACTTTATTACCTGTACTTGTGCTATTTCATACTCTTTACCACTGTTACTTTATTACCTGTACTTGTGCTATTTCATACTCTTTACCACCGTTACTTTATTACCTGTACTTGTGCTATTTCATACTCTTTACCACTGTTACTTTATTACCTGTACTTGTGCTATTTCATATTCTTTGCCACTGTTACTTTATTACCTGTACTTGTGCTATTTCATACTCTTTACCACTGTATCTTTATTACCTGCACTTGTGCTATTTCATACTCTTTACCACTGTTACTTTATTACCTGTACTTGTGCTATTTCATACTCTTTACCACTGTTACTTTATTACCTGTACTTGTGCTATTTCATACTCTTTGCCACTGTTACTTTATTACCTGTACATGTGCTATTTCATACTCTTTACCACTGTATCTTTATTACCTGCACTTGTGCTATTTCATACTCTTTACCACTGTTACTTTATTACCTGTACTTGTGCTATTTCATACTCTTTACCACTGTTACTTTATTACCTGTACTTGTGCTATTTCATACTCTTTACACTGTACAGATCCAACATTTTTTTTGTTCACATCGAAATTTTGGATTTCGTTTTGTCCATTTTATAGGCTGACATTTCTCCTACTATCAGATTCCTTTCTTTGTTACATATTGGTATGGGCAATTACAGGTTTACTCTTTATAGACTGGGACCTCACATTTGATTAATATTATTTATTTCTATTTTCACATATTTCTTTAGCATATTAACACTATTCCCTTCATTATTCACAGTTCTGTCTGGATTTAGCACTAGTATTATCTATCTATCTATCAATCGATCAATCTACAGTATCTTTCTATCGTATCTAGCCACTGTCATTATTCCCCTTTAATCTGCTCATATTGTTTGCTAATGTTTTCTGTAATGATAATAGCTCTGTTTATATCGATGCTATCTTTCACTCTGTATTATTCCACTTTCTTTCACAGTTGTTTACATCACTATCTCTATTTTTGTGTATTCTGTACACTTGCAGGGTTATAGAGATGTGCCGCCACACTGTTCCCATTCCCTGCTCCTGTGCCACACTGTTCCCATTCCCTGCTCCTGTGCCACACTGTTCCCATTCCCTGCTCCTGTGCCACACTGTTCCCATCCCCTGCTCCTGTGCCACACTATTCCCATTCCCTGCTCCTGTGCCACACTGTTCCCATCCCCTGCTCCTGTGCCACACTATTCCCATTCCCTGCTCCTGTGCCACACTGTTCCTATTCCCTGCTCCTGTGCCACACTATTCGCATTCCCTGCTCCTGTGCCACACTGTTCCCATTCCCTGCTCCTGTGCCACACTGTTCCCATCCCCTGCTCCTGTGCCACACTGTTCCCATCCCCTGCTCCTGTGCCACACTATTCCCATTCCCTGCTCCTGTGCCACACTGTTCCCATCCCCTGCTCCTGTGCCACACTATTCCCATTCCCTGCTCCTGTGCCACACTGTTCCCATTCCCTGCTCCTGTGCCACACTATTCCCATTCCCTGCTCCTGTGCCACACTGTTCCCATCCCCTGCTCCTGTGCCACACTATTCCCATTCCCTGCTCCTGTGCCACACTATTCCCATTCCCTGATCCTGTGCCACACTGTTCCCATTCCCTGCTCCTGTGCCACACTGTTCCTATTCCCTGCTCCTGTGCCACACTGTTCTCATTCTCTGCTCCTGTGCCACACTGTTCCAATTCCCTGCTCCTGTGCCACACTGTTCCCATTCCCTGCTCCTGTGCCACACTGTTCCAATTCCCTGCTCCTGTGCCACACTGTTCCCATTCTCTGCTCCTGTGCCATGCTGTTCCCATTCTCTGCTCCTGTGCCACACTGTTCCCATTCTCTGCTCCTGTGCCACACTGTTCCAATTCCCTGCTCCTGTGCCACACTGTTCCCATTCCCTGCTCCTGTGCCACACTGTTCCCATTTCCTGCTCCTGTGCTACACTGTTCCTATTCCCTGCTCCTGTGCCACACTGTTCCCATTCCCTGCTCCTGTGCCACACTGTTCCCATTCCCTGCTCCTGTGCCACACTGTTCCTATTCCCTGCTCCTGTGCCACACTGTTCCTATTCCCTGCTCCTGTGCCACACTGTTCCCATTCCCTGCTCCTGTGCCACACTGTTCCTATTCCCTGCTCCTGTGCCACACTGTTCCTATTCCCTGCTCCTGTGCCACACTGTTCCTATTCCCTGCTCCTGTGCCACACTGTTCCCATTCTCTGCTCCTGTGCCACACTGTTCCCATTCCCTGCTCCTGTGCCACACTGTTCCCATTCCCTGCTCCTGTGCCACACTGTTCCTATTCCCTGCTCCTGTGCCACACTGTTCCCATTCCCTGCTCCTGTGCCACACTGTTCCTATTCCCTGATCCTGTGCCACACTGTTCCTATTCCCTGCTCCTGTGCCACACTGTTCCCATTCCCTGCTCCTGTGCCACACTGTTCCCATTCCCTGCTCCTGTGCCACACTGTTCCCATTCCCTGCTCCTGTGCCACACTGTTCCCATCCCCTGCTCCTGTGCCACACTGTTCCCATCCCCTGCTCCTGTGCCACACTGTTCTCATTCCCTGCTCCTGTGCCACACTGTTCCCATTCCCTGCTCCTGTGCCACACTGTTCCAATTCCCTGCTCCTGTGCCACACTGTTCCCATTCCCTGCTCCTGTGCCACACTGTTCCCATTTCCTGCTCCTGTGCCACACTGTTCCCATTTCCTGCTCCTGTGCCACACTGTTCCCATTCCCTGCTCCTGTGCCACACTGTTCCCATTCTCTGCTCCTGTGCCACGCTATTCCCATTCCCTGTTCCTGTGCCACGCTGTTCCGATTCCCTGCTCCTGTGCCACACTATTCCCATTCCCTGCTCCTGTGCCACACTGTTCCCACTCCCTGCTCCTGTGCCACACTGTTCCCACCCCCTGCTCCTGTGCCACACTGTTCTCATTCCCTGCTCCTGTGCCACACTGTTCCCATTCTCTGCTCCTGTGCCACACTGTTCCAATTCTCTGCTCCTGTGCCACACTGTTCCCATTCTCTGCTCCTGTGCCACACTGTTCCAATTCCCTGCTCCTGTGCCACGCTGTTCCCATTCCCTGCTCCTGTGCCACACTGTTCCCATTCTCTGCTCCTGTGCCACGCTATTCCCATTCTCTGCTCCTGTGCCACGCTATTCCCATTCCCTGCTCCTGTGCCACACTATTCCCATTCCCTGCTCCTGTGCCACACTATTCCCATTCCCTGCTCCTGTGCCACACTGTTCCCATTCCCTGCTCCTGTGCCACACTATTCCCATTCCCTGCTCCTGTGCCACGCTATTCCCATTCTCTGCTCCTGTGTCACGCTATTCCCATTCCCTGCTCCTGTGCCACACTGTTCCCATTCTCTGCTCCTGTGCCACACTGTTCCCATTCTCTGCTCCTGTGCCACACTATTCCCATTCCCTGCTCCTGTGCCACACTGTTCCCATTCCCTGCTCCTGTGCCACACTATTCCCATTCCCTGCTCCTGTGCCACGCTATTCCCATTCTCTGCTCCTGTGTCACGCTATTCCCATTCCCTGCTCCTGTGCCACACTGTTCCCATTCTCTGCTCCTGTGCCACACTGTTCCCATTCTCTGCTCCTGTGCCACACTATTCCCATTCCCTGCTCCTGTGCCACGCTGTTCCCATTCCCTGCTCCTGTGCCACGCTATTCCCATTCCCTGCTCCTGTGCCACGCTATTCCCATTCTCTGCTCCTGTGCCACACTATTCCCATTCCCTGCTCCTGTGCCACACTATTCCCATTCCCTGCTCCTGTGCCACACTGTTCCCATTCCCTGCTCCTGTGCCACGCTATTCCCATTCCCTGCTCCTGTGCCACGCTATTCCCATTCTCTGCTCCTGTGCCACGCTATTCCCATTCCCTGCTCCTGTGCCACACTGTTCCCATTCCCTGCTCCTGTGCCACGCTATTCCAATTCCCTGCTCCTGTGCCACGCTATTCCCATTCCCTGCTCCTGTGCCACACTGTTCCCATTCCCTGCTCCTGTGCCACGCTATTCCCATTCCCTGCTCCTGTGCCACGCTATTCCCATTCTCTGCTCCTGTGCCATGCTATTCCCATTCCCTGCTCCTGTGCCACACTGTTCCCATTCCCTGCTCCTGTGCCACGCTGTTCCCATTCCCTGCTCCTGTGCCACACTGTTCCCATTCCCTGCTCCTGTGCCACGCTATTCCCATTCCCTGCTCCTGTGCCACACTGTTCCCATTCCCTGCTCCTGTGCCACACTGTTCCTATTCCCTGCTCCTGTGCCACACTGTTCCCATTTCCTGCTCCTGTGCCACACTGTTCCCATTCCCTGCTCCTGTGCCACGCTGTTCCAATTCCCTGCTCCTGTGCCACACTATTCTCATCCCCTGCTCCTGTGCCACACTGTTCCCATCCCCTGCTCCTGTGCCACACTGTTCCCATTTCCTGCTCCTGTGCCACACTGTTCCCATTTCCTGCTCCTGTGCCACTCTGTTCCCATTCCCTGCTCCTGTGCCACACTGTTCCCATTTCCTGCTCCTGTGCCACACTGTTCCCATCCCCTGCTCCTGTGCCACTCTGTTCCCATTCCCTGCTCCTGTGCCACACTGTTCCCATTCCCTGCTCCTGTGCCACACTGTTCCCATTCCCTGCTCCTGTGCCACACTATTCTCATCCCCTGCTCCTGTGCCACACTGTTCCCATTTCCTGCTCCTGTGCCATGCTGTTCCCATGCCCTGCTGTTCCCATTCCCTGCTCCTGTGCCACACTGTTCCCATTCCCTGCTCCTGTGCCACACTGTTCTCATCCCCTGCTCCTGTGCCACACTGTTCCCATTTCCTGCTCCTGTGCCATGCTGTTCCCATGCCCTGCTCCTGTGCCATGCTGTTCCCATTCCCTGCTCCTGTGCCACGCTGTTCCCATTCCCTGCTCCTGTGCCACACTGTTCTCATCCCCTGCTCCTGTGCCACACTGTTCCCATTTCCTGCTCCTGTGCCATGCTGTTCCCATGCCCTGCTCCTGTGCCACCCTGTTCCCATTCCCTGCTCCTGCGCCACACTGTTCCCATTCCCTGCTCCTGCGCCACACTGTTCCCATCCCCTGCTCCTGTGCCACACTGTTCCCATCCCCTGCTCCTGTGCCACACTGTTCCCATTTCCTGCTCCTGTGCCACACTGTTCCCATTCCCTGCTCCTGTGCCACACTGTTCCCATTCCCTGCTCCTGTGCCACACTGTTCCCATCCCCTGCTCCTGTGCCACACTGTTCCCATCCCCTGCTCCTGTGCCACACTGTTCCCATTCCCTGCTCCTGTGCCACACTGTTCCCATCCCCTGCTCCTGTGCCACACTGTTCCCATTTCCTGCTCCTGTGCCATACTGTTCCCATTCCCTGCTCCTGTGCCACACTGTTCCCATTTCCTGCTCCTGTGCCACACTGTTCCCACCCCCTGCTCCTGTGCCACACTGTTCTCATCCCCTGCTCCTGTGCCACTGTTCCCATTTCCTGCTCCTGTGCCACTGTTCCCATTCCCTGCTCCTGTGCCACACTGTTCCCATCCCCTGCTCCTGTGCTACACTGTTCCCATTCCCTGCTTCTGTGCCACACTGTTCCCATTCCCTGCTCCTGTGCTACACTGTTCCCATTCCCTGCTTCTGTGCCACACTGTTCCCATCCCCTGCTCCTGTGCCACACTGTTCCCATTTCCTGCTCCTGTGCCACTCTGTTCCCATTCCCTGCTCCTGTGCCACACTGTTCCCATTTCCTGCTCCTGTGCCACAATGTTCCCATCCCCTGCTCCTGTGCCACTCTGTTCCCATTTCCTGCTCCTGTGCCACACTGTTCCCATTTCCTGCTCCTGTGCCACTCTGTTCCCATTCCCTGCTCCTGTGCCACACTGTTCCCATTTCCTGCTCCTGTGCCACACTGTTCCCATCCCCTGCTCCTGTGCCACTCTGTTCCCATTCCCTGCTCCTGTGCCACACTGTTCCCATTTCCTGCTCCTGTGCCACACTGTTCCCATTTCCTGCTCCTGTGCCACACTGTTCCCATTTCCTGCTCCTGTGCCACTCTGTTCCCATTCCCTGCTCCTGTGCCACACTGTTCCCATTTCCTGCTCCTGTGCCACTCTGTTCCCATTCCCTGCTCCTGTGCCGCACTGTTCCCATCCCCTGCTCCTGTGCCACATTGTTCCCATTCCCTGCTCCTGTGCCACACTGTTCCCATTCCCTGCTCCTGTGCCACACTGTTCCCATTCCCTGCTCCTGTGCCACACTATTCTCATCCCCTGCTCCTGTGCCACACTGTTCCCATTTCCTGCTCCTGTGCCACGCTGTTCCCATGCCCTGCTCCTGTGCCACACTGTTCCCATTCCCTGCTCCTGTGCCACACTGTTCCCATTCCCTGCTCCTGTGCCACTCTGTTCCCATTCCCTGCTCCTGTGCCACACTGTTCCCATTTCCTGCTCCTGTGCCATGCTGTTCCCATGCCCTGCTCCTGTGCCACACTGTTCCCATTCCCTGCTCCTGTGCCACACTGTTCCTATTCCCTGCTCCTGTGCCACACTGTTCCTATTCCCTGCTCCTGTGCCACACTGTTCCTATTCCCTGCTCCTGTGCCACACTGTTCCTATTCCCTGCTCCTGTGCCACACTGTTCCTATTCCCTGCTCCTGTGCCACACTGTTCCCATCCCCTGCTCCTGTGCCACACTATTCCCATTTCCTGCTCCTGTGCCACTCTTCTGAATCACTTCCTTGGTGATAGTAAAAAATAATGGCTCACATCACATGAAGTCCTGTGGTGCCATCTTGTTATATAACTTGTAACAGTTATATATCCGCCTATAATATATATTATCTTTAATTGTGCATACAGTGTCTTTTATATAATGTACTGCATAACCCTTTTCACTCATTGTAACTATGTATTTGTAACCATATATTTGTTATTATAACTCTGTGTCCAGGACATAAGTGAAAATGAGAGGTAACTCTCACTGTATTACTGCCTGGTAACACATTTTATAAATACATCTTGTGACATCACAGCTACACCCTGCCACCGTTCTCTATTCAGTGGCAGTAAAAGCATACTATAGATCAGGGGTGGTGTCCAGTCCTCAAGGGCCACCAACATGTCAGGTTTTCGGGACATCCCTGCTTCAGCACAGGTGGCGCAGTCTTTGACTGAGCCACCTGTGCTGAAGCATTGATATCCTGAAAACCTGACCTGTTGGGAGTAGGGTTGCCAAGTGGCTTCTCCAAAAATACTGGGCACAATGGTGAAAGGTGTGACGCGCCAACCAGGATAGAGGAAGCTGCCCAGCCCCCTAGCAACAGCCCTGCTCTCTCCCTGCTTGGGGAAATCCTGTTGCCCTCCCAAGCCGGTCAGGTCACTATGTCCAGCGAGGTAATATCGGACACATACATGTCCAGTATTACCTCTAACTTTTTACTGGACAGAGTGTCTAAATGCAGGACATTCCGGTTCAATGCTGGACACCTGGCAACCATAGTGTGTGGCCCTTGAGGATGGGAATTGCCCACCCCTGCTCTACATCCTGAAGCAGACAGGAAGTCCCACCTCCAAAAGTTGAGCCATTCTTCCAGGAATGATGTCACCAGAGGGCAGCAGTCAGCAGCTGCCGGTGAGGTCATTCCTGGCATGGTTTTCTGCCATTCCTCTCCGTATGGTTTAATAATATAATCGCCGGAATTGAACCTTCGGCTCCCGAGCATTTCAGGTTTGAGAGGTTTGGCAGTTTGTTCCTACTGTATGTAACGTTACCCACAATACACTTTAAAAGATCTTGTTAGTAACTGATACTGTTAGCTGTACAATGCTTTTATAAGTCTGAAAGTAGGTAATTTAAGGCTGCTCTGAATGCTCAATATGTACAGTTTAATAGCTTGACCAGAAGTAAAAGCAGCTCTGCCGAGTGAAATGAGAGGACATTGCCCTCGTGTCCCGCTATTGTCTGCCAGTCAGTCCCCAGGTGGCTGAAAGACAGGTGACGTAGCATTTTGCTTTTGATGAAATGGAAATTTAAAGTGAAACCAAACGTCAAAGTACAGTAAATACAGCCACGTCTGAAAGATTTCCACTTACAAAAAATACCATTGAAAATAGAACATTAACATTAGACACCATTCAGCTTCAAAGCACTTCAACAATAATGGGACGACAGTATGGGATGAAGCATTTATAGCTATTCAGATGTCCCTTTATAAGCAACATTAAAGCAGCAATACTACATTCCCCATGTTCTCTTATTTGTATATGTAAATCGTGTAACAATGTATAATTCTGCATTATTACCCAAACTGGCAATCATTTGGTGCTCCTGTTATAAATCTGTCAAAATCCTGATTGTGTGTCTAACATAATGGCTGCTTCTAAGTTTGTGCTGCAGTGTGTGAGATGCTGCAGCTGATATGTAACATTATATTACTAAGTGAAACATATTATTGTTACAGCTTTCAGAGTAATAGTCAGTCTGCTGTTTGGAGCACAGCAACAGATATGTTTGTGATACTTTGTTGCCAAAGTGCAGAGCTTAAAACACTTTCTAAATTGTTGCTGTAGCAACCAAAGGATGATCAGTACATTATAAATATCATAAAAAAATAGCATTAGGAGTTAAAACAAAAAAAAAAGCGGACAGTATTATCCAATACTACAGAACTGACTTTTGAAAAAAAAAAAAAACATATATGAATTGCTTTAGCCCGGTAATTTTTGCACATTGTTACATTTCCACACTGTGTGACCGATCCAAGGCAGTATAGTGTCCTGAGCTTGTGGGGGGGAACACACACATAGTAAGGTGCAAAACTGCACTTCAGTGAGTGCAGGCAGTGTGGGGGGTATAACGGTCGATCACTGCGAGAGCTTCTAAAGTCACGCCCCACAATGCCTTGCTGTCGTGAATGCAAAGCATTATGGGGAGTGACTTTGGAATCTCGTGCTGTAACTGGCAGCTGTAGCACCCACGCTAAGGTGCAGTTTGGGGCCTTACTAAGTGCGCAGTCCCCACACGGTCTCAGGAACCCGCTATACTACCTGGGATCCACCATTACAGATTTTTATTGACGAACCCTATGGAGAGACCTCACGTAACCCTAGAGATTTCGGAACCCGTGTTGGGAATTACTGACTAAGCCTAAAAGTTTTTTATTTTTCAGCTTTTTTTTTTTTACTTGGTCTTGATCATTCTAACAATACTCGTTTCAATTTTGGACAAAACTAAACTTCGTATATTTCTGGGCCTAACAACCCCCTGTACTGCCAGCTGGGTCAGCAACACATTACTTTGCCTGCCTCTCTGGCATCAGAGGGGTTAAGAATGACTGCCAAAGTGTATCTTTTCAATGTTGCTTTAATGTTGTATATTCAATAGCTCAGCCTCAGATGTGCACTGTGCTTTACAGAATTCGATTACCTGTGCTTTTCTGTAACTTTAATCTGCTTTGTTATTTTGGACGGAACGTCTGGAAGAATTTGTTAAGGTTTAGATTTAACTTCAAAACAAGACTCCTGGTTTTAGTTTTGTACCCGGCCCTTAAGATCGGATGTTCCTGATTTGTGTTTATAAAACCGTAGTGGACCCCACCTTGCGTTTGTTGGGTTTCTTTTCGATTTATCTAGCTCATGAGTGACATAAATACCCACGATTAAGGTTTGCGTTTTGGAACGTGCTAGAATGCCTGTCCCCCCTCCTGTCCATGACTTGTAGCAGGACCACGGTATTTACTTTGTATTCCTGAAGGCCTTTGGAATTATGTGTTTTCTTTGGCCCCCCTTCCCTCTTATTATCCATTTTTCATTCTGTACCCCCTAAAAGATTGAAAATTCATAATTAATACAATTAAATTACAGAAATTGCATCATGTTGCAACAGCACTAGCAAACCTTTAATACATTACCCCTCTAAAGCAGCAAGTACCCCTTTTTCTTCTTAAGAATTGGAGATGGGCTAATTTTGGGGGCGGATTTGGATCCGCAAGGATCGGCCGGTTCCTTTGGGCCGCAACTTTCAGCGGATCAATCTCAGGGCGATTTGCGTTGTGCGGATTTTTATTATTATTATTACCAATACGCTCTGCGGATTCTGCGACCCGGGGGCAGATTTGTAAGAATCCGCCAACTCATTGTTGAATCCACGGATTGGATTCTACAAACGTGTCACCGGGTTGTATCCCATGCCGGTTTGTGAAGAATCCGCGCGGATTAAAACCGACCCAATCCGTTGACAGATTTTACCCCGCGGAACGGATTTTGAAGGGAAAATGCGAGAGAACCCGGGAAACGGATTTAGGCGGATTCGCCCGCCTCTGGTAAGAATCTGTTCCAGGATTTGCAGAAGCCATAACTCAGGGGGCGGCCCACTCAGTCCTCAGGGGCCACCAACAGGTCAGGTTTTAAGGATATCCCTGCTTCAGCACAGGTGGCTCAGTCTTTGACTGAGCCACTGAATGAGCCCACGGTGCTGAAGCAAGGATATCCTAAAAACCTGACCTGTTGGGTGGCCCCTGAGAACTGGAGTTGGCCGCCACTACACTAAACCATATGGCCACCGGGTATAAAAGAAAATATGGAAAAACAGCGCTTTAAATAAGTCAGTCACACTTCTCTAAGCTGAGATACAGTGACCTTATTGGTTACCTCTACTAACCAGCCCCTGGAATCACACCCGCGCTGCTTGGTGGGTGTTATTTTACATCACAGGATGAAAACTCATGAGGGGCAAGTACTTTCTGCTCCGAAAGAATGTGGGAAAAATATATTCCGGCAGATTTCACTGTTACTTTAATGCAAATCCCCCATTTAAAAAAAAGCTATATGTTTATGTTTAGATTAAATGTGTTAATGCGGTTTGTAGCGGCAACATCATTACTTGACTCTCAGTTTCGCCCCTTCTCGCTTTCAAAATAATTATAAACTTATATTTACTGAGACATATGTTTGGATTATTTTGCTTTTGGGAAAAAAACAACAGTAAAACATTTACAAATCCCTTCCATATACTGTATGTGTTTATGATCCACTGCAATTCCAATTCATTTATGAAACTATTATGCCCTCAGTGAGTGTATCAGTGTTTTACTCCACCTCTGCTGCTTACATTATTCCCATTTTCCTTGCTCTATGAATGGTGTGTTTTTTTGTTGGCACGATGAGGTCACTGACCCTCCTTTTGTAAGTCACGGTGTTGCCTTAGCTGTTTTCTGGTATTGTTATGGTTTTTCTTATTCTATATTGTACACATCATTTTCACAATGTGAGCACTCCAACAATGCAGCGCCAGAGATAACTGATATAATACAGAGATAAGAGCACCGGCTGTAATCAAAGCCAGAACAGAATCCATGGCCACAGGATATTATTGTCTAAGTGGTGGGTCTGAACAATGGTGTCAAAGCAATGTGGTACTGGGGGAGGCATCCTCATTCCAAGTCTCGTAGTGTCCTTGTAGGAAGGTACTTTCCCTGGGATTCACTAACCGGCGACACAGGTGCTCGCACCGCAGTAACTGCTAATGGCTTGCATGGCAGTTAACGCGGGATGACATCGGATGATAGGATAATGTGCCTCCTTTTCTGTGTGCACCAGCGTGTCATTTGGGAAGGGTTGATAAAAAGATTTAGGGAGCAGGCACATATTGTTATTTAACTGCAGTATGGTCGTCCAAAAAAAGTGCGTTCTTTTTATAGTGCAATACATCTACGTTACACCGGCAAATAAATGGGCTCCAATAAAGAATAGTCCTCATAGCGGAACAGGATTTATGGCAGAAATACTTCTAAACATTTTATCACCTACAGGTACTCCAGGCTGGCGTTAGCCCTATCTTTCCTATGTATATACAGTATTTGCCAATATATATACACAGGCAAGATACGCTAAACCAGCATGAAATACGCGATAAAGTAGTACTTATAGTACATTACAATAAATATTAACCTCTTAATAGCTCGAGTGGTCAACTAGTCATGGGTTTTTTCATGACTAGCTGACCGCAAACAGCTAAAAAGGGGTTAATATCAAAATGTAAATACGCTACCTAACCGCTAAGGTAACCAAGGAGTTAAGCCCTACCGCCTCCACTAACACCCTCCCCCCCGTGATGCCTAACCACCCTCCCCATCGCAACGACCCCCTTCACCCAGGCGCCCTACCCCCACCCACCCCCAACAACCCTGTCACAACCCTCTATAATGCAATAGCCCGATTAGCCAAATAATGTAAATCTGGCTTTTGTCCATAAACCCCCCCCCCCAAAAAAACAACAACTAACAAGTAAATGCTTCATAACCGCTAAGGTAGTCAAGTAGTTAACTCATACCACCCCCTTCTTTCCCACCCCCCCCTTCCCACCCACCCCCCCCGGCGGCCTAACCACCCTCCCTGGAGAAACTACCCCCATCACCCCCCCACCCGACTAATGGCCAACAGCCCTATTAGCTAAATGTTGAGCCAATAGGGCTTTTGCCCATTGAAAACCAATAACAAATGCATTTTTAATAAATACATTTCAAAAACAAAATCACATAATAATACAATCATTGGCATTGGCAATCAATGTTGACCATTAAAAAAATATTGGAGTATTTACCCCCTACCGGAATGAAGGCTTTATCTTCAGGGCGGAAGCCCCCTGGAACAAATCCAATAATGCCCAATAAACCCCCCAGCCCCACCCCAAAAAACAAACTAAGCTTGAAGGCTAACAAAAAATAAAAGTAAACCATAAAAATTATCCAAGCCCGGTGTCTACCCCAACCCACTCCCCCAACCCCCCCCCCCCCCAAAAAAAGCTATAAAAATAATCCAAGGGTCGATGCCAAAAATAAAAGTCAAGCCAAAGATTGATGGCAAAAAAAAGCGAAGTCCAAAATAAATCCAGGCCCGATGGCCTATTTCCAATACATAGCCATCATGGCTTGACGACGTTGGATCCTCATCAACTTGACCCGAAGCCCTCGATCCTCAGTTGGTAGAAGAAGATTCTTGCGTGAGTAATTGTTTTATCTTCTTTTCTTCTTATCTTGAAAGAAGATTGAAGAAAGAAGAGAAGAAAGAAGACAGCTTTCAAGATAATAAGAAAATAGATAACATAGAGTAAATACTCACCGAAGAAGCTATCTTCTTTTCTTCTTATCTCGAAAGCTGTCTTCTTTCTTCTCTTCTTTCTTCAGTCTACTTTCAAGAAAAGAAGATAAAACATAATACTCACAAAAGAATCTTCTATCAACTAAGGATCGAGGGCTTCGGGTCAAGTCGAGGATCCCATGTCATCCAGCCAGGATCGCTGTTGATTAGAAATAGGCCTTTAGGTGTGGATTTATTTTGTACTTGTTTTTTTTTTGGCAATTGGGCCTTAGGTTGACTTATTTTTGCCCATCGAGTCTTGGATTGTTTTTTTCTTTGGCTTTTGTGGAGGAAGATTTTTTTTACATTTTTGGTAGCCATCGTGTTTGGATTGTTTTTTGTTTTTTTTATGACAGGGGGCACACCATGTGTCAACCACAACAACGATTATCATCATCAGTACCAGTTGCCAACTTGCCAATGACATAATTGAATTTATTTTTGTACCGTTTTTGTTGGGGCACAAAAATAGCCAGCACTTACAGAGCATTGCCAGCCACTGACATAACATCAATGTTGGTACAGTGGTTGGCTTGATCTATGCATGTCATACAAACCTGAGAGAGCTGGCCAGGCCAACATAACCGACATTTACATGTGGGGATGAGAGCCTGGCTGAAGTAAGTTAGAGAACTGATACTACAGGTAGAATATCAGGAATGGAGAGTGAGAGCCTTTGTGAGCACTAGTGCCACCTCAGACTTGCCCGTAAGTTAGAGAACGGATACTTGAAGAGCACAGCTGACCAGAGTCACTGTGCCACTTGTAATAGTATCTATCATTTCAGAATTGCCTGCAAACGTATATCACTAATATCAAATAGCAGGATGAAAGTCAGACATATGGCATGACGTATAATGCCACAATACGGTACCAGCCGTGTCATGTGTCCTTCACCTTATGTGCAACAAGAATGATAGAATATACTTTATGAACGTGGCATGACTGACTGAATGAGAGCATGAATCTTCTACAGCGGAGTATGTATTTATAATTTTGTTTTAGTAGTCAAGGAATAGAGGAAGGGGCGTATCTTTGCAATTCTGCGGAAGTAGAAACGGCAAGAGTTTGCATTAAGATGAGAGAAAGAGAGGAAAGAGTGAAGTGTAACCCAAATGCAGCATACTTCTGTTTGATGTGGTGTCTCTCCTCCCAGGTGGTAGGGAAAGTAGTGGTGACCCTCTGGCCTGTGTACAGGTAGACTGCTGGCAGTGGTGTAACCAGGTCTCCCTGTATTGTAGTTGAGTGTGCAGGAGAGCAGCCCATGGTGGGCCTTTCTCTTCCCCCCCATCCCCCCTTAGGCTATGCCTATAGTGCCACCGACGGCGACAGGATGGGTGACGTCACCCGTCGCCACCGGCGAATGTTATGTTTCACCAGCCTGCCGCATCGCGGGATTCCCGCAATTTGATTTGTTCAAAATCAAAATTTTGCCGGCGGCGGTTTTTTCACGATGGCGACGTCGCCTTACGCATGTCAGCACTACAGATAGTAAACTGGGCCACAGTTGAATTGTCAACAGTTCCCTGGGATGGCAAGTTACAATATAACCATACTAAAAATTGCTAGGCCCTCTTCTACGGGGTGGTACGTGGGATGCTCCTGCTTTCCCACCATCCTCCTATCTCATCATGTCATCATCATCAGCCCCTTCTTCTAATCATCTAAGCAATGGCCAGTAGTCTCCTCAATATAACGGCCTAACCTGGTCCCTTCTCCTGAATGGTACTCCTGTCTATGCCTTCCTCCTCAACTGACACGGTACTAGCAGCAGTAGCAGCAACAATCTCACCACCAGTCTGAGCCACTTCTAGCAAGGTGACTACTAAGGCTGCTAACTCACTTTTCAGTCCCTGAATTTGTCTTCCACCCTCACTCAAACACTGGCTCTAATGAGGTTGAGACACCTCACCACCAGAGTCTTTCCCCCCTTCTCCCTGACTAACAGCTGTAGCAAACCGAAGCCACTACTGCTGGGTGGGCTTAGTGGAATGAGTGGAAAAGTAGCCTGCTCCATTGCTTCCCATGTAGTGGTGGTCTGTCTAGTGGCGGTGGTACTGGTCTGGACAGCAGCTTACATGACTGTTTCTACACTTCCGGTTTCGCCCACATTTTCGACACTGCTGTTTAAGCCAATGTCCTTGAGAATTTTTGTGGGAATCAATGGGAAAATTTACTGAATGATATACAGCAGCTGAACTTCCAAAACAGGAAATTGAAGACATATTTAGTTAAAAATGTAGCTAATGCATTTGAGACATTTGCATATCCTGACACCCTCCTCTAATTTTTCCCTTTTCCTTAGCATCAAAACTATCTTCCATGTCAGAGGTGGCTTAAATCGCTTACATCGCTCTAGCTAATGGTTGGGATTAAATGTAAGAAACGTAATGAAGATGTCCCTCATAATACACAAAGCCAAAAGTTGAAGAAAAAAAATTCTCATCTGTTACTGTATGACTTTGGGGCCTTAAGCCTCTACCAGGTGAAGGTAGGACACAGGTCAGCTAACTCTCTATATAAAACAATCATCTCTCCTCTTACTTCAGTTGTTTGTGTCCTACCTACTAGAAGAGGGACACTTCTTCTTTAAAGGGTTGTTTTGTTGTATCCTATTGGGCAGCGATAGCATGTCTTTATGCCACCTTGATCCTATCCTGCTACTGAGGTCCCTCCGAGGCTGCCTTGGTGATGTAGGAACAATAGCAGTATGCTATCTGTTAGTTGTTGCCTTGGGAGAACCGCTGAAGTCTGTTCTTGGAGCCCCCCGCACAACCTCACCACCATTGCTGGGTTATCACAGGGACACAGGTTGGCAGATGTTTGCCCTACTTGGAGTGCGCAGACGAATCCCAATGATGTCAGACTGGCAGTGTTACTGCAATCGGTGCTTGGTTCCCAGATATAAATATAACCACAATGATACCTCTTACTCTTCTCTCTCCTTCTGGTACCAAGTCAGAGTCTCTGGCTTATGAGTCTGACCCAAGAAATGTAGTGCTAAGTATATTAGCTGCTTACATTGCTATAATAAATTGACCCCAGGATCTTCTGGAAAGTTGTGTTAAAAATGTTTGACGGAGATTGCTTTAGAAGTACAGTAGCCCCTTCTCAACTTGTTTCTTATCTTAATTCAAGTCTTCTATGTTTGAGACTTTTACAGCTGCCAAGAATGAGGCTTTCAGGATGGTATCTAAGAGACATGAACCATGATCAATCTTTCTGAAACAGATTATGGATTTTTCAGGCAGAGTTTTGTCTTTAACCTGTCAGTGCTCATTTGCATGTCATTACCCAGCATCCCGGGCTGCAGTGGAAGCACTGTACAGTATGCTAAGACAGGGGTGCGCAAACATTTCCCCATGCGCCCTCCTGCCTGCTCTCCCCGCCCCCCCAATCACGCCCTCCTCCTTACCTTGTCTTCGGCAATGGCAATGTGACGTCACATCACCCTGCGGCGGCATTTGATGCTGCATTGCCACGGCGACGCGTCACTGAATACAAGGTAAGGGAAGTTGCAGAGGCCTCACGCAATCCCCCAGGATTGAGTTTAAATGCCTTGGGTAAGAGTGCGGGGCCTCTGCAACTTCCGCGCCCCTCCCCCTGGAAATTCTTGTGCCCCCCCAGTTTACTGTGCTAAGAGATCATGGGGAAAGGCAGGTTTGTGGGGACCATGTGACTGCATACATATGGTCCCCTATTAACCTCCACCCTGCCCTGCACTTGGAGTGGTGAGCCACGGCCAAACTGCGGCCTGATCATAGCCACGTGCAGCGCAGGGAGGAATTGACTCTCACATTTTTTAAGTGAAACCTCTTTGCTGCCACTTAGTACATTTTTCCTAGTACAAATCTCCTTCATGGTGACAGAAGTGACGTGGGTGGCCTGTGTTGGCTGCGCATGCGCAGAGGCATCCGGTGCATGGCGCGCATGCGCAGAGGCGTCCGGCGCATGGCACGTAAGCGAGGACACACACAAACACAGAAAGAACGAAACATGAACATTTCTTGTCAAATGTATAATAGCAATACAGTACTGCATGTCGAAAAAATAAAGGAAGGCATTCTGCAATGAAAAAGAGCCGATTAATATATATTGGATCACAGCGACTTAGGTTTTAATACATTTTTGTATGTAGAGGAATAGAAAACGTATTAAACGTTTCTTAAAGTAGATAGGTAAGACTTTAACAAGCAATTTACATGTATCCAAGTCCTTCCCCAATTATTGCATTACCTTAGCAAAAAGTAAAACCAATGATGAGTAATATGAGCCCAGCAACTTTCACAACTTGACACACAAATCTTTCTTATTGGTCTTCAGTAACAAAGATTAGTGTGTTAAGTTTTGAAAGTTGACAGGGGCAATTTGTTAGGTCTGATTACGGCAGCATTTCTATATTAGAAACGGTTGAATAGTAGATACAGTAAATCGCTGGTAGATTTTAAAAGGGAAATGTTAAAACAGTAATCACGTTCTAAGTGAAACTTCTTTGTGTTTTGTCAATGAAATTGTATTTTGATTTTGATGTTTTTGTTTAAATGAAAAACTTTTGAGAGTATAATTACAATTTCAGTGACAAAACGCAAAGAAGTTTCACTTAAAATGCGCGTGCTCGCCACACCCACCTAGGGTGGCCAGGTGGCTTCTCCAAGAATACTGGACACAATGGTGAAAAGTGCGACACGCACCTGAGACACATTCTGTGGCCCCCTAAGCCGGTCAGTTCACTATGTCCAGAGAGGTAATACCAGACACATACATGTCCAGTGTTACTTCTAACGTTTTACTGGACAGAGTGTCCAAATACAGGACAGACCGGTTCAATACTGGACACCTGGCAACCCCACACACACCCTTATTTTTATTGTTGTAATTGAACTTCACTATAGATACATTCTTATTTATTTTTGCGAGATCACTGGCGCGCCACCGATTTTAAGGAAATCTAGGTTTGTGGACCTGTCTGAGACGTGAATGTGCTCACAAGGGGTACAGCTCAACCCTGTTATAGCGCGATCCGCTACAACGTGGATCCGCTTAAAACGCAGTCTGAGTGTGGCTCCTGATTTAAAAACATCTCCTTTTTTTTAACATTCAATGCTTTATGGCTAACGGACACACACACACACACACACATACACACACACACACACACACACACAGGATGCAGCTTACAAGCCGGCCATCACATGTTTATCATATACAATGTAGATCTGGTTTATCTACAACAGGCGATTGATTCAGGCATATCAAGGCAGAAGATATTGAAGGATTGTTCTTCATTGGCTGATTTATTAGCTTTCTTAGATGAAGCCTCACTTAATACAACCAGACTGTTAGCAAGATCCTCCACTTTGGCAGTAGCCAGAAGAAGGGCCTTGTGGTTGATGCCATGGGCAGCCGATATCTCTTTAAAGAACAAGCCAATATTTTATTATTTAGTCCAGACTAGAAGAGATTACTATAAGGATTACTGGTGGGAAGAGATTTTTGCTTAATGACAGGAGGCGGTGACGTTGAAGCATAATTTTCCTTATGCCGCCAGTTTAGGGATTTATAGTACTCTATCAGGCAGAATGCTGCATTATCCAGACAACATGGCAAATCCCACAGAGATCTGTTTGACCCTCTTCCAAAAGGTTAATCTTTGAGATCAGGAGGGCTCCTTTCTTGAAGACAGTTCAACTTGAGGAAATTGTTAAACTTCAAGGAGATATGGGCCCATACACCAGACAAGTGGGCACTGCAAATAGTTTCACAAGGCTACAGTATGTCCTGGAATTCACAGAATTTCCTCCAAAAGGAAGATTTATGCCATTAAGCATACCAAAGAATTTAAAGAAGTTATAAGCACTAAATAAATGTGTACCAAAGTTCATACAAAACAAGACTTTGAAGGAGATCACATGGTCTCAGGGAGGGTGGGCTTTACTCCAACCTATTCATGGTTAAAAAAATGGAGGTATCTTTTGTCAAGTATTGAATCTCGAGGATTTCAAAACGTTTATCAGAAAGTACCAATTTGAATATGTAATCAATGCATACAGTCATAAATATGGTAGAAAAGGAGACTTACTTGAGCAAATCAATTTAAAGGATCCCAATTAGAACATCACACAAGACATTCCTCAGGTTTTTTTTATTCTCGGACACCATTACCAATCTTTAGCTCTATCTTTCATCCTCTCATCTGCTCTCAGAAAATGTACTAATGTTCCAGCAGTAAGCGTGGCACATTTAAGGAAGCAAGAAGTGTCCATAATTCCAAACCTACAGTAGATGATTATATGGTAATATGAATATAGAGAAGACGCAAAACTACATGTGACACTAACAGTCTCAACCCTCACAGACCATCGCTGGGTTATAAACTGTGAAAAAAGGCGATTTACAATCCCAACAGAAGTTAAGATTGCTTGGGGTTACTCAAACTAGTAAAAGAGACAATCATAAACCTAATGATACAGATTTGTTTAGATCAATTAACATGTCACTTCTGAACCAAATGGAGTCGACTATAGATATTTAAGGGTAAAAGGGGGACGATAGACAGCACTCTGATGATGTTAAATTAATGCAATTGCAGGGTGCACGGAACCAAAGGGGACCCTTATTCCCCTGTATAATCCTAACAAATCTACGTAAGTACCAGCACTCACTGTCTAATAGCTAAATGATGAAAACAGTTGTAATGCAGAATAAACATTTAATAATAAAACAAACCAGAAATAAATCAAATGTGTTTGCAGAAACCAGTATCACAAATGGGCATGTCACAAAGTGAGGGGTGGGGGTGGGGGGGGGGGGGAGAAAGGAAAAGGGGAAAAAAACATGAAACACAAGGAATATACACAAAAAATGGAGAACGGCAAGTATGTTAGGGGGCAACGTTTCGAGGGACTACCTCTTCATCTGGCCCATTCCCCCTGGTACAAAAGGTCCCAGAGGTACTTCCCTAAGCCTCCCTTTCCCTATAACTGGTCAAATCAGACACCCCTGAAAATAGATAGCACTCCACACGAGCACAAGGAGCAGACCACAGGGTTTGATTACTGTCTTCATACAGGGTTTGATTACTGTCTTCATTTGCTATTGCCATTAATCTTACATTGACTGTTGTGGACTCCTGGTGCTTCTTTGCAAGCTGCTTTCTTGCAGGCTGTGTTCAGCCTTGACTGTACCATTGCACACAGTTTCTGGTAGTACTTGAACTACTGGCATTGACTGTAGTGGATTCTTACTTCCCTGCTATTAGCTGTTTAGCTGTATTTAGCCTACACTGTATGTTTGCTATCTATTTTCAGGGGTGTCTGATTTGACCAGTTATAGGGGAAGGGAGGCTTAGGGAAGTACCTCTGGGACCTTTTGGACAGATGAAGAGGTAGTCCCTCGAAACGTTGCCCCCCTAGCATACTTGCCATTCTCCATTTTTTGTGTATATTCCTTGTGTTTCATGTTTTTTTCCCTTTTCCTTTAACCCCCCCCCACCCCTCACTTTGTGACATGCCCATTTGTGATACTGGTTTCTGCAAACACATTTGATTTATTTCTGGTTTGTTTTATTATTAAATGTTTATTCTGCATTACAACTGTTTTCATCATTTAGCTATTAGACAGTGAGTGCTGGTACTTACATAGATTTGCGACTATAGATATTGTTCCATGGCCTCTTTTTCATGAGGATATTTCAGAATAATTTTCTGAAGATCTGGAACAGAAACTCGCAAGATTTCTCACAAGCAATACAAATTTCCACCCGGAGCCAAGAAGCCCTGAAATGATGAAAAACACTAAACAGGTTTGCAAAATAAATCTTTACTGCCAAACCAGTGGCATGTGGTCACTATAGATGTCATTAAAGGATAGGGGCACAGTTTTCTAGACAAAATTATCCAAGACCTCTGGAGCTCCGAAGTGGCAGCACTACCAATTAATCTACTGGGTCAACCTTCCATAGAAAGTGGAAGGAGTGAAGGTGCTATAAATTCCTTGGGAATGCCCAATAGATAACATCTTTTCTCCTTTACCCCAACTTCAAAGGGTACTCTGGAAGATTGGGTTTTAAGGGAAGGATGCTATTCTAATTGACCCATCATGGCCAAGAAGGATTTGGTATATTGATCTGTATAGGCTGTCTATGGACAACCCTTGAAGAATTGCATTAGTACTGTCCCCGACTTGTTAACACTGTGTCTAGTGCGTCATCAGAAAGTCAGGAGAAAATCGGGAGAAAAATTTCATTATTGCATGAGGAATATTATCTTTCTGGATTATCCTTCTAGAAGTCTAGATTGTCTGCAAAGAAGAAAGGGTCTAAATCGGTCTTAAAGTTAAAGTTTCAGCTGGCCAGGATTGCTAGGAAAATGAGGCTAAGGTTTAGGGACCTGGTTCCACCATGAATCTCAATTTGATATTAGACGCATTAAACACAACACAGTTTGAGCCTTTAGCTGCATCTTGGGTGGAGAAAAAGCAAGCTACTCCAGAGCAATTTTGCAAAGTCACGACTTGATCACCTCTTCATTTCCAATTATTTAATGTTTTGTAGTCCTTCCATATGAGTTTATGCTTGGTTGTCACCTCGAGTAGTTTTGATTTTTCCATACTAGTTTTCTTTTTCTATTTTATTGAGCTTTTTGTTCTGTATTTCCTTGTCCATAAAAGCCATAAGAACTTGGCTAGATTGACAACTAAGACAAACAAAGAGTTGTGATTGCTATACAGAGTCCTCAAGAGTCAGCTGACCAGTGTCCTACCTTCAGCTGGGAGTGACCCTACTGTCATGCGCTGACACGGAGGGACTTTTTCTATTGGAACATACAGTATAGAATGTACAGTAAGTGTTTTCAGTAAGTATCGAGAACATGTAGCTGTAAAATGTCTCAGTCTAATGCTAGAGTCCAATGTCCCTTTGCCGAAAATCTTGCAATTGTGGGCCTTGCATGCCATACTTTCTTACAAGTATTCCTTCAAATAGACATGTTACTTTTTTATTTCACTTTGGGGAATATGCTTCTCTTTTTCATTGACTCCTGTATCAAATATGAATATTAAGGAGTATATTTTGGAGCCTTTGTGTATGTAATTGAGCGCTTGTCCTATTCCAGTTTGAAAGCAATCAATTACTGGAAGTATCTGATTGGGGTTTGCAGAAATGGACACTTACTGTATTACTGGAAAACCATAGAAAAGGGGATTTATACGCAGCATCACCGCTTGTAACAAATTATTATAGTAAAGTAGTATGGAACTACAAGTACGGAGAATAGCCACCAAATGAATACTGGGGATGGAAAATCTGACATGGAGAGGCTAGCTAAATTAGATTCTTTTACATTAGAAAAGAGGCGTCAAAGGGTTTAACTAAATAACCAAGAAAATATTATTAATGACGTATTTACACTTTATACTTATTACCATATGTTTTGTCAATTGGATGTAGCATTGGGCTCCCCTGTCTTTTGTTGTATACATTTGCCACGCTCAGTAGCACTCCTTTTGACACACACACACACACACACACACACACACACACACACACACACACACACACACACACACACACACACACACACACACACACACATTTATGATGTGATGGGTGTTGGGGTTTGAGCTTACTGGGAATGTGTGTGTCTAAAAGGGGATATGATATCTAAATACAAATATATTCGGGGCCAATACAAGAAGCTTTCAAAAGAACTATAAGAACTATTCATCCCAAGAGCAGTACAAACGACACGGGCCATCCCTTAAGGTTGGAGGAAAGGAGATTTCACCAGCAACAAAGGAAAGGGTTCTATACAGTAAGGGCAGATAAAATGTGGAATTCATTACCCATGGAGACGGTGATGGCAGATACAATAGATATCTTCAAATAAAGATTGGACATCTTTATAGAAAGGAAAAGTATACAGACATATACCAAATAAGTAAACAGGAGAAGGATGTTGATCCAGGGAGAAATCTGATTGCCATTATTTGGAGTCAGGAAGGAATTTAATTTCCCCTTATGTGATATCATTGGATAATGTTTCACTGGGGCTTTTTGTTCACCTTCCTCTGGATCAAAATACTGTGAATACTAATATAGGATAAAGAATCTCGTCTAAATTTAGCATAGGTTGAACTAGATGGACATATGTCTTTTTTCGACCTCATCTACTATGTAACTATGTAAACAGGTAACGGGCAAATACATTGTGTAATAGCGGGTTTTCTGAAATGCTGTCTTGAAAAGGTGGGTTTTATAATACAGAAATGAATATGTTGACTACAGTATTAGCTAGTTCAGTGAACCCTGATTGAGTTTCAGAGATAGGGGATTTTGGACAAATGTTTAGAAAAATCAGAAAATATAAGTGACAAATGTGGCATAAAGGAGACAATCCTAAAGTAAATGCGTAGGGTTATGTTGGATATTTATTGTTGCAATTTTCTATTCATTTGACTAACTAGTCATATATATTTTTCTGTATCAATCACTGTTTGAAGGTGGCCTTCTTTCAGCAGCACTCAGGAGCGCGCCAGCTACATAAAGTTTAAAAGGGAAAATGATTGGTAAAATGTCCTTTGCAAGTATTTCTGCATAAACATGACACTGAGAACGTTTCATTAGCATTAAAGGCATAATATGAAAAGAGTGAACATAATGGCCTAATGTGCTTGAGAAGTATTTCTGGAACCCTACTTAACACAGTGGGATTTCTCTGTAGCACGCAGAGTTAAGAAACAGCTTAGTACATAAGTACTGTTTGTGTCCAATGCTGTTTCCTGCTACCGTCAACATGCACAAATCATCAAAAGAAGCAGATTCCTGACAAGTTTGGGAATATCGGAAATGTAGCATACTTTGTGTCAAAGCAATGAATGAGCTCCACTGTCATGTGGACTAATACTAATAAATCAGTATCTTTGTAGATATAATATATAGACCAGGAGTAGCCAACTCCAGACCTCAAGGGCTACCAACAGGTGAGGCTTTGAGGATATCCCTGCTTCAGCACAGGTGGCTCAATCATTAGCTCAGTTGACTGAGCCACTGATTGAGCCACCTGTGCTGAAGGAGGGATATCCTGACACCCTGACCTGGTAGTAGCCCTTGAGGACTAGAGTTGACAACCCATGAGTTTGACAGTCTGTAAAGGTTTTTTTATGGCATTGTGGCAGGATTTCCATGTTGGCCAAAATATTCTGGTTTAAGAAACCCCTAACTGATGATAACACAATAAAGGGGTAATGCTGGTGCTGAACTGCACTCGTTTACATACTGTAGCATGGAGGGTCAGCATGTGTGCGTATTGCTTCTGCATGTTGCTAGCCGTACATTAAGTTTAGAAGTGGAGGATTTTACCAAAACTTATGGGCTACACGTTAATGTGATATTGTATGGTCTCAAAAACACTTTATGGATGTGTACACCAAAGCCATCACAATACGGGAGACTTTGAGGACAAATAAAAATGCTGTAACTGGCTAAATGTATAAAGCAATGGTGCTGTGTATATGATACCCATATCCCAGCAAACACCATCTCCTGACGGGTGCAGCTTTAGTGGCGGATTCTATATGTGCCGAAGCGACGGATTGGGTTGTTTTGGGGCGAAGTCCCCTATTGATTTCAATAGGGAATTTCTTCCGAATATGGCATGATCGGCCTATCCAGCACATACACTGTATAATCAGCCCCTTACAGCGTTTCCCTTAGCTAGCCTCTAAATTAACTAAATTAAAACTACACACATACTGTACCCTCATTAAATGTGATAAAGGTCACTGCATTTATTTAAGATGCAATCAGTTTAAATATCTAGCATACTGTATAACCAAAACTCCCCCTTTTCCTGGCCCAATTATACAATTTGCACCTTTACCAACCAATCCTAATGACTCACCTGATGACTACCCTCCTTACCTAGTTGAGCCCCATTCTGCCTATGCTTGCCAGTAGCCAACCCCTGTTTTGTATTCTACAATGATTCATATTGGGGATCAGGATGTCACTCCTGGCTCTGCAGTCTTTTGCTGTGTATTGATTCAGCTGGTGATCAGTAACAAATTAGACAGCTGCTTAGTTTAGAACATATTTCTTTGTTTGAAATATTTTCACTTTGTCTAGTCTCAACAAGCTAATAATGCATGATCTGAGACAGAGTAAGAGTTAGCATGTATGTGAATGTCCAAGGAAGTGCTATCTATCTGAGATGTATATTTATATACATTATACTGTATGTACTGTTAAAGATATGGGCACCTAAAAAATGTATTGATATTTTTGGGATTGCATTTTCATGCACAGTTTACTAATGATATTCCCATGATATTTCACATGTAAATGTGTGCAGTAGAGGGGTTTTAATCATATGCAAATTATACAAAATATGTGTGGTTCATACATTTTTCAAGATCCTCCCAGTGTACTAATTCAAATCAGGGCACTCTGAATAAAACATAAATTAACCTTTTGCTGACGGAAGTTTTGCATCACAAGAGTGCTACCGGACTTCCGGGATTGGCACCCATGTGATCAAATGGCCATGACTGCCGATCAAGAATACAAACGGAGGTGGAAGGGGCTTCATTTCTGTTTCGATTGGTTCAACCTCTCCAACCTCTCCATAGAATAGTCAGCCCAACCCCATTGAATACTAGCATGTTTACTGTGCTGTACCAGATACATCTAAGGCCGAGGGCATGGTCAGCACTTACCAGCTGAGCCGCGCTCACGCTTACCAGTGAGCCCCTGCAGCCGCAATGAGAGCGGCCTTAGCAGGGGCTTGCGCACGCTTCCGCAGGTGTGCGGAGGAGACAGTCAGATTTAAATTTGCGCGCTGAGGGGAGCGGAGGGCCGGTCACATGAGCGGTTCGCCCAATGATGTCGGACCAGCTCCATGACGTCACTGGCCCTCCCCCAGACACGCCCCCCAGACAGCGCGTGGACTAAGGCCAGGGAAAGCACCCGCTTTCCCTCAGCCTCCGAGCGCCTCCGCACGGCTGAAGTACCTATGGACTCAGCCTAAAGGGCACCATAACAGGTTAATGCAGTTGTTGAGATGAAAGATTTCATATTTTTTTTTACAGTAAAAGCCGAGGCATTTTCTACGTAATTCACCATTAGCAAAGAGGTGCAAACTTTTTTTTAAAATTTTTTTAAATGAAGTTTAACGTTTCTAATATGCACTTTAATGAACAGTTCCTGGGTTCATGTAACTTTGGCCTCAGTGGTTGAAGTCTTATGATAAGGGTACAGGAAGAGGGTGTGCAGAATGCCACTACATTTTTATTTGGAAACTTCAAATGAATTAAAAAAAATAATACCTAATTTAAGAGGTCTGTAATGAAAAAGCCCGAAAATATTCAGTATTTTAATGAAAAAAAAAAAAGTTTAATTTTAGTTGCAGGTTGCCTTAAAAAAAAAATACCAGGGAATTGTTGTTATGGCCGGTCAGTCCACTGACCCTACCTGGCTTTTATGTATTGGTCTAGGAGTGAGGTTATCCAAGGTCAACGCCTGGTTTCGGAAATTGGATGAATGAAATATGGCGCCACAACTTATTCTGATAGTGGGAATAAAAGAAACCTGTTGATGCATCTTGAAAGACATTCTGTGGTGGTCTGGGAATACCAGAGGGTGTGGCCAATAAGATAGTCCACCGAATTGCATGTTTACTTAACATAAAATATCAGTGATCTAACAGTAATTCACGAGCATTGCAGATGGATCTGTAACATGTGCAATCAGACGAATCAAATATTGCGAAACACTTCATTATTATGAGGATGCAAAGTACAGATACCCATTTGTCTATCAAACTTTAGCATTAAACAAATCAAGATGGATATCCACACGTGCTTTTTAATTGTGTAGCTGAGAAAGTATTACTGTACAGTATAGAAATAAAGATATGGGCCATTTTCTATAATTAGGCATCTTTTTATTCAAAAGAAAGTTTTTCTTTTTTCCTCTAGCCATAAAAGTGTAATTCAGAAGGTGGGCTTATGCTGTGTGCCAATGCAGGAGGTTTAGGGTATAAGCCATGCATTTGGAAATATGAATTGAAATTTTCAACTAAGGGAGTATCCATGCTGTGATACAGGAAATCTCATATTCTCATCTCAAGACCCTTTGAGAGTCTAATATGTGCGGTCATGTATGCTTGGGAGTTCTGATTACATTATCCTTTTATTTGATGAACTGGCTGCATATATTGTACTGTATGTTTTGTAATAATCTTTTTCTGTAACCTAAGAACTGTACTAGTTTTGTGTATTTAATCAAAAATTTAATACGTATTGTCTTTGGTTCTAATTGAATGTTGCACGCTTTGAAGAGAGTTATTGCATTTTCGGGCATATTTTGCTACAATACATTTTTGTGTGCTGGTTACATATTTTTCTTGGTAAACAGAGACCAAAGACTCTGTAAGTACATCTTGATATCTCTTTGGTGGTGGCAGCGATATAAGGTGATATTTGTGATAGGTTGAGGGGAGATATCACTCATTTGAGGGACTCTACAGGAGTGAAAAGTGAGTCGGCTAGCTAGCTGTACGTATTAACCCTTGTCACTTATCCAAGTCACGTCCTCACAGGTTCATGACAAAGTAGTTTTTGCTTTTTAATCTCATCATTCTAGAATTTACTTTTGCCACTATCTTTCAAATAATTGCTGCCATGCGATGAAGCAGCATGTAAGTTACCTTTAAATAAACGTCCTACGCTGCAGAAATAATGCACCTGATGAAAATACTGCTATTGTGATCTTTACATTTTACAGTATAAATATGATTCCATGTCCAATTTCTGTACTGACTTTAGCAGCCACTATTTTTATATTTCACAGTCAGCCTACTAACCATTTATAATAGTTTGATTGTGCAATACATTCTCTGTTTAACAACGCAGCCTAATTCCTATTGGTCTGAATACATCCAAGCTAGATGAGTAGAAAGATCCCTCTGTTACCTAGCCAGTAGGGGTCATGCAAAGAAATAATACCAGCAATGTTGTAACAACATGGAAGCGGAGATCGAGGCCATAAACTGGTTCACATCAAATACAACGTAGAACAATGCAAGCATTGTAATAGCTGGAATACAGATGCATAATTAATATCGTTGCTTGTGTTGTGCAGACACAATGTACAGGGCTTGATTTACAAAATTAAACCAAATAAAAGGTGTCATTTGTTTGTAAAGCGCTGTGGATCAAAGTGTGACGTCCGCACGATGCAATAATTATTCAAGTTTTACATAGGAGAGTTATACTCACAAGGCACAGCCCGTGGCCTAGTATTTCAAATATTTGCTTCCAGAATTAGGGTTGAAGGAGCCACTCCACCCAAGAAAATGAAATATCCGCATTACTGTCTCTTATAGCCGGGGGCGCTCAACTCCCGTCCTCACGCACCCCCAACAGGTCAGGTTTTCAGGATATCCCAGCTTCAGCACAGGTGGCTCAATCAAAATGACTGAGCCACTGACGGAGCCACCTGTTCTACAGCAGGGATATCCTTAAAACCAGACCTGTTGATGGGACTTGGGGACTGGAGGTGGGAACCCCGGCCTTGGCGTTAATTCAGGAAAAATGATGTCAATTCCTGTTTTTGGGTAACATTGCCGGAGTTAATGGAGCTCGGGGAATCTAGGCCTTCGTGCTTTAATACTGCTTTTTGGCCCTCTGAACCAAAGCAAACCTGAGCCCAGAGGCTTGCCAGGTTTCCTAGATAGCTATAAACAATATGTAGCTTGGGGCTTACACAATTCCCATATTCCCTGCCACATTTACTTTGCTAATGCTCCTCTGGGACATCTCCTTGGTCCCGGGATAGTGAGTCACAAGATGAGAAAACGTTTTTTTGGATTTAGAGGAACCAATAGACATTATGGGAACGCAGTGGGAATTCTTTGCAGATCCAAGTCTAATTATTCCGTTTGCAAAGAAAATATTCCACTGCTTGGGAAACACCAATGTCAGGAAAGGAAATCCTTTTATGTTTTGGTATTTTACAAAATGTGGGTAGTTTGACTTCGGATTGTATAAACATGGAATCCTGCTGAAATGTGCATGGGAAATAGTGACTTGGGAATGGTTCCCACTTCCTGTTGTCTGCGTTACTGCACGTTGTGCATCCCTCCGACTGCAGCTTTCCTCATGCTAGTGAGTGCGTGATAAATCTAATTACGTAATCATGGGGATCAAAGAAACAATCCGAATCTAATCTGGTACTTATTTCTCTACACTTTTATCTATTTGGCTATTGATTAGGCAGCATACGTTTTTTTTAAAGAATAGCTCAAATACTGATACACCTATTATTATTTTTTTTAAATGGTGTCTGTAACCTACAAGTATATTTAACCGATGAATCATGCTAATTTACCCGGCTTCAAAATTTTTGGTTGCGATGTCGCTCCGTCGCCGTTGCGCTTACTATTAGCGCTTACTATTAGCGCTTGCGACGGAGTCAATGTATTTATTTTAAAGCGACGTCGCGTCACCGTCGCCAGGCACTATAAGCGCAGCCTTAGAATGGTAGAAAAAGTATTATGTACTGGCTCATATTCCATTTTTAGCAAATCGCAGTATATGTTGCAAACTGGGACTGCAGAATTTCGCTAGCATGCTCCAGTATAGATAGAACGAGATCTGTTTCCTAATGATGGCGTAATGTTATTTGCTAAAGAGAATTTGAGCTGTGAGAGATGACACCAGGCTGGGCAGTGAGGGAGGGAGAAAGGAACACTTCAGCATTACAAACCTGATCTCTATCTTGCACGAGAACTTTGAATACTAGAGCTGGGAGGCATACAGTACATACGCTGTATCGATTTAAATTCCCTCTGGAAATTACAGGTCATACTGTGAGATTGAGGAATTTCAAGATATCTTTTTTCAGCTCTGAATTACACTCGTCAGCCCAAGAATATCCTCATGGGGGTTTTAGGCCCGAATTTATATTCTTTTGGTAACTAGACATTACCTAAGCCCAGCGAGCGCAGCAATGGTGTTCATTGGGGAAAAATGTGACGTGATGGTTGTTTAAAGCCAACACCGTTCTCGTCAACACCATCCAAAATGGGAAATTGGGAAATCGCTCTAGGGGTTATTGACATTATCCCCAGTGTTTTACTGATAGAGACTTGTAACCAGTCTCCTTCCATCATACCTCACGAGAACAGTTGATTTGATCCATTATTAAATATCTGGAGTGGAGTTTAGTCTACATTCCCTGACGAGGAACTAACTCGAAATGTTCATTGTAGTTATTTTTTTAAAGCACACCGCTTAATTTATCAGAGAATGAATAAAGTACAACATTCTCTTGTAATCATTTGTATGAGGTTGAAAGCTGCAAACCATGAAAAAATTATGCATATGCAGTAACGGAAAGCAGTTTAAAAATATTCCGCAACCAAAGTTTTTTTTAAATATTTCTTGCTTGGAAGTCTCATTATATACATGATAGGCAGCAAAATCATTATTTCCCATGAAGTCAACAACATGTCATATTTTAACTACAGCCCCTACCCGCCCCCAACAAAAACAATCTAGACAGATGACATTGAATAACACGGTGTAAAAAGAGATGGTGAAAGTCGTTGTAGTGATCATAAGAAGTGTCTGATATTGGCAGATCGGTGCCAGTCACCCTTTTAGAAATGAATATAATTGGCAGTAAAAAGCGGATTTCATCGCCATGCCGGGAGCAGCTGGTTTGTTTATTTCCTGAAAGTGGGAGGACATCTTCCAGTGGAAAGTGGAGCACTGTCATGATTCTGGGAGGTCCCATGTGTCACGGGAGACCAGTACTCTTTCACGGGATCAACCACCAGACAGGACACCGAAGTCAAATAAAAGTATTTTTATTCTGGCGAGAGCCAGCAGACCCAACACAAATCACAATAGATCTTTACTCGCAGTCTCTGGTCCATACAAGTGAAATCTTAAACAGTCAAGGTGCCAGGCGCCACCAGAATGCCTTTCCCAGTGCAGCTTCCACTCATGTATCAGCTTAAAGTCCATAAGTATAGCGGGCTGCAATTCCTGAGCAGCAAGTATAAATTTCCCGCTGTAGTGGAGCACACAGCCTCACGTTCGGGTTGCTCCGGCACAACCTCGGAGAACCACACTTAGTCGATCCGTACGACATTGTCAGCAACCGGTACTGGAATCTGCTGTAATTCTTCTAGCTGTCCCATCTCCATAGTCAAATACAAATGGAGAACGGGGCAGCGACCAATCACCACATAGATGCTAGGTGGTGGACCAATCACAGGACGAAGGCTTATCTGTGTTGACAAATCCGGACAATTGGCGTGACGGAGAGGCCCAGGCAAGGAGGGCGAGAATTATGAACCAGCTAATGGGAACCGTGCCTACCTCTTCCTGTTCCCAAGGCCGGCTCGCTATCTCTTGATAAGACAGTTGCCTCTCTGGCTGGGTAGACAATGTTCCTGCTTATCAGACCAATAGCTCCCAGACAAGAGGACTGCCCATCCCCACGTCCTTTGACCACCACCTTCTTGTGGGACCTTCTGCACCTGGATCCCCAGGCGTGCAGGCTAGGTAAGTTTATTACCAGTCTAGTATGCCCAGGGCATCCAGAACACAAAGTTATACACCAACAGCAATAGTTTCAGCAGTAACACATGGTAGCAACACAACCTCCACACTGTTGAAATAGTCTGCTTAGGATGACACCTACTGAAATACTAAAAGTCGATTGGTAATAAAGCCCAGTGGGAGAGGTGCACCTTAACAGGTGTAAGAAAAATATACACAATAAATGTGGCAAAGAAGCACAAAGACACCAACTGTATTTATAAAGGATGAGAATAACGTACGGTTGATGTGCAAAGGTGAAATGTATGTATTAAAACCTAATTTTTAATACACAACTTAAAATAAAGTGACTGAACACAATAGTAGCTAAAAACACATTGGGGCCCATGCACTAAGCGTAGATAAACCACTTTTCGAGGTCTTTTTGCCAAAAAGATAAGTCGGTGACAAATCCCTTTTCAGCATTTTTTCCCCCCCCGAGAACAAAAAACGCCAAACGAGCGGCGAGAAGCCACTTATCGGCAGGTTTTCAAACTCGTGCAATTCTAGTAGCCCCAATTAGCTTATCGAGGCTAATCGCAGCTCTAGAATAGAGATTTCCTCTCAAAATCCTCCCGCCAGGAAAAGTTGGCAGGAAGGTGGTGGACGATAAGCGGCGAGAGAGGTAAAAAAAAATGCATTTTTCCTGCATTGGATTGATGCCTGGAGTCTCCAGAGCCGATACCCATTAATATCAGCACCGGAGACCCCCGGCATGAATCCCATGCAATAAAAATACATTTACAGGCAACTTCATTACCTTAGCGGCTAACAATTAAGGCAATGAATGGGTTAAGGAACAATAGCAGCTTTATTGGGGGCCGAGGGGGTGAGTGAAGCGGCTACTTGGGCATTCACTCACCCCTTCTGCCCCCAATAACATTACAATATGTACTAACCACTAATACACAACCCACCCTCTGTGCCCCCATATAAAAGCATTTTTTTTTAATACTGTATACACAGGATTGATATCAGATGCTGGCGGGGGTCCCAGGGTGGTCCCTGAGAGTGTCCGTGGGCCTCCAGGTGGTTCCTGCGGGTGTCCACGGGCCCCACAGTGGTCCCCGCATGTGTGTGTGGGCCCTTGGGTGGTTTCCATGGGTGTGTGGGGGTCCTCAGGAGGTCCCTGTGGGTGTCTGGGGGTCCCCGCTAGCCTGGGGTTCCAATCACGTGCCTAAAAAAAAATAATATACGCATACATTCAAATAAAAACACCCCTTCCCCCTCCAATACATACAGTACATCAATGGGCAAAATTACTATTATCCAGATATGGATGATAGCTCATTTGCCAATTATAAAATAAAACAGCCAGCCAGCATAAATAAAGTAAATAAACCTGTCTACTTACGCGTGCCATCATGAAGGGCGTCCTCATCAGCATAATCCAGGTCCATTTGCTCTGATGCCAGAAAGAATACATGAACCAATGCAATCTAATAGCCCCTAACCCCTTAATCACCTTAGCGGTTAATAACCGCTATAGTAATTAAGGGGTTAACCCCAGTCCCATGCTACCCACCCGGGAGGCCTAAGCACCAACCCCGGACCCACTATACCCACCGATTGGCACAGTGGTATATCATACCCATATAATATGGGCAGCATAAGCCACTATATCACTCAATGGTCAACCTAATAAAAATAATGAATGCCAAAAATACACAATAATCACATAAATACAGAAGCACCTAAACACCCCAAAAAATAAAATAACTAATTAGCCTAATAGTACAAATCACAAATAATTATCTATCACCAAAATAGCTAAATTATAACAATTATGTTATTCCAAAACAATACACTTAAATAAACAACTATCCAAGCAAACTATTAAACAAATAAAACCACTAGCCAACAAAACAATTAATTAATTTACAACACTAGCCAACAAAACAATTAATTCATTAAAACCAGTAGTCAACAAAATAAATAATTAAAAACGCTAACCAATCTTAAAATATACTAAAAACAAGCCATCCAAATTCAAATCAATTTAATCCAAACAATAAACAGAAATCGAAAAAATAGCAATCAATAGAAAACAAGCATTTGCCCAAAAATGCATTGTCTGTCACTGTATTTATCTGTACCCTAAAGGGGCACAGATTAATACATTAGCAGTCAATGGGCAATGAAAAACATAGAAATAAAAAAATACAATCAAAAAACCTGTAAAAATAAAATTACAAACATTCAATATTTTTCTTACCTTTAGAAGCGCTGACCCTCCGAATCCCGGCGTTTTTCCTATGCATTTAAATGTTCCACATCATGTGACCATGGGAATAAAATGCATAGGAGATCTCGGCATCCCATAACGGGGCCTGTTTCTCGGGAAGCAGGGGGTCCCCGGACTTCAAATATATGAGGATCTGCTTCGAGAAGACCCCCTGCTACAATACACTAGTATTATATTTTATATTAAAAATGTTTGATCTCTGGCGAGATTTGCGCAGGGAGAGGCGGCTCTCTCTGCAGCAGAAAGAAATCGCCGGGTGAGCCCCTTTCAGAGAGACGACCATCAGGTCGCCGGCTACTCGGCAGTTTTGCAACGGTTACTATCACAGGTATTTTATTCTGGGCTTTCTGCATACTGTGATAGCAACGCTTTAAACAGGACAGCGATTTTTTCCCCCGGTGCTTAGTGCAAAGGCCCCCTTGTGTGGTTCTACCAATGAGTTGGTAGAATTGGTACATGGGGGGGGGGGGGGTGGAAGGAGAAGGGTAGTTACCTCTAAAGTATCTAATCAACACGGTGAGATCAGGAAAAGGTGACAGAAATAATAAAGGCAACATTGCCCACCTTAATCAACTCTCCTGTCTCACACCTCCTGCAGATCTGATACCAGATAGTCATGCATGCGTGAATATGCCAACGTGGAATACTAGTTGGAACCACTGGTAGTGTGAATGTTCCAGTGTCTGATAGGGTGGATGTGGGGGTGCTGGGAGAGGAAGAACCTAATCAGGAAGGATTGAGAGATCAGAACTCTCCTAGTAAACCGAATACAGCCTTCTTCTTCCAGCAACCTCCCACACTTCTTCCAGCAACCTCCCACACAGATCCGCTCACAGCTGATCGCGCTGCCGTCTGCATCTGGCACACACCGCACGATCCCAGCTGAGAGAACAGAGAGGCTGCGCGTCACCAGTACCTCCCCCCGCGCAGCAACCAATAGCTACTGAGCTACCCCGACAGCCGTTTCTCTCCATCACGGAGCTTTATCAAGGGCAATCAGTCATAATGATAAACGGTACAATAATTTTACACATACATACTGTACTTGGCTCGCTAAACCACGATAGGACGAACATACCGGGCTACACTGTCTATCCATCCAGACGATGGGGCAATGGCTGTGCTTTACCTTTATTAGAAGAGCCACATGGTTCAGTAAAAAAAAACCAAAAAAAACACTATCAGAGGGAATTGCAGCTTTAATTCCTAGTGTTTCCATATTGAGCGGAACTGTGGTAAGGCTCATGGAATCAGCACTGCTTTCCATAGGAGCATGTGCATAGTGCAGGAGTGGCCCACTCCAGTCCTCAGTGCCACCACCAGGACAGATGTTAAGAATATCCCTGCTTCAGCACAGGCGGCTCAGTCAAAGACGAGCCTCTGATTGAGCCACCTGTGCTGAAACAAAGATATCCTGAAAACCTGACCTGTTGCTCATCCCTGGTCTAACAGAAGGAAAGAAGAGGACGAGATCCACCACAAGAGAGTAAACCAGGGGTGCGCAAACTGGGGGGCACAAGTTTTTTTTTGGGGGGGGGGGGGGGGTGCGGCGGTTGCAGAGGCCCCGCGCTCTTCCCCAAGGCATTTAAATTAAATGCCGGGGTATCGCGTGAGGCCTCTGGAACATGAACTTACCTTGATTCAGAAGGCTGCTGAGATGCGTCTCCATGGCAACGCAGCGTCAGTCATGTGGCGTCACAAGACCCCGCTGCATCATTTGACGCCCGTCGCCATGGCAACGTGTTGTAAAAAGACGCCGCGGGGTGATATGACCCCGCGTCATCATTTGACAGTGGCACATGAGGTGAGGGGGGCGCGAGCACGGGGGGGGGGGGGGGTTATAGAGAGAAGACAGGGGGGAGCGCAGCTTTAATAGTTTGCGCACCCCTGGAGTAAACCATCAGATCCGGTACAATTATTACAGACATCTTTATGGATTAAGGATTACTCCCCATCAATCCCTGAATAGGTCATTACTGACCGATTTCATCATGAAGAAGGAGACAAAGCATAACAAAGGAACATGTGGAAAATAACAGTCCAGATACTGGCGCTTTAACCACTTGGCTGCCAGAAGGGCCAGCATCGCTTTGCAACACAAGAGGTTAAACACACCTTGAGGGTAATGTCATACTGTTAGTGGTACTGGTACAGTATGTTACTGGAATAGATAGGATTTATGGATAACCCTATAAAAACAAATAACATTTACTACAATTTTTTGTGTGGTCTTACATAAGTGTAACTCGTATACTGTAATGTTAGTATCTCGTGCGCTGAACACATGCTGCTCTTTTAAAAACAAAACAAAAACAAACATTTTTTATTGTTAAAGTTGTCATGATTTTCGTCACCTCTTCCATCTGAGCTTACGATGGTTACTGGGCTCTGAGGGGAGCTCCATTTTTACCTCCCGGACACTTAATATTTCAAACCTTGAAAGGAGCATCAGATTTAACAGATCCAAACAGGACCCAGAAACCAAGAATCAACCCCAAAAAAACCCCACATTATCCTCACAAATGCTGCAAACATTGTTCCTTAAACCTTTAGTTGCCGTAGCCGATGCAAAGTGCAGTAACGAGGTCTGATCCTGTGGCACTCATCCCATACTGTATGTAGTGCGCTGATCCATCCTGAGCTAACAAGTGGCCCACCGCGTTTTTAGATTGTCCTGTCTCTCTTAATCTTATAAGCAGATCCACTATTTACAGAACCCTCTCAGTAAAGGCCCAGTGACTACGCCCCAAACTAATCTTATCAGTACCCTGTATCTTTTTCCCTGCTCTATCTGCGTAATTAACCCTTTCACAAAACACTGCAGCCCGCACTGGCAGCGGGAGGGTTAAGGCAGGATATATACGCTGCTGATCTGGGACATTGCCGCCTGCCAATGATTTCACCTGATTGTGGTCATTGTCATGCCCGGTGAATAATTGAATTATAAAGGCAAGTAACAGAAAACAAACCATTAAACATATTAAGAACATAAAGATTAAAGAGGCAGAAGTGCAATAACGTGTCTTCGGGGGAACGGTTACCATGGAAGAGTGTAATTACACCCCGGCAGGGAGGTTCTCTTTAAACCGGATTCCTCATTTGAAATAACATTGAGTACATCTTTAGACATTCAGAGGCAAAAAAAGATCATTGTCACAACAAACAGCACCTGTATATTATTTATTTGTTAGTCTTTAGTGAAGAGATGAGAGGCAATACGATGCAGGTCTAAGCACCTTACAATTAAAGTGGCAATTAAAGGTGTTTTTTTTACATTGGTTTGAAGCTGGGGGTCTCTGGGGCTGAACCCCCTTTCATTTCAGCTCTGGGGACCAACTGCTTCCGAAGATACCAGCCGGGGGCGCTGGCAGCTGCTCAGCGCGGCCAGCAGGGTTCACATTATGGCAGAGTTTCAAAGCTCCTGATCCCTGCAGATGTAGGGAGTTAGAGAGTTATAACGTTTAGACAGAAAGCAGACGAAGAAAGAGAGAGTGTCAGTTGACGTGCGAGAAGAAAGCAAGAATTCTGAATGAGAGAGAGACGGAAAGAATTGATGAGATGCGGTGGAGAGAGTGATGCGAGGGGGGCGAAAAGTCAAAGCCATCACTATTGTATGGGCTGAAAGAGTGAGAAAGAGACAGAGGGGTGGGGGAAGAACCCCTCTCACACACACCCAGCATCACACACACACACATTGGCCGTAATTATAGCAAAAAATCGCCGGCGCCGTCACATGGCGCAATGCAGCGCGGCTGATAAACAAATTGCCGTAATCAAATGAAAGTAAACATACCTCGCGCGCCGCGCCTACTATGAAGCGTCAGCCGCATGAAGAGACTTTCAAAATGGTTTTCTTGTTGCGACAGCCGCGTCACGTGAGCGGTTCAGCCAATGAGGGCGAACCGCTCACGGCCACGCCTCCCTGACTCCCCTGCTTATCTCCTCTCCTTGTTCAAGCGGCCGCTCGGCAGCAGCGCAGGGTGACGTTACCGGATCGCGCTGCCGCCCAGTGTAATCGTAGCCTTACACATACAGTACCCAGCATCTCACATACATCCCCAACATATTACATACACGACTCACCCATGCAGCGGGACAGCGGAGCTGGTGACAACATCATACTCTATAGACCCTGGGAACAGATTCCCCGTACAGTGTCTTCAGAGCGGTTTTTCTTTGGTAAGGAGGAGGTTGGAGTTTTACTGAGTGATAAGAAGAACATAGGAGGTGCAAAGCGCCGAGGTTCTGGAAGTGAGCAGGGGATGGGGAAAGCACAGGAACTAGATCCCAAGCGAGCAGAGGATGGGGAAAGCACAGGAACTAGATCCCAAGCGAGCAGAGGATGGGGATCGCACAGGAACTAGATCCCAAGCGAGCAGAGCATGGGGATCGCACAGAAACTAGATCCCAAGCGAGCAGAGGATGGGGATCGCACAGGAACTAGATCCCAAGCGAGCAGAGGATGGGGATCGCACAGGAACTAGATCCCAAGCGAGCAGAGGATGGGGATCGCACAGGAACTAGATCCCAAGCGAGCAGAGGATGGGGATCGCACAGGAACTAGATCCCAAGCGAGCAGAGGATGGGGAAAGCACAGGAACTAGATCCCAAGCGAGCAGAGCATGGGGATCGCACAGGAACTAGATCCCAAGCGAGCAGAGGATGGGGATCGCACAGGAACTAGATCCCAAGCGAGCAGAGGATGGGGATCGCACAGGAACTAGATCCCAAGCGAGCAGAGGATGGGGAAAGCACAGGAACTAGATCCCAAGCGAGCAGAGGATGGGGATCGCACAGGAACTAGATCCCAAGCGAGCAGAGCATGGGGATCGCACAGGAACTAGATCCCAAGCGAGCAGAGGATGGGGATCGCACAGGAACTAGATCCCAAGCGAGCAGAGGATGGGGATCGCACAGGAACTAGATCCCAAGCGAGCAGAGGATGGGGATCGCACAGGAACTAGATCCCAAGCGAGCAGAGGATGGGGATCGCACAGGAACTAGATCCCAAGCGAGCAGAGGATGGGGATCGCACAGGAACTAGATCCCAAGCGAGCAGAGGATGGGGATCGCACAGGAACTAGATCCCAAGCGAGCAGAGGATGGGGATCGCACAGGAACTAGATCCCAAGTTATTTTTTTTAAAGAAACACAATTATTTAATATTAAATATTATGACCATTGCACCAATTGAAACCTGCTGTGAATTATTTGGGCTGATGTGAATAGCCCGATATGTGTTCAGAGTACCGATATGGAAGCTGTGAAGTCAGACAGGGGGATTTCCCCTTTACATCCGTCTTACTAGAGTAGGTTCAGTATCACCATATAATTACTATTAGAAGCCATTGTGACATTCATTCCCAAACGTTATCCTTTATCCTATAAGGTTAGAAATGTCAAATAAGATGAGAAATAAAGAAAAATAAGAAATGAGCATATCCTTATTTCAGGCAATTTGGGGTGAATTGTTCTTGGGGAATGAAATTGGTGATTTATCAAAGATGCAAAATGAAAAGATGTACTGTATTTTTGCTTGCATCTGCGTTGATAATAAGAATAGGTTTCTGATGTTCAAGTTATTCCAGAACAATGATATTACTTACTCTTGTTGTTTATTCTTACACAACAGCAACCTTGTAAGCTCTGATCTACAGTGTACTGTAACCATACAATACAGGGTAATCCTAAAGCAAGATCGGAATGAAAGCGATCGGAATGCTCGGTCTTTGTGTTAGAACGTGCAGAGACTAAAGGAGTAACTGCGAGTCCTCTGGTTATCTCATTGCACAGCAGTGATGGGGAACAACCTAGCTCAGTGGTGCTCAGTTAGTCCTCGAGAGCGGTCATCAGACCAGGTTTTTAAAAGAAGCTAAAGTGTTCCAGCGGGTGCAACAACGCCTGCTACATCTGTATGTGTCTGGCCTTAAATATCACTAAGACTTGCTTAATGTATGTATTGCCCTAGAAATCTGTCTCTTTTTGCTCTCGAGGACTGAACTTCTGTGCTGCTAAATGTGTTGGCGCTTTACAAAGAAACACTAATAATAACTCGAGCACAACCCAGTTGGGTGACGTGGTGCCTTAATATGTTCCATGTTACTGAAATGTTGCCAATGAAATGGTAAAGGTGGGGAGAGATTGGTAGCTTGGGGAACGTGTGTGGCAAGGGATTAGCAGAAGGCAGCGGTACAGAGACAAGGGTCAGGGCGGAGATAACTTGGAGGAGGTGTGGTCCAGCATCGGATAAGCTGTGGCATAAGGGAAAGGAATGGTATAATGAATTGGGAATATAACCCGAGGCAAACACCATTTAAGGAGCGGAGATGCAGAAATGTGCTTAAGATACAATGAGTGTTTTAAGATACAAGCCTTATATATTTGCGATCCCTTATAAATAACAATTTTCTTATTGTATATACACAAACATTGTTTTCTCTGTCCCGGTATATTCTTGTTCCAAATAATATTCTTCTTTATAATATCTAGATCAGGGGTTCTCAACTTTTTTTGAGCAGGGGCCCCCTGGATGATTTTTAAAATCTCAGGGCACCTCTGCTCATCAGACCTCCCTCACTCCTCCCTCACACGTACATCACTCACCCTCCATCTAGCACACTCACCCCCTTATTACACACTCCACATTCACCCACCTTCATACACACACTTCATATTCACCCTTTTCCTCAGCACAATCTACATTCACCCTCCGCTTTCTCACATGGCACTCACCCCCTTTGCAAGTCACACACTACTGTACACATTCGCCCCAACGTCTCATATACTCCACGCACTCACACCAGCTCACCTTCCCACTCACCCCACACATACACAGACCACTCACCCCTCCCCATGCTCACACACCATATTTACTGTGTCACTTCTCACATACACCCCCCTTTATTACTGAAACCACACACCTTCCCTCTCTGCACACACAGCACTTGCCCCCACCACACACTCAACTCTCACCTCCTCCCACACCCCACACAAACCACTTACCTCCCTCCTCTGCACACAAAGCCAGCCGAATGTTTCCGCCGGGGGCCATGGCACCTTTGGCAAAGGATCGCGGCACACAAAGGTACCAGGGCCCCCTGGTTGAGAAACACTCATCTAGATTATTAATATAGAATTAGAGAGAAATCTGCTCTACATTTCTTTGTTTCAAAATTTCCGAGCAGCCCCTTTGTAACATTGCCACCCCCTCCCACCTCTTTCATTATAAAATATTCTACAAAGAGCTTATTTTTTTTTTTTGTCACCAAAAAAAAAAAAGTCACGCTTGACTGATAGTGCATTGCTGTGGATGGTGAAACATTATGAAAGTTTAATTTTTAATTAAATTTGAAATACCAATTATAACCGAGAGATATTTTAACCTGTTTCTTTTCAGACGGTCTGGAGTTACATTTAGATGCTGAAATCACTGCACCCTCACAAAACAAAAAGATAACGCTGCTCTGCAATTTGGTAAGTAACCGCGACCTTCCCTTTCTTCCTGGCATTATTGTCATTAGTGTGCATGAAACAAAGAGTTTAGTAATTGGATGGAGGTGAGGAAAGAATGACCTTGTGCTGGTACATGGGCAAAAGTGCAGTCCGACAATTTGTGCAGCGTTTTACTTCACGTTTTATTAAAAGGGGTGCCTGCTCTGCGAGCTTGATGCAGGCTGAAGCTTGTTGTTCTGTACAGTAAGGTGAGGCGAGATCTATAGTATGAAACGGATTTCTGTGCATAGTTGCGTTGGACTTTGCACACCGTAGCTGTATTCCTGCAGGGATACCTGGAGGTTGCAGTTAGTTCTGGATGTGATGCTTTGCATGCCTTTTCCCACAGTCCTTGGTACGTGTAGTTTTCTTTTTAATGTAAATACTCATTTGGCTTGATTAAACTGTGAAAGGCGTTATACATGCGAGTTGTGGCGGCAATATTCTACTCTGCCCTCAGTACCGTCTTGGTGCGGACCGAAACCTTGATACTAATAAATCACGTACTCAATAGATTAATGATTTTGAGAGTGCTGCTTTAGAACCATATAACCACTGCGGGTATCTCAGCACCTGTTTAGCTTATTAAGGCGTGAAACACTTGACCTGAGACAGACACACACACATACTGTATATATACACACACACACACACACACACACACACACACACACACACACACACACACACACACACACACACACACACAGGAGAACAAGCACTCTAGACTTGTTAAAGGTCCAAAAAGATTGATGTTTCGGTCCCCAGAGGGACCTTTGACAAGATATACCCAAAATAGCAATGACAACCCTCATGAATACCCCATCACCAGTTGCGTCACTGGAGACCATTCATGTACACAGGGAAATAACGTGCACTCAAAAGGTCTTCTTAAAGTGATGAAGTCTTTAATCATCATCATCATCATCGTTAAATACTTAATCACATTAAGAAGACCTGTGAATACACATTATTTTCCTACACTTGTTCATTTCAAACTCATCGGAGCACCCAGCAAACTGCGACAAGATTACCGTGAGTGCCCTCTCTTTATATATGTATATATCTGTCTATGTTCATTGGAGAATGGAACCTACAGTAACAATAAAATGTTCCTTAAGCAGGACCCGCATTTCTCTCTAAGCACAGTGCAGATTTATTTTATTAGCAGCACACTGTGGTTAGAAATGTGTGCCACCCATAACGGTCTAGTTTAATATGAGAAGCTGGCCGAGAGTTTTCAAGTCTCATTTGTTTTGATCTCCAAGGCTAGAGCAGAATTGCTTCAGAGCATTTATAGTATAGTCATTTGTCTGGAAATTGGGATGAATTGCTGGCTTTCTAAAACAGTCATTTTTTTTAAGCACCAGACATTGTCACTAGACATTGTCACTAGACACACAGCGAGAGAGACACACACACACACATTACAGTGAACGCTTAGTTGCTACTGGAAAAACATGGTGTCCATTCCGGGTTGCCTGGCAGACGTGAGCTAGGAAGGAAGGTTCCCAGAAAAAAAACACAAGAATAAACACAGCTCAAATCTATACTCCTCTTTACAGTGCAAAAAGAAAAACAATATTTAGAGCCCACAGACGTATCCGCGTTATTAATTCGTGGGGAACAATTGGGAATGGGGAATGGACCGCTATTTAAAATGAATACTGCAACTGCTTCATTGTAGCCTGTTCAGAGTATTCAAGGGTTTAAAAAGTCATTCTGCCGTACTGTCGCTGCTTTTGCGCCCACTGCTGTGCGTGGGATCTGGCGTTCGCAGCATACAGTAACTTGCCCCTTTAAGTGATTGGAAATCAGACAATAACAAGTAATAGGTTATGGGGTTGTGTGTCTTGAATAATACTTTAAGTTAAAAGTGTTCCTGCTCGTTATCCCAGATGTTCTAATTAGGACTTTTACCCGAAATAGTAAGACTAGTGATGAGCTTAAGCCAGGCAATGTGTGCTATGTGAAAGCACTTAGCCAGGTGACATGCTGTCTGCTGTTCTCGTATTTGTTTTTATTGTTAGATTTATGGACCTTATTTTACCTTTAATGATTATTTTCCTGGAAATCTGTGGATAAAATTTGGATTTGTTATAATTATATTGATACCACAATCGTGGTTGAGTTCTGAGTATAAGTCAGAGCTACACTTTTATTTAACATTTTGTACTGAGTTTTGACTGCGTGATTTTACATATGTATTTACAGTAGAGTGAAAAAAAATGAATCGGGAGGCTATTTAAGAGAATTATAATATGAAAAAGAGAAGTATAGTTTGCACTGAGTGAGTGGGGCTGGTGATCAGAGAGAACAATGAGTGTGTTTAACAAGGGAATTGAACCTCTGAGAGAATCCAAGCTCTATGTCTCAACCACGAGGCAACACATAACGTACAGTTCATTTGTCATCACACTTATTCCTTATTACTGTCATTATTTCACTAGCTGCCTCCATCAAAGCACTGGGCAGATAATTAGGAAAAAGTTACATAATGGGTATATTTTCCTGGAATGTGTATTTCAGAGCTGGACCACATGCACAGACAGTACTCACGCATGTCTGAGGATGGTTAACCTTAGAACAGTACATCATATTTATGGAACCCCAAGGTCCTGAAGCATGGATCAATGAAAGCTTATCTTGTCTGTTCCAAGAGAGCAGATATTTTTTATTTCCTACAAACGGAATGTAGATTTTCCTTTTTCATCCTGATTACACATTGTATTGGGAGCTCCACCAGTATAGGGGACAAGCAGAGGATCTCCGGAGCTGACCCTGGGTAATTTCAGCTTGGAGGACAACCTACTTTCCAAGATACTTACCTCCGTAGGTGTTGCTGGTATCTCACTGCATGTGTAACCCCCCTGCCCGGCTCCTGGGGAGTTTACATCGATGTGTAGTATTTGGCTACTCGGCATGGTTTACCTCAATTCAGAGTGCCGGATTCAGGCAGCTGGGCGATGGGGTAGCAAGGGTGACAATGATGGGCACCAGGAACTTTTGTAGTACAACTCAATCTTTATTCAGGTGTCCAGGCAACTCATACACACTTGACAACATTGCACGTTTGTTCACATACTTGTGGTTACTCATTGACACAGCGCTTCCCTAGGTGCCCACTCTTAACATTCAAAGGGATGTGCTTTTACTTGGTTATATTACTTGTATTTGGACCGGACCCCCTTATAAGTTTACATCCGTTGTACCACATCTTCTTTGGGCCCTTACTGAGATCCTAGCCAGTTCTGTGCAGGTAACGACTACACCCCATTCCTGATTAGGAACTGCCACTTCCCTACTGATTGAGGAGAATGTGCAGGTGGATCCGCATGTAGAGCTGATCCGCTGACACCGGGAGCCCTCTGTATATGGCCCGTTGTAACATATCTATCTCTCCCTCTGTGGTACCTGCGTGTTTCCGTCGGCCATCTAATTGGGACCCTTACTATAAGGGCACTGTCCCTGTCTGTAACATAACAAACAAGGGGGGCCTGATCTCTTTTAGTACTTCATGAACATAATCCCCATCTACACTCCCCGAGGCTCCTCTCCTCTTACACTCCACGAACCTAACCTTCCAGAACCTTCCTTGTCTCCTATACCTGTATACTTCTTGGTGACATCAGTATCCCCGTAGCAACACAGGATGGGGCCCAGCACATGCTATTCTGCTATTAACCCCTTGCAGCAAAGCAGTAACCCCATTGAGGGAGGTTGCACATGATTAAAGGTCCCACGTCAAGTGGACCAATAGCATTGCGGCTTCCAATTGGATGCGGGACCTTTTAACTTTCACATTGCTCACCTAGCCAGGGCTGCTACTGGCATTACCTATGGAGTACCATGTCAGGAAGCAGGGGATCCCCGAAGCCGAAATGAACGAGGTTTAGCTCTGGAGACCCTCTGCTTCCCACCAAAATGCATCATTAAACGTTGTATACACAAAGAAAACAACTGCATAATTTCACAATGAATTTAAAAAATGATATTTTAAAGGTAATATGTACCGTACAAAATATATACTGTACATGCTGATAGACCCTTGGTCAGATGATCATTAACTGCAAATGTGGGGAAATTATATATATATTGTATGTATTTTTTTACTTTGTGGCAGTTGTGTCATTGTATACTGTATTATTCGCACTATATCATATTGTAAACTCGCTTGGTATCCATAACCAAGCTCTATCCTGGTTCTCATCATGCAACGTCTCCTTTCCCCTCCCTGCACACTAGACTGCTTGCCTTGAGAATTCTGCCCTTAAACCCATCCCACGCTGTGATATTTCTGCAGCAGGGTGCAAGGTTTCGGCAGCCAGACTAATGGCCCATCGGATTAACACACCGGGGGCCCGGCGTTTTAATGGGGATCGCAGCCCGGTAGGATTCACACAGCGTGAGTCCCATTCGAATGCAGGGACCCCCTCTGTGTTAATCCGATGGGCCATTAGTCCGGCTGCAGAAATCTTGCACCGTGCTGCAGAAATATCGCAGGCGTGTGCTGTTTAAAGGTCCTGCGTCATGCGGGCCAATAGAAAGCCGCAAGAGATGACATTGCGGTTTCCTATTGGCCCTCTGGAACTTAAAAACAGAAAATGTTCTGTCCCCATCTGGGCCTGCTACTGGCATCACCTTCCGATGCAAGTATCTCGGAAAGCAGGGTGTCCCCGGAACGGAAATAAACGTGGTTCTGTCCCCAGAGCTGAAATCAAAGTGGTTCTGTCCCCAGAGCTGAAATCAAACCGGTTCTGCTCCGGAGACCCCCTGCTTCAAAACTAGTCGACATAAAAAAAAAACAAGAGGTATAACCACTTTAAATCCTTACTTTTTATATCACTCTGTATTTTACATTGTACATTTTCTTTGCTCAAAATGTTGAATCCTCTACAGCTCCTGCAATGTGTCTGGTTTAACGTGTCTGTGTGTTCTGCTGCTAATTTAAACATTAGATATCCCTTCATACAGAATACCAAGTAGGGTTCAATTAGCGTTGATATTTCTTGCGACTTGAGGAATTTCCAGTGTGATGAACTAGAAGTGACATTTATTGTCAGCCTATAGAACATTCAGTTCTGCTTTCCTGGACTTCAAATGCTTGTGCGCTGATCCCTCGGTGTTCTCCAGTGCAGAAGCCTCAGGAGTCACACTGTTATATGAGGAGTGTAAATACATAATTTCACTGGGGATTTTAGAGAAGGAAATGACAGTCTCTAATGAGCAAATGACAGTGGCAACCCAAAACCCAGTCCAATGGTGTCATTTACTGTAGGGGTCACAGGTAGGGTTGCCAGGCGGCGTCTCCAAAAATACTGGAAATATACAAAACTACAATGGTGAAAGGTTCGACGCGCGCCACATACACACTCACACACACACACATCCATGCTGTTTCCTCCTCTCCATGCTCCTCCCCCCCCAGGCTCCCGACACCTCCTCCTTATTGACTGCATTACCCAGCAGCCGCCAATCAGGATGAAAGAAACTGCTCAGCCCCCTAGCAACAGCCCTGCTCTCCCCTGCCTGGGGAAATCCTGACGCCCCCTAAGCCGGTCAGGTCACCTTGCCCAGAGAGGTAATACCAGAGACACACACATGTCCACAGTGTCCAAATACAGGACAGTCCGGTTGAATACCGGACAGGTGGCAGCCCTGGCTTACAGAACTAGATCGTTTTTACCATATCGACAAAGATTGTAAAACTTTTGAAAAATGATGTTTTCAGAAATGTTAGATTTAGGTATTTTTTTACACTGGAGTACTAATTATCGCAGCCCGTGCACATTCTTTTTTTTTTCATTTCTCAACAGACGAGCCCATCTCGAGGGCTGCTGCATACTAAATTATTTGCGCTATTACTCAAAGATCAGCTATAGGAAATGTAGATATTTCTGACACGTTGAAAACCGAGAGCATGAACAAGAGGTAAAACAAAAAATTAGGGCCAGTGCCGAAATAGCTCACACACTTACTACAGTCCTGTTATTAACCTACTTTGGTAGCTAAGAGTTATGTGAAAATTAATCTGTGCACCAATCCTTAAGTGTGCTCAGCTCCATTCCTGAAGCCCCCCCAACAGGTCAGGTTTTCAGGATATCCCTGCTTCAGCACAGGTGGCTCCATCAGAGGCTCAGTCTTTGACTAAATCTCTTTGACTGAGCCTCTGATGGAGCCACCTGTGCTGAAGCTGGGATATCCTGAAAACCTGACCTGTTGGGGGGGCTTCAGGAATGGAGCTGAGCACACTTAACTTACACGACCCTCAAAGGTTTATACTGTAACGGTATGTATACTTATAAAATAATATATATTTACAATCAAGTGCCTCCTAGACACTACTACTATAATTTTGCTTGGATTTGTGTAAAAATTAATTATTTAAAAAAATAGTAGTGACGCCATCTTATTCTAAAAACAAAAGTCACTTGCAATGCAGCTGCTTCAAAAATGTCAAATTATTAACAAGGCTGTTTAAATTGATTTGGAAGAAACTGGCCTACCAGAGGGTCAGCAACGCATAGCTCTGCAATGCGATGCGTAGGGGAAAACCAGTCCCAGTCTTATCCACATAAAGAGGAATAGATACAAGAAATCTGTAACTTACCTCTTACCTCAAACAGCTGGCAAGGGAAGTTCTTTAAATGGCAGAGAAACTGTATCCATATATAGCGGTGACTGGTCCAGCTATCTCTCTACCTTCCCTGTCATGTAACTCCTAGTAAGACACAGACAGTGACAGGCTGTCCTATGGGGTTTCCCCCTCCTCATGCTAACTTCCTGAGTGACTGGAGTGGTGGTGCATGTGCTGGGCCCTCCCTCTTCAAGCTACAGGAAGGAAGTGCCTAAATTATAGTATGAAGTTCAGCCCCTTAGGGGTGGGTCCGTCAGTCTGTGATTGGGGTTCAAAACTATCTCCTCATGGGGTAGGAGATCTGAGCTCCCTTCCTGGCTGGGAGAGAGATATGTGCTCAGTCCTCATGGGCTGAGGCACTAACCCAACCCAGAGAGGCCTCACTATTACCAGCAGGCCAGTGCCATCCAGAAGCCAGGGATCTACCTTATCAACAAAAGCATTCGCTGTAGCAACATCGCAGTGGCTGCTATAATAAAGATCATCCTCATTTATACTTCTGGCTCTGCGGCACTCTGTGTGGAGGGAGTATTGTGAGTAAGGACTGTCCATAGCAGGGAAGCCTGGAGGCGCAGTCACCAAGAAGAACCAGAATCCCTAAAAGTCTGCCTGTCTTCCCCCACACCATCGCAGGTACCTCAGCTTTCCTGTGCCAAACAGGTAACCAGCATTATACCTAGCAATAGCCATGACTAAATCTCACGGGGAGAGGGGGGAGAGGGGGGGGGGACGACACATGTGCTACACATAGATATAGCAAAATAGTAATGTGATATTGGTAAGAAAACGGCTTTAAAAAGTTAGGGATTAGTGTGGTCAAGGTACAAATAAATCTGAAATTGCAACAACAACAACAAAAAAATGCAAAGCCAAATGTTACATCTTAAAATGTGTGTTTCTTTGCACTGTGCCTAACATACATACATACATACATACATACATACATACATACATACATACATACATACATACATACATAGGGTTGCTAAGTGGCTTGTCGGAAAAATACTGGACAAAATGGTGCAAGGTGCTGCGCGCGCGAGACCCGTTGGTGAGGAAGAATGTTACTTATAAATGACCTGATTTCACTCCAAGTATTCACCAATTTGCACCAATTTATATTCTGTTTCGTAAAAAAATCTGGGGAGGGGACTTGGGAGGGAGCGTCCTTCTGAGGATTGTTTTTAGGAAATAGAATATGAAATAGAACAAATTGATGCAAATTGGTGCATGTTTGGAGTGAAATTTAGAACAAATGACGTAATGGTCAGATCGTTTATAAATAACTGACCTGCAGTCATTCTGTACCTGGCGAGCAATACTGATCTTAATGCTGCTCCCACAAATCTCACGATTGTTGCACCCCTCCTCATCCTCTCTCTCTCTCCCTTTATTCTCTTACCCTCCCACCCCCTTCGTCTTCTCACCCCTCCCTCATCCTATCTCAGCCCCCCTCATCCTCTCTCATCCCCCCTCCCTTCATCCTCTCTCCCCCCCCTTCATCCTCTCACCCCCCCCTTCATCCTCTCATCCCCCCTTCCTTCATCCTCACCTCCCTTCATCCTCTCACCCCCGTCCCTTCATACTCTCTCACCCCTCCTCCCTTCGTCCTCTCTCACCCCCCCTCCCTTTATCCTCTCTCACCCCCCCTCCCTTCACCCTCTCTCACCCCCCCTCCCTTCATCCTCTCTCACCCCCCCTCCCTTCATCCTCTCTCACCCCCCCTCCCTTCATCCTCTCTCACCCCCCCTCCCTTCATCCTCTCTCACCCCCCCCTCCCTTCATCCTCTCTCACCCCCCCCTCCCTTCATCCTCTCTCACCCCCCCTCCCTTCATCCTCTCTCACCCCCCCTCCCTTCATCCTCTCACCCCCCCTCCCTTCATCCTCTCACCCCCCCTCCCTTCATCCTCTCTCACCCCCCCCTCCCTTCATCCTCTCTCACCCCCCCCCTCCCTTCATCCTCTCTCACCCCCCCTCCCTTCATCCTCTCTCACCCCCCCTCCCTTCATCCTCTCTCACCCCCCCTCCCTTCATCCTCTCTCACCCCCCCTCCCTTCATCCTCTCTCACCCCCCCCTCCCTTCATCCTCTCTCACCCCCCCTCCCCTCATCCTCTCTCACCCTCCCCTCCCTTCATCCTCTCTCACCCTCCCCTCCCTTCATCCTCTCTCACCCTCCCCTACCTTCATCCTCTCTCACCCCCCTCTCTCTATCATTATCACCCCCACAGGACAACCAGAGAAAACACATACATTCGTACACACACAAAACAGTACAAAACAGTACACCAGGACAAATCAGAACAAATACACACAAGACACACAGTATACACAGCACAGGAGACAGGACACAGCCTCACCTCTCTTTCCTCCATGCTTTTCCTCCGCTCTTTGGCCCCACCCCCAGGCTCCTGCCACCTCCTCTTGATTGGCTGCTGCTGTGTAATGCAGCCAATCAGGATGGAGGAAGCTGCCCAGCCGGAGCAGCCCTGCTCTATACCTTCTCAGGGGAAATCCCGCGATTGGTTACTACTTCCAGAGAGGTAATACCGGCATACACATACATGTCCCCCCCGCACACATACATGTCCCCCCCGCACACATACATGCCTGGTATTATCTCTCATTTTTAACCAGACAGAGTAACCAAAGACCGGGCAGTCCGGTTCAATACCAGACACCTGGCAACCCAACATACATACGTCACCAAAGTCATATGAACAGGAAGTTGCCCAGCGGCCATCTTAAATAATGCAATGTATCCAGTACCAGAGATCTCCAGATATAGTAATGCTACTGTGCAACAGTAGGAAACAGGGCTGCCAACAGAGATCTTTAGACCCAGAACACACATAAAAAGCCGGGTTCCCCACTCCCTACACGGCGCACTGAAGGGAGGGGGAGAGGAGGGAAGGCTGGGGGGGAAGGAGAGGGTATGGGCCAGAGGGGGGGAAAAATCTGGTATGGTGCGGGGGGTGGGGGGGGGGGAAGGGATAAGGATGTGTGGGGGGGTATAAGGAGGTACAGTATGGGCATGGGGGAGGGGGTATAAGGAGGTAATTGACCTGGATGGAGTGTATAAGGAGGTAATGAACCTGGGGGGAGGGTATAAGGAGGTAGTGGACCTGGGGGGAGGGTATAATGTCCTTGGGATGGGGGGGGGGGGGAGTTAAGGAGGTCCTGGAGGGGTATGAGAAGGTAATGAGCCTGGATAGGAATATAGCGAGGTAATGGGTTGGGGGGGGGGGGGGAGGGGTATGAGAAGGTAATGAGCCTGGATAGGAATATAGCGAGGTAATGGGTTTGGGGGGGGGGGGGGGATTAGAAGGTAATGGGCCTGGGGGAGTTTAAGGGGGTAAGATGTCTGGAGGGAGTATAAGTGGGCAATGGGACTAGGGGTGTAAGGGGGTAATAAGCCCGGGCCTAAAGGGGATGCTTAAAAGATGTAATATCCCAGGACCACTTACTGTTGATTTGTCTTATAACGAGAATCCCACTATTTTTAAACGTAAAATAGGCATCAAAATAGCAGTCATTTGCAAACCGATTTACATTTTTTCTTTGTATAACATCATTCTTTCCCCCTGAAATAGCAAGTGTCATCATGCGCTGAAAGACCCCGCTTTAGGGCAGGGGTGCGCTAACGTTCCCTCTGCTCTCCTCCCCTGCTTGCGACCCCAGCCCCTCCCCCCCCCCCCGCTCGGCTCCAGTAACATGACGTCCCGCGACCCCGCTGCGTCGCCATGACGACACGTCGCTGGAAGCGTAGGTAACCGAGTTACATAGGCCTTGCGCGGCCCCCCGGCATTTATATTTAAATGCCCTGGGGAAGGGCGCGGGACCTCTGTAACCGCCGCGCACCCCTGCTCTAGGGTGCGATTGCTAAGTTCTGGTAGCTTTTCATGTGCGTTTCATAGTTATTTCTACATCACAAAAGCCATCGTTTGCACTGCCATTGTAAATAATAGGAGCTCCAGCAGCCGCTTCTGCTGCAGAATGACCTGCCAAGGACACAGTGACAATGTATGGCTGCAGTCTGTCTGCTCAGATGGAAAACGAGATGATGGATGTTACAGAGACAAGAGAACTGAATAGAATTGTGTTACGTGTTGGCTGCTTCTCCCCTTTCTTTTTGTGTCGAGCGAGTGCTTAATAGGCCGTTTTCATTTTCAAAGTTGTGTTTCTGTAACATTGAATCGCTCATTTGAGATCTAATGTATGAAGCCTGTACGGCATGTTCGCAGCGTTTGAGCTGTGAGATGAAAAGGAGAGGAGAGCATACCTTGTTGAAATGTACATTTCCTGCAGAGCTGGAGTCACTGAAATACTGATATGAAAAGACTTCGATTTTTGTTACGCTCAGGGCTGCAATTTGAGAATCCATCCTGGTCACAGGGGGACGGGTAATACCCCCTCTGTCCTCAAAACGGTTAAAAAATCTCAAGAGTACTGTATGAATTTCAAGCTCGGTTGATGTATAGGGTTGTGACTGCAATAATCTCAAGTGTTTTTTTTTTTTTAAATCAGACTAATTGGCTGAAAGTCAAAAATCCTGATGCAGGTAGGGTTGCCAGGTGGCGTCTCCAAAAATACTGCTCGAGACACAGACACACTTCTCTCCGCTCCGTTCTGTTTTCTCCTCTCCTTGGCCCCAACCCCAGGCTCCTGATACCTCCTCCTGATTGGCTGCATTACCCAGCAGCAGCCATGGGGGAAGCTGCCCCTCTATCACCCCGCTCAGTGAAATCCCACGGCCCCCCTAGCCAGTCAGGTCACTATGTCCAGAGGTAATACCGGACACACACATTTTTTTTACTGGACCGAGTGTCTAAATACAGGACAGTCCAGTTCAATACTGGACACCTGGCAACCCTATTTGCAGATACTGCATACATGGGCGCTTAGCCATGTGTTACATACTTTTATTTTGAAAAGGACAAATAAGCAAAATGAGGAATTTTTGGGAACCGAGAACCTTTTCCCAGTCTTCCAAATGACCCGTATTAAATGTGAAGATGAACAGTCCTTTTTGGAGGACGAGACGAGTTGAGTTACAATATGTAGCCCTTCAATGGTTTGCTCCAGCACTTCGCCATTATTATCAGTCATCTTAGGCTGTAACATTGTGCAGGGAGTAGAAGTTTGTCCCTCAGTGATGTGGGATACTCAGTCCAGGCCTATGCTGTTTTGCTTGGGGGGGAAGAGGAATGGGGGAGAAAAGGGGAATGGTGCAGCTGACAACGAAAATTGAGCCACCTGTGCTGAAGCAGGAATATCCTTAAAACCTGACCTGCTGGTGGCCCATGAAGACTGGAGTTGGCCACTCCTGATCTACCAGGGCTTCCTTCTTACTGCGCAGTGCTCGTTTCTAGGCTCTTTTCAAGCTGCTGTGCCAAAAAAGTATGCCCCGAATTAAACCTCAGTCCAATGTCTTAAACTCACCGAAGAGTTCAAATGTATTCCATGATTGATTACAGCACTTTGAACATTATGTAAGCATTTCCTTGATGTGCTTATGCCAAGGCAAACCCTGAAACGTCATCTATGGCCTCTACGTGTCCTGAGACTGGAAGCTGAGGACCCGAGAGAGGTCCAGGGAGCCACCAAATAAGAGCACAGTGGCTGGACTGTCAGTGAACAAGTGACTCAACTATTCAAGTAATCTAATAGAGAGCGTGAAGCAGGGTCACGAAGCTAAGGTTAAAATAAAAAGGATTGAGATAACTAGTTGGACGGCCAATGCTATCCTTTGGGGTCTATGCATCAAGTTGTGCAAGTCTAAAGCAAAAACTGCACCAACAGGTGTCAGAGAAACCATCCTATTGATTAAAAGAAGTACAGTACACTTGTTTTTAGGTTGAAGTTATTGCTGTGGTAAACCCATAAATCCATTCAAATAGTTTTATATTAATATGAGGCTCTGCAATTGATGCCCTATATTTGAACGTTCTGTATACAGTATCTATATACTGTAGCAGTTGAGTCAATCTTTTTCTTAAAGCTTTTTCCGCCTGGAAATAAGTCTTCCGGAGTGCCGCCTCTCTCCTACTTCGGAAGGATTCCCGTGGTCACAGTATCTATATATTCCCTTACTCTTGCTTGTTAAAAATAGATCCAATCATAAACTAACTTTGATTACCTTATTCAAAGCCAGTAGACTCCTACTGTACAGAACACTTTCCCTTATTGATTTTGCAGATAGGCTGTATGTGAAGACAGGTGTCTCAGTCGGACGAGTATTTAATGCTGAGCGAGAGCCCACACAGGGAACGCTACATGGTGATTCACAAAAGGTCGAGATTTTTTAAATCTATCGACCTATTCACTGACGCCATATTGCCAACGGTAGAGCAGAGATAATGGGCTTTTTACTAGGGTGATATGTCAGCGTTATTTTGTAACGCAGTGTATGTAAATGAGCTGTTTAACACTAAAATGATTTATTTACATGGTATTCACTAGACTCCGACACCTAGCGATATCAGAATACCGCCAAACACTATCGGCAGTTTTTATCGCCTACCCCAGGCTGGCTAATCAGACAAAGACAAGATTAGACAAGCCAACCTATAATGGATGATAACAACAGATAATATTAACAATATAGAACATATTCATATATTGACCTCTTAGTAGCTCAAGTGTCCAGGCAGATAGTCATGGTCAAGCCATGGTTAGCTGGGTATTGAGGGGGTTATTCACTAAAGTGCGTTAGTGCCAATTAGGCACAAATCCTGGCGTAAGTGGTTAATATTTGCACGTTTTATTCTTTTTTTGTATTTTATTTGTAGGGTTAAACCACTTCTCGCATTGATTGCCTCGGGCATCAAAGGTGTTTAATCATTTTCTGCCATAGAGTTTTTAAAGAAATCATATTACATAACCCTATGGTACAAAAGTGTGATAGCTCCCACCCATCCAAAATGTCACCGCTAGCGCTGATTAATGCTGATTTCAATGAGTTATCGCTTACTTGTATCTCTAGCGTTAATTGTAATGGATGCAAATAAGCTGCATGTTGCAACGGATTTATGAATAGGTCATTCTTAGGGAATAATAATATGGTGGTCATTCCCCAGAATATAACAGCAATGCCCTTTCTTAAAATAAGGCCAAAATGTAACACTGCTTTATTGACCTTCATTGACCTTCAGTGGATCTAGCCCTGAATGGGATTTACAGTAGGTGCCCTTCAATAGTGCCACTGTACGTGGCCATCATTTGGCAGAGTAGGTGGCACTTCTGTTTTAATGTGTTTGGGGAACTTTTGCTTTTCGACTTTTAACATCAAATTTTGATAGGAATAAATCTGAATAAAGCAACATGGAAAAGCATTCAGACAGTTCGGTAAATATTGAATGTGCTCGTTTTATTTTAGACGTTGGCCTTCTCCGTTCCTCTCATTACTGTGGCTGGTCTTGTTTTTCACATTCGCTCCTGTGACTAACACAGCTCTTTTTCACTCTGTAATGTAACTGCTCTGTAACAAACTAAATGCAAGAGTCATTTACAGGCTATTTGCTACACGGCTTCTTGAAAACAGTTTGTATATCTAGTTTTACAGGAATATTAAGAGTTTTATGTATTAAAGTCTCCCAGCTGCAAAACTGGGGGCACAAGTGGGCATAAAACTGTCTTTTATTATTGCCTGAAAATTATGCTGAAATATTATTAAATAGAAGGAATTCAATTAGAAGCAATAGGATGTTTTGCTACAACAAATTTGGTGCATTATCCTTTACTTTTGCCCTGGGTTTGCAGCCAGGATTGGATACCTAATCGCTGGACCCTTGTTCCCTTTCTGCAAGAAGATTACAATTGAATTTTGGCAGCAGAGGCAGAAATAGATCAAATAATTTGTGTGGCGTCACAAGGAGCCGGCATTGGGATCTGAGCTCATCTTACAGCCAGTCGCTATTACGTTTCCGGAAGTAAAGTGGGGTGCATGGGTGACAGAAAAATACCAGCAATAATGGTGTAGCCCTTGTACCCCCACCCCCCGCCCCTAAGTGAGATTGGGTCTGCTTTCTCCAGCTACTTCACTAGTTTTGGGGCTGTACCTGTTGGGAAACAGGAGGGCTGAGCGCTCCGCAATGGTGTGAGGAGAACAGGACAGGATCACAGGGTTACCTTAGTTCATCATCGGTGCAGCGCCTCCAGTCAGCATGGATCCTCTGTGATAGCAGGGGGTGGCCCATACTGACACCTCTTCTTCTTTCATTAGCAGACCGCGAATCACACTCCTTTGTATTTTCATGGTCTTTATTGCATCAGGGCAGACATATACAGCAGATGTATTCCTTTTCCCAGCTTCCTTCAGGACAGTGCCCTGATTCAGGCTTCAGGCCCAGATCAGGCCTGGTGGACCCCTCCATCACCTCCTTTATGAGGTGAAGGGCTGCTGTTGCTCACTCCACAGAGGGAGGAGAGAGAAAGAGACGGGGACCCAGAATTTAGGAAAGTGCCAATATTTATAACCCTTAACAGAGCAGGTTGAATACTGATTGGGCATCACATACTACAGATGAACCAATTAGTATCCTTCCCTCAGGCTGGCACTCTCTGGCTGTTGCTAAGGCCCACCCTTGGATACTGCTGTTACAGTCCAAGGATGCAAAAGCACACAGGCCTTTGTGACAGGGTGAATGAACGTCACCACCCATACCTGGCAAATCTATGTTTAGGCTTGCAGTGCAGCAGTGACGAGGTTAAGTTGGGAAGGGCTGCTTAATTAGTCTGACACCAGCCGCATGATCAAGGTGTTTTAAAACCCCCAGGCTGTGCACACAGAGAGGCTAGCTGGTCAGGAGACAGGACTGAAATTACTGAAGAGATTACTGCTATAAGGTCTGTGTTGCAAAGTACATATGTGATGAACTGTCTGTGTCCTGCATGCAAAAGAGAAGCTGCCTTGTTTTCTAAGCTGAGGAGAAGCTATGTTGTTTTGTCTGCTAAAGAGAAGCTATTTTGTTTTGTCTGCTAAAAAGAAGGTATTTTGTTTTGTCTGCTGAAGAAGAAGCTATTTTCTTTTTGTCTGCTGATGAGAAGCTATTTTCTTTTTGTGTGCTGTATGTTTTAAGGCTCAATAAATAAGCCTTATCAAGAGAACCCGCGTGTGTGGTTGCATGTACCCTGCAACAGCCTTATTGAAGGAATTACCCTTCCACTGCTGCACCTAACAGGACTTACACTGGAAGGGTCCAGGAAAAGAAGTAGCGGCCGGGAGGCTAGGCTATAATGGTATTTTACGATTAGTCAAATTTCACTGATTTTGGTGTAAAAAAATGAAAAAAAATAGTGTGATCTATTTTGACAATAGTTTGCAATGTTCAAGCTTTCACGCCTCACAGGATTCTTCTTCAGGTTTGGCAGTGGTACAGCATGACCTGGCTTATATTCAATACGTAGTATGGTGGTTTACAGTGGGAGTTTGGAGATGATATGTAATTGAGGTACATTTTGTCAGTGGATATGTGTGAAAAGTGTCAGAGGAGTGCACCCCTGTGCTGGCACTAGGGTGACCAGATTTCCAACCGTAAAACCCGGGACACAATAACAAATCATTTCTTAAACAAAATCACTTAAAAATAATTATTATAATGATATTTGTCTAATAGTGTCCCCAGTTATGCTGTATTATTATCTCTCCCTATCTCCTCTCTCGCCCCTCTCCACATCCCCTCTCTGTCCCTCCCCATCCTCTCTCCCCCTCCCCATCCTCTCTCCCCCGCTCCAATTTCTCCTCTCTCCCCTCTCCCTGTCCTCTCTCTCCCCTCTCCCTGTCCTCTCTCCCCTCTCCCTGTCCTCTCTGTCCACTCACACACACACGTACTTACCCACACACACTTACCCAACCACTCACACACACTTACCTACACACACACCTACACATATTTATTTATCAACACACACTTACCCAGCCACACACACACACACACACACACACACACACACACACACACACACACACACACACACCCACAGCCACACACACACACACTTACCCATCTACACACACTTACTCAGCCATAGACACTTACCCACAAACACACACTTATGCGCACACACACACACTTACCTACCCCCAGCACCACACACTTACCCACACCACACAAACACACTTCCCCACACATTTATTTACCCACACACTTATTTACCCACACAAGTACACTAACGCACACACATTTACCCAGCCACAAATACACACACACACTTACTTTATCATTAACACGACACACTAAAGCCAGGGAGAGGAGGAGCTGCGTGAGCAGCGAAGCGTCACCTACTGGCCGGAGGAGTCATTGCACTGCAGCTCCTCCTTTCTCTGCTCAAACCTGGGACATTACAGAGATTGTCGGGACACCGGGACAGTACCTTAAAAACCGGGACTGTCCCGGCTACACTGGGACGCCTGGTCACCCTAACCGAAGCCCTCCAGGAGACCGTGATTTCCACCTTTCCCAGTTGCACACCTGACTTGAATGTGAATTCACACTAATCATAGCAACCACCCTAATGTTTTCATTGATGTCCACCCACAATGAATCAATTACTGCAAGGTGGTGTATGGGCATGCTTGTGAAGCGTGAAAGGTAGAGACCCCACAAAGGGGGGAAATGTCATATTTAATTCGAGAAATTAATGAAATACGACCTTAGGGACAAATATTAAGTATCGCCATTTCGTGTGCATGAAGAAAAGTGAGTGATATCGACATAATCCCAATATATTTCCGTTCTTTGTAGTTGTGCATTATATACACTATGTTTATTTTACCTGACTTCTGTCAGCCTTGCCATTTGGAAGGTGTCTCGGGAGGAGTTAAGCTCAAATTATAATGTGAAGTATCAAATTCTGTATGTGGGCCAGTCATTTTATTTTTCCTTTTTCTTAAGGTCCACAAACGGTGCCAGGTCTGAAGTGTGTAAAGAACAATTACAGCCAATGATATGCATCAAATTGCATACACTGTTATTAACATGTTTGTTGCAATGTTGTGAGTGGGGTCTATGGAGGAACCTGAGGAGTTTGTGTCATAAGCATTGTGGCACTAAGTCATAGGCAAACTAAATAACTTTTAACCCCTTGGTTGTCCTATAGGCATACAGGGGGTTAAACCTCTCTCGCAGCCAAGAGCTGAGCTAAGGACCCAGCAATCTAATGGAACTCCTATTGAAGTCAGGCGTTTTCCATTATAGTTCCATCCGAACAGTAAAATATCACCTTTTAGCAATAATGTATAATGACTGGTGCAGCCAGTGTGGAATGAGGGGGATATCTTTTAACAATCAGCCAAGAACACGGCACAATAGAAGGAAAAGGTTTAAATGGGAGTACAGTGTCGGAGGTAGTCACTGCTAAACATTATATAGTATAGATACTTGGATGATTGGTAAAAAGAACATTGGGGTCAGTTTGTCACCTGCCAGCAGTCACAAGCCATTGGAAGAATACAAAATGTTGGATTAAAATAACCCCCAATTTGCTTAGTTACAAGTATGCTTTTATGTGACACCTTTGTATATTTTTGCTGTGCCCCTTATAGGATAATTGCTTGCGTCAGACTTCTTACAGACATTTCTCCACAAATATACAAGTATTGTTTAAAGCAGCTGTTCAAGCTGCTGATTTTTTTTCTTTTCCCCCCCCCCTTTAATATGTGCATCAATACAATCCACACAATGATAAGTAATTAGCTAAATTGCCGATCGATCCGTTCTCCTGTGATAGATCGGTGAAGATTCGGCTCGGGGGTTCACTAAATGGCAGTCAGTGCAGCAGAAGAGGAGCAAAGATACAAATTCTGTGGGGAAGATCATGTGACCAGGCAATCACTAGCTACAACTGGTGCTGTGCTAGAGAGAGGGTAGGGCCCAAAAAGGGGAAGGGGATGTGACTTTGTAAATGGTTTCTATAGAAACAGAAAATGCTTGTTACATTATAATACATTAAAAATATCATATCAGACTTGTTTTTTTTTTTGTTTTTTTTAAATGCTACAGTACAAGTATTTTCTCATAGTAGAGAACTGATTTATTTAAAAAAAAAAAACACATGTAGGATATTGCTTGAACTGCAGCTTTAAATATGTACAGTACAGGGTGTTTATAGAGGAACAGAAAATGAGACTGATACTCCCCTGGGCTTATGCTGTTTTATTGAAGGGTCAATGTTTTGGTTCCTACTCTGGACCTTTATTAATATATAAATACAGTACCCTTTTCTTTTTTCTAACAATATATCTATTATAAGTGAAGGTTTAAGAGGTTATAACAATACGAGAGCAGAGAGAAAGTATTACATGGATGCACCAATACTTGGATTTATCTGTCTCTATAAACACCCTGTTCATTTTGCAGTCACATTATATCTGTATTAATCACATGGTGGCAGCCACAGAAACGGCAAGATAAACAAAAACAAAGGGTAGAGCGAGGCATTGGCCAATTATACAAAATATTCTTTAAATATGTACTGATTAACCTTTTCAGTGCCAGAGTGCCGCCGCCCCTCCCTAGCACATGACAATCATGTGATAGCTCCCCTAGAAAACAAGCAAAAAATACATGATTTAGCTACTGCTACATGGGGCAATAGGAGGGCCAGACGTCATATCATGGGGCCTCAGGAGGGCCAGACGTCATATCATGGGGCCCCAGGAGGGCCAGATGTCATATCATGGGGCCCCAGGAGGGCCAGACGTCATATCATGGGGCCACAGGAGGGCCAGACATCATAGAGCCCCAGGAGGGCCAGGCATCATATCATGGGGCCCCAGGAGGGCTAAATGTCATATCATGGGACCCCAGGAGGGCCAGACATATCATGGGGCCCCAGGAGGGCCAGACATATCATGGGGCCCCAGGAGAGCCAGACATCATATCATGGGGCACTCAAGGGGTTTAACTGCTATAGTGAGGAGTTCTATATGTAGTATATATTTGTTTGAAAGGTGCATTTGTTCCTGCATGTAAATGGAGTATGGGGCAGGTTATTGCTGTTCTCAGCCTGTACACGCAGAACCCCAAGTTCAAGTCTTGGTATTTTTGCAGCTGCAAGTTGAGTTCCTTATATTGCAAAGCGTATCGCTTCAAATCCTCAATGCAGATCAGTTGTAGGTGGCGATTCCTATTACAGGACAGACATAAGATGTCTTCGTAGACGAAGCTATTGTGTGCAGATCTTTGGAAACCTCATCCGTTCCTTCTTCGGGCGTTCTGTGTTAGAAGGGAACGTATCGCCGTTGTAGAGGTATAAGCCACTAAATACATTATTTGGTCACCGAGGAAAAAGTGATTAAATGTTCTTTTCGACAGGAAAAATGCTGTATTTAAAAAGGAAGGTATTTTAATATGACACGTTCTGAAGATTAAGTGTCTTTAATCAGTTTTATTTAATAGAGCACACAAATAAGAGCACTTAATGAGTGTGACCTCTGCAGCGACGATATTCAGTATATATCCGTAACGGATGAATCGGGGTGATACACTCTGTAGTGCAGGGCTGGCCCACTCCAGTCCTCAAGGGCCACTAACAGACCAGGTTCTAAGGATATCTCTGCTTCAGCACAGGTGGCTAAATCAGTGGCTCAGTCAAAGACTGAGACACCTGTGCTGAAGCAGGGATATCCCTAATACCTGGGCTGTTGGTGACCCTTGAGGGCTTGAGTTGGCCACGCCTGCTGTACGGAGTCTTCATGTGTTATATAGAGAGGATTTCTCCATGGCCAGAATGGCTACGTAACCGGGGGGTACTTTAAATCTGCAAGATAGGCTTTGTGGGAATCCCGCTCCCTGCTATCAACTCACTATTCTCTGTAACGGTGCCGCCCGCTATAGGGGCAAATTAAATAAATCGCAGTGATCCCGTATGTATGCACAGTATTACCAGGCGACGGGTATCTTTTAAAAGAAAAATCAGTCTTGTTTTTAAACCATGTATGCGTTCTCACGGTGTTTGCAGTATTTTGATTGATTCTTGAAAAATAATCAGATGAGCCATTTAAAATCATGTTTGAAAGTGTCTTTTGACCGCGTTTTGTCATTATCACGCTCCTTTCCATAACTGGTCATCACGCACAAAGTGGACATCCATACATCTGAATTTGTTCAATCTTTTTGTACTATTTTTGTATGTGAGTATTTCTCGCCAGAATAAGCGTTTCTGTTTGTGCCCTAAAACCAGAATTGCTGCGTTCTGTTACGCTGGCGTAATCTATAGAAAAGTCAAAGGACATTTATCATAGCGAAAACAACTTATTTGATCTTTTTTTAACTGTCAAAGGTGATTTCAAATATTTAGTTATTGTTTAGAATATGGAACACCTTTGTTTACCCTTTTTAAGCTATCACTGTTGTTCACTTAGGCGGCGTTTATAGCACTGTACATGCAGTCCGTCGCGGGTGCCCATACTGGGCGCGATGGCTGATGTCACGCGGTCGCGATCGCTGGTAGTCAAAGGATTTTGACTTCTTCAGCGATCGCCGTGTGCCGTCAGCAGGCACGTGAGCGGTTTAGCCAATGAGGGCGAACCGCTCACGGCCACGCCCCCCGGTCACCCTCTCGTCTCCTGCACCAGAGTGCCGGAAATGCTTTAGGGACGGCATGTGACGTCACATGACCCAGCGGCGTCATTTGACGCTCTATGGAAGGTAACGTGGGGGTCGCGAGCACAGGGGGAGAGCAGGTAGGTCGGCACAGGGCAAACAATTAACAAATTATACCTAAACGGCGCCATTCCCATTCAGACACTAGATGAGTGCTTTCGTACGGTCTGGGTGGGCGGAACGCCACAGTTAGGCGTAATTTAAATCGCTTAGCGTTGTTTCCCAGCACGATTACCCTCTCCACTCCTCTCTCTCCGCTTCAGAAAAGCCCTATTTTGGGCTCTGGACCGGAGTAACTCCAACACTGGCATAACATGGCGTTATTGGAAGATGAAGCGGCTTTATGCTGCATTAATGCCGCGTTCCGCCTATGCACATGCGTTCAGACCTGTTTTGGTTGTTGTATTTGATTAGCTGTGACGATACTATGTTAAATCGGGGAACATTACATCGCTTCCTGATTTAATGGAGCTTTGAGGATCTAGCCCTATATCCTTTCAATTGGATTATTAATCCTGGATTAATATGGTGCTATTTTTTGCCTGCTTTTGTGGCCGGGAGACTTTAAAAAAATGGAGCATATAGCTTTAAATACTGCAGAACTGCCAATGGCTTGAATGGTCCAAATCAGGGGAAGCCAACTCCATTCCTCAAGAGCTGCTAACAGGTCAGGCTGAGCCACTGATTGAGCTACCTGTGCTGAAGCAGGGATATTCTGAAAACCTGACCAGTCGGTAGCTCTTGACGCCTGGAGTTCGCTACCCCTGGTCTAAAAGGTGGTTTCCAGTACTAGATGGTGCCTTATTGCACTTTAAATATGGCGCCTCGTGTGTCCCTTAATCATTCACAGTCCGTGTTTTACTCTCGGCATCGGCAGGTGTTTGTTTTTGTGCAGTTCGTAAGAAGCAACAAGGCAGATTGGAGGTATAAAAAAAAGGATTTGATTGAAAAGTTTATTGTGACATTGAGTAGGAGAAAATAAATCTGAATATTGCCTTCTAATTTGACTCTGTGCACGTTACATTAGGACAGGCAGTGAACTAACTCTGGAAATAGCACAGGGAAAGGGTTAAAATCGGCCTTCCGTTTTTTTGGCTCTTTTATCCGCTCACGTTCTTTTTTTTCTCCTTTGCCCTCCTGCTCCCTTTTTTATTTTATCTGCCTTTGTCCTGACTAATCATTCATTCACCCTGTCTTTCTGCCTCCCTATCTCCTCCTTTATCGCGTTCTCACACATAAAATAGGGGGAATTTATTTATGCCAGATGACAAATCACGAGCTTATCTATGAGTTGCGTTTTATAGTCCCTATGATATAGATCATAAATTAAAATCAACAGCAGGGCATACGAGGACAGGTCTGCAGGTTACGTCTACATCCGGTTACACTATGGAAAGAACTCTGCTCTCTACACAATTGTCAAGTGACTCCCAGTAAATGTCCTTTTTGCAGAACAGCGCGCATGGGCAGAGAAGCATCATGTGTTTGGCCCAACTAACGTGCAAAGTGCTTAGCTGGTAAATGAATTAGAAATGGGGGTTCAGACTGAAAGCCGCATTGTAATGGAAATCTGGGACTTCAAAGAATGAGCCTCCATCAAAGCTTAAGACCAGTGAGGATCCCTGCAGATGAGTGAGACGTGACTGATTTGGTAGTCAATATCAAGACGAAGTTATCAGTTTACTTGCAGTTTATTAAAAGAAATAAAGGATGCCCATCCATAATAAGTGTTGTACCAAATATCAACTATTTTCTTAACTGGAGCAAAAAAACTACTTCAGATATTTATTTATTTATATATATATATATATATATATATATATATATATATATATATATATATATATATATATATATATATATATATATATATGTATATATATGTATATGTGTGTGTAAATATATATATATATATCTATATATATATATATATATATATAGATATATATATATATATATATAGATATATATCTCTGTCTATATATATATATATATCTATATCCATAGGAAACTACAGGCATACCCCGGTTTAAGGACACTCACTTTAAGTACACTCGCCCAATAGGCAAACGGCAGCTCGCCCATGCGCCTGTCAGCACGTCCTAAACAGCAATACCGGCTCCCTACCTGTACCAAAACTGTGCGCAAGCAGGGAGACTATAGAGCCTGTTACACATGCGTTATTTGCATCAGTTATGCGCGTATATGATGATTGCAGTACAGTACATGCATCAATAAGTGGAAAAAAGGTAGTGCTTCACTTTAAGTACATTTTCGCTTTACATACATGCTCCGGTCCCATTGTGTACGTTAATGCGGGGTATGCCTGTGTTACATACATGCTCCGGTCCCATTGCGTACGTTAATGCGGGGTATGCCTGTATTGCATTTTTTGTCTTGATACATTTGGGGTGTCTGTGCTCCAATTCTTCCTCAAATTTGCTGCAAGACGACTTTCATACCCCTCTCCTTCTCAGTTCAACCTTTATTGTTGTTTAAAGGGTCAGATTTCCCATTTAGGGCCGTTAGGCCCGGGCACAGGGCAACAAAAATGTCCGCCCCATGTGCTTTTGCCGCGTTCTCGGGCCTAATTGGAAGACACTTTGCTGCTGCTCTGCTTCTTCTCTGGAATCCCGCCGTCAAATGACGCCCCCACTTTGCGCATCGCTGAACTAAGGTATTAACTATGCACAAACCCACTTTGTTGCACACCACCAAATAATAATAATAATAATTAACAAATATCTGTATTGATAAATAGGTTACATAAAACATATCACTGTACAAGGAGAACAGTGAATACAATAAACAGTGTGTAGGCGTATCTACCACCAATGCCTCTTACAGTAACTGGTTGAAAAAGTGTACCAGTGTAAGAGGAGCAAAATGATTGGACACTAAGATTGCAAAATGTCACAACCTCATAGTTAGATGTGTGCAACAAAGTGGATTTCTTTATAGTTAATACCTAAGTATTTTTGTTTTTGTCTGTACCCCAGTTCACGTTGGCACCTCCCAATTATATGTATTATTTATATACCTTGGTTTATTTACTGGCAGCTTAAGTTGATCATTAGTTTTCCCTACCTATTTTTGTTACTTTTGAAATGGCAACGAAATAGCTCCTATTTAATCATTTATTTCGGGGCTTCTTACTACTGATATATTTAGTATAAAGAATGAAGTATTGAATATATTTAGGAGTGCTTAGATCCCCTATGAGCCTGATGCTTTAACATGCTTTGATATTGTTTTCTCGCACGCGGGACCTTCCTTTGGCGTATGTGTTATTACTCGCTGCCCTTATCCCCATCGTTTGTACTTTATTTCCCCAGCATTGTCATTTTGTCAAACGCTGCGTACACTGTTGGGGCTAGAAAAAGACAATTATACATACATGCGTGTATGTATTTGGCGCAGGAATACATGTATGTTCTATATGGTTGTCTTTCTGAAGCTTGCAATTTCTTAATTCAATGATGTACTTGGCGTCAGAATTTGAGCAAACTGTATCTGTAAGAATCGAACGCTTGGCAAATCATGAGACTAAGGGGTTTACTTATCCAGGACTCTTGGCTGTAAAACCAGTGCACAAACAGCATCAGAATGATTTTATTTGTGCAAACAGCACCAGATTCACCAAAGAAAATGAATCATATTGAAAACAGTGAGGATTTATCTGGGGCTGTTTTTTTGTTACCCCACAGTTCCGCAGCCTGGAGACTTTGAGACACTGATCCCAAACACTTGCAATATGCCCCTTTCATGCTACTTAGTAATATTTGTATTTAAAAAAATAACTTACTTCTACGTTACGAGCCTCCTTCAGATGTGATAAAATTGGCATAATGTAGGGTTGTCGGACGTCCCGTGTGTTCAGGTTTGTCCCTTATTTCATTGACTTGTCCCATTGTCCCGGAAAGGTCTGTCGGGACGCATCATTGTCCCGTATTTTAGCGCCTTGACGTGAAATGTCTGCACTTACTGTAATGAAATCAGTCATACAAACGTAATAGATTTCTACGTGAGTGTCATAGTTCCCTTTTCCGATAGATGTCGCCTTTCTAAATTATTCAGATAATAAAGTTAGGACACTGCCTGGTCATCTCATAATACCCTGACACTCCCCCCCCCCCCTATTGACGTTACTCTTTCTGCCACCGCTACGTGTTAGTTCAGTGCGCGTCTTGCCCCGACCCGCCAAGAGCAGAGAGGATAAAGACCAAAGAATATAGCGGTCACGCAGGAGATACCATTCAGCTCGAAGCTTTTGCAAATCATTCATCGCTCATTGTGACGGCACATGTTCATGCTGGATTTCGGTGTCCCGTATTATAAAGACTTACATGTGGCGACCCAATGCAGTGTGAGAGACTATGGATGGTGAACTCAACTAGACCATTTGTGGCGCGAGTCCGACTTCTGTCCAATGAATGAGCCCTATTCCAAATAAATAGCACTATTGACATTTCTGGAGTGCTCAACAGGGACAGGTTTCCCTCATATATTGGAGACTGAGTAAGGAGTTATTCTTAAATGTAATCTGTGGTATTGTTATTTAAAAGAAAACCTATTTCAACAATACCGACCCGTTGGCGCTTTTCTACAGACCTGTGCAAATTGAGAACGGTCCCAGGTAAACCGGAACATTTGTCAGCATCCCAGCTGCATGAGGCCTGGCGGACACAGTCTTAAGGGAGCGGTTCGTGCTGTTTTACACAGGGCTGAAGCAAGGGGTCTCCAGAGCTGAACCCCATTGATTTCAGCTCCGGGGAGGGGACCCCCTGCTTCCGGAGGTACTTATCTCTGAAGGGGAAGCTGGTAGCCGCAATGGCTGAGCTAGCTGGGTTTTAAATTACGTGAACCCTGCAATCCGAGCGGAGAGGCTATCGGCAAGTATCTCAAGTGTGTGTGTGTGTGTGTGTGTGTGTGTGTGTGTGTGTGTGTGTGTGTGTGTGTGTGTGTGTGTGTGTGTGTGTGTGTGTAAAAAAAATAACATTTAAAAAAAAAACACGGCTTGGATTTCTGCTTTAAGGATTTACTATCTTTTGTACTTAATTGTTTTTACCATTATTCATCATTAGCAAACATTAATCTGACCGTGTCAATCCCGTCTCTTAACTGACACGGCTGTTTCAACTGCAGTATAATAATGGCGGGAAAACAGGTCTTCAGATGAAATACTTCTGGCTTTTTTCGGGCTACAGTTTCTAATCACACATCTCATTCCAATTACAAACTCATAATGGGAGTGGAGCAGACTCTGTGCCTCACAGCCTCAGTGGTGCCTCTTGTTTCTTTAGTTTTATAACTTGTTAATCTTCAGTTAATGGCATATAAAAGCCGAAATAAAACAGAATGTGCTTGCACTGTTTTACAGCTCTGCCTGAGCAGTGACATATTATATACATGGTACGCTAACAGATGTTGCATGTGTTTACAGTGCCGTACTCCGCGGACGTTTCACCTTTTCCAAGTGAAAGAGCTTGTTTTCCACAGAGCTGTATATGAGAAAGTGTTGCTGGGATTTTGTCATACTACGGATATTAGGGCTGACTGTTGGCTAATAGCGATGAATTAGTGGAACCTTCCACATGTGAAATAAAATGTGTGATTCATGGAGGAAAAGGAGGGTGACGTGCCACGTTTCTGTATTAACTAGAGCAGGGGGTGCTCTGCTCCCGTCCTCAAGACCCCCCACAGGTCAGGTTGTAAGGATCAATCAGTCCCTGCTTCAGCGCAGGTGGCCCAATCAGAGACCCAGTCTTTGAGCCTGAGCCTCTGATTGAGCCACCTGTGCTGAAGCTGGGATATCCTGAAAACCTGACCTGTGGGGAAGGGGTGGGGGGTTTGGATTGCAGTTGAGAACCCCATGGGTTAATGCATGATTGTCCTCACTTGTATGTAACTATGTGCTGAAGCTGGGATATCCTGAAAACCTGACCTGTGGGGAAGGGGTGGGGGGTTTGGATTGCAGTTGAGAACCCCATGGGTTAATGCATGATTGTCCTCACTTGTATGTAACTATGTTTTTGTAATATACATTACTCTGTACCCAATTGTACCGCACTACGGAATATGTTGGCGCTTCACAAATAAACTAAAATAACTCTATAAACTGCTTATAAAATGTCCGTAGCTAAAAGAAAAAAAGGAAAACTGTGTGTATTTGATGTTGAAAGGTACGTTTAATTCCTACACAGATGTAGTCAGACTTACTGTCGCCGTGAATGCAAGAACGTGCGAGATTACGGCCAAGCCGGCTCGGCTACGGTTATCCGGCTCGGAATTCCTGTACCGTATGAATTTGAGGATGAATGGAACATTTTCACAGTGCACATCGTTCTACTCTAAATAGTGCATACAGTATATATATTTCCCTGCCACAGTCTTGCTGACTTCTCCTAAAACTCTTGAGCCTTTTTAAGATTGGCCAAAAGTCCCACTCAAAGCCTCTGCTGCCGAGGAAAGGAAAACATGGCAGACGTCTAGATCGGACACTCTCGCGAGCAGGGCCCTCATTCCCGCTTTGTACTGTATCTGTTTGTGCATGTTTTTCCTTATTTGTATGTAACTCTGTTCATGTAATGCTCAAATCCCTGTACCCTCTTTGTACCGCGCTGCGGAGTGTGCTGGTGCTTTACAAATAAACGATAATAGAATCAGAGGAAGCTTTAATTCCAGTCTCTCCTGGGAGAGAGCCAAAAAATGGTGAGGTGACAAAGCAGGGGATTCTGGGAGAGGAAATAGCAACTATGTACAGTCACTGATACTGTGACAATCTTCAAAACGAAACTTCTTTGTACATTAATAGTATCGTATGTGTGAAGGCTTCATACATAGGACGCACACTTCATTGCTTGGAATTAATTTTGCTGTGTCATGTTGGACACCTGATTGACACAATTTAAATGAAAACTCCATTATTTGTATTTTTAATTTTATTTTATAACTGCGGCGTATTCTAAAAGAAGCACGAGGTTGATGGTTAATTCCAAGGCACTTCCGCTTCTTTGATATTATCAGCTTCACAAATGACGGGACAAATAAAAGATGTTTCCTTTTCCAAGCCCAGTAAACAAAATAGGCATCATGATCTTGATTTACTTTTCTATATTGCTGTTTCTATAATATACTCGTATGTGGTTTTGAACATTTTGGGAGGCAGAGTTATTCTTTGGTTGCCTGAGCCAATCACTGTCACAAGGTTCAGCAAAGTATCCGGCCGCTCCTCCTTCTCTTACCGTGCACCCCAAAACTGGAACAGTCTACCGGAGACTCTCACTTCCGCCACCAGTTTAAGTTCTTTCAGAACTAAGGCTGTCTCACATTTTAATCTGGTCTGTAACGGTTACATACGCCTATAATATATATTATCTCTAACTGTGCATGCAATGTTTTGTATACAATGTATAACCCTGTTCACTTAATCTAACTATGTATTTGTAACCATGTGTTATTTGTCATCTTAACTCTATCCCCAGGACATACGTGAAAACGAGAGGTAACTCTCAATGTATTACTTCCTGGTAAAACATTTTATAAATAAATACATTTAAAAAATAAAATCACAGCATTCTCTTCCAGCTGTAAGGAACAGACAGGTATTTAGTAAGTTTGATCAACATACTGTATGTATATTTTGGAAGGAGTACATAATTATTTTCTCCCAATGGGACTCAAAGCGCGTCACACTTACAGTATAGTGCGCGGTACGCAGCACAGACACATGTTACAGACATAGCCCCTGACCAGATGAGCTTACAATCTATGTTTTTGGTGCCTTAAGGACAAGGAGATTAAGTGACTTGCCCAAGGTCACAAGGAGCCGACACCGGCAATTGAACCAGGCTTGAACCTCCCATTCTCAATTGGCATTAAAATGTTGGTGTCGAGAGAACCAGATCTCGCTCATTTAGACTCTATTATTATCATGTCTCAGGAAGGAAAACAAGATTTTAATCATAAAGTTCATGCAGGATTTAAAAATCACCCACAGCCTCTCCGAGCCTTCCCCTTCTCCCCAAATAGATGTGCATTGTAAATATGCACTTTGTCAGTAGCCCTGATGGGAAACAGCATCCTGAAATGTAAAGAATATCAAACAGGAAGCATGGTAATTCCAACTCGTACTCCGTTAATATTTACAATGCATTGTCACCTCCTGTCTCCATATCCTTTGAAAAAGTGCCCTTTGGCCGTTTTCCCCCGATCCCATGCATCACATACTCTCAGCTATTTCCAGGCCCGGAGTTTGAATGGAGTGGGAAAATTCCGATGCAAGCTGTAAAAGCCTGACGAGTTCAAACCAGGATAATTCAGCCCGGGGACAGAACACCTTTTTTTCCTAATATTTTTTAAACATTAATCCCCCGGAAAATCAATTATTATTAACTGCAAATTCTGAGGCTGCAGCAGCAGCAATGGATGAGAGGTGATTAGAATTAATCTAGCTCATGCATTACAATATCTTTCCAGCAAACACTTTGATATATTTGTATTGAGAACCCTTTAATTGTGCTCCTAATTGTGAACTCCTCTAATCCTGTCCTCCTGCAACCTGCCATATTTAGCCCACACACTGGGATGACGCAGTCAATGTTTTTCTCCAGCGCAACTGTATTAACGATGTACGTAAATATGCAGTCATATTGAAAGCAGAGCACGATTGGCCTCCTGTTGAAATAGAAATGATGACAATCTTGGCTCTTAATACCTTATCTGTCTGGATTGTGTCTCATTCACACAAGCCCAATGCTCTTCCTTCTGCAGTTATGGCCCCAGCTGTTTCCTGTGTTATGGGACAATTCTTTTGAGAGCCCTCTAGAAGCCACCGGGAACATGATATAGGGAACCCTCTAGAGGACGAGGACTGGGAAGAAATTCACGAAAGGATAGCTAGAGCCTCTCACTGCTCACTGATCAGAGAAACAAACGTGAAAGTCCTACACAGGTGTTATTATACACCAGCGCGACTTCACTCTTTCTTCCCGCTAACCTCCCCTATGTGCTGGCCTAACTGTGGTCAAATAGGCACATTTAAACACATCTGGTGGTCCTGCCCTAAGATAATCCTGTTTTGGTGTACAATGAGACTGCTAATAGAAGGGGTAACAGGTATGGAATTACCCTGGAACATAGAAACAGTGCTCTTACTAAAACCTACCGAGGGACTAGAGAGAAAAATAGACTATCTGATAACACAGATCCTATCAGCAGCCAAAACACTAATCGCAAAACACTGGAAACAGAACGACCCCCCCTATCACTGAGGTATTGCACAAGATAAACTATATAATGACAATGGAGAGACTTACAAGTCTAATCCACAACAGGTAGAATACCTTCCTGACAACATGGGATCCGTGGGAGACATACATCTGGAAGAACCCAATCGGATCTACGAAATAAGGAGGTTACCAACGGTTAAGCAGATTTAGACTTGATTAAGGATGTAACAAGTATACTTGAATGTACGCTCCCTGCGTGGAGCCCATGATGGATGTCAGCTTACTGCCCCCCTCCCCCCACACAACCTTTTTATTTTCTGTACCCTCTCCCCCTTCCCTTTTCCCCTTTTATGTTGTCCTGTTCAGATTTGAAAAAAATATATAAGTTGGAAGAGATATATATATATATATATATACAGTGTTCGACAAATCACCCAAAAACCTACTCGCCACCTAGTCCCGCCCAAAACACCGCCCCTAGTCCCGCCCCCAACCCCGCTTTAAAATAAAATATATAAATAAAATACATTTAATAAATTCCTAGTCAGAACAACATTCATTTTTGACATAAATGTATTTATTGTATTACATTATACTACAATTAGGCCTTGTTATGTGTGTGTGTGTGTGTGTGTGTGTGTAAATGTCAGATCTAGAAATAAAAGCCAGGTGTGAATGACTAATTTCCTGAACCTCTTAACCAGTGTCTGGACGTCCCCGCTTCATAATATCTAAAGCAGCAATCCCGCCTGGGATCTTACCTGATCCGCAGTCCCTCAATGTCCAGGTAAACTCATTCCCGCAATGTTATACATTGGAGGGAAGGTGTTCCCTACCTGTCTTCTGGGTTAGGGGGGATTCCAATGTCTTCCGTGTGAAGCTTGAGTCAGATCTGGAAGACAGCAGTATAGGTTATTTCGGTGTAGTATAGGGCAAGTAAGATATATAGGGTAAATAAGAGATCCAGAGTGTGGGGAGGAGAGAGAGAGAGAGAGAGAGAGTGTGGGAGAGAGTGTGTGGGGGAGAGAGAGTGTGTGGGGGAGAGAGAGAGAGTGTGGGGGAGAGAGAGAGAGAGTGTGGGGGAGAGAGAGAGAGAGTGTGGGGGAGAGAGAGTGGGGGGGAGAGAGAGTGGAGAGACACAGAGGGGAGAAATGGTGGGTGACACACACAGAGTGTGGGTTATACACAGAGAGAGAGGTTGGGTGACTGACTGGGGCGGGGGTGACTGACTGGGGCGGGGGTGACTGGGGCGGGGGTGACTGACTGGGGCGGGGGTGACTGATTGGGGTGGGGGTGACTGACTGACTGGGGTGACGGGGTGACTGACTGACTGGGGTGACGGGGTGACTGACTGACTGGGGTGACTGACTGACTGGGGTGACTGACTGACTGGGGTGACTGACTGGGGTGACTGACTGGGTTGACTGACTGGGGTGACGGGGTGACTGACTGACTGGGGTGACGGGGTGACTGACTGACTGGGGTGACTGACTGGGGTGACTGACTGGGGTGACTGGGGTGACTGACTGGGTTGACTGACTGGGTTGACGGGGTGACTGACTGGGGTGACGGGTGACTGACTGGGGTGACGGGTGACTGACTGGGGTGACGGGGTGACTGACTGGGGTGACGGGGTGACTGACTGGGGTGACGGGGTGACTGACTGGGGTGACGGGTGACTGACTGGGGTGACGGGGTGACTGACTGACTGGGGTGACGGGGTGACTGACTGACTGGGGTGACGGGGTGACTGACTGACTGGGGTGACGGGGTGACTGACTGGAGTGACTGACTGGGGTGACGGGGTGACTGACTGGGGTGACTGACTGGGTTGACGGGGTGCCTGACTGACTGGGTTGACGGGGTGACTGGGTGGGGTGACGGGGTGACTGACTGGAGTGACGGGGTGACTGACTGGGGTGACGGGGTGACTTGGTGGCGGGGTGACTGACTGACTGGGGTGACTGACTGGAGTGACTGGGGTGACGGGGTGACTGACTGGGTTGACGGGGTGACTGGGTGGGGTGACGGGGTGACTGACTGGGGTGACTGACTGGGGTGACTGACTGGGGTGACTGACTGGGTGACTGACTGGGTTGACGGGGTGACTGACTGGGGTGACGGGGTGACTGACTGGGGTGACGGGTGACTGACTGGGGTGACGGGTGACTGACTGGGGTGACGGGTGACTGACTGGGGTGACAGGTGACTGACTGGGGTGACGGGGTGACTGACTGACTGGGGTGACGGGGTGACTGACTGACTGGGGTGACGGGGTGACTGACTGGAGTGACTGACTGGGGTGACGGGGTGACTGACTGGGTTGACGGGGTGACTGACTGACTGGGTTGACGGGGTGACTGGGTGGGGTGACGGGGTGACTGACTGGGGTGATGGGGTGACTGACTGGGGTGACGGGGTGACTTGGTGGTGGGGTGATTGGGGGGTGGGGTGGCGGGACACTTCTGGTATCCTACCCACACACACTCCCACACACACACTCTCCCATGCATGCACGCACACTCTCCCATGCATGCACGCACTCTCCCATGCACACACACACACACACACACACACACACACACACACACACTCTCCCATGCATGCATACACACACATACTCTCCCATGTATGCACACACACACACGACAGGGGGAAAAAGAGGAAAGGCCGCGTGACCGAGCACCACCACCACTGCCCCGCTCGCCCCCCGCGACCATCTCCAGCCCCGCGCGGGGATCAGGAAGTGGCGCGGGACGCCGGGGTAAGCGGGGAACACTCCCAACCAGCCCCGCGCGGGTATCGCGAGAAGGGGGGGACACCTCCGTCCCGCGCGGGAAGCCGGGGGGGGGAGACGGGGGGTACACCTCCGTCCCACGCGGGAAGCCGGGGTAAGCGGGGATTAGGAAGTGGCGCGGGAAGCTGGGGAGGGAGAAGGGGGGGGGACACCTCCGTCCCACGCGGGAAGCCGGGGGGGGGGGGGGGGAGAGAAGAGGGGGACACCTCCGTGCCGCGCGGGAAGCCGGGGTAAGCGGGTGCCGGGGAGAGAAGGGGGAACACCCACGCTACCATCTCCGGGGGGGAAGCGGGGAGTAAGGGGGAACTGGAGGCAGGGAAGGAGCAGAGGGGATAGAGGATTGGAGAGTACCTACTCTCGTACTCTCCAACAGATCCCCTGACAGAAAAAATCAACTGGCAGGTAGGGGGAGTTTTTTTTTTGGTTTCAGCGCGAGCGCGGGAAAAACAGCAGCGCGAGCGCGGGAAATTTAAAAAAACAAACACGTGTTCTGCATGGGCCAATATTTACTCGCCCGGCGATTAAATCCACCCGCCCCGGCGTGTAAATGTATAGGATTGTCGAACACTGTGTGCATATATATATATATACACACTTTTTTTTACCCACCATAACTTAAATAATGTGTGGTGGATACCTGTCGAAGCTTCAAATTGCACAGTCAGTATAACCAGTCTCACACTGATGAGACCCAAAAGGTCGAAACAGCTGTCTGTGGATAGGTTTACTGGCTATTCATCTTAACCCAGGCTGTGCTGAAAAGCTGCGCAATGCAGCAAGCATAAGCTTATATGGGACCATGTCAAAATGGATTTGAAGCAAAAGGTGGCACTGTGTGCTCATTTGCATGTCATTTCCCAGAATCCCTTGCTACAGTGTAAGCACTGCATGCTGGTCGATAATGGTGAAAGGCAGGGTTGCAGACCTGTCTAAGACATGCAAATGAGCACACAGTAATATACAGTATAGTGATGTCTGCATCACATCCAGTATCTTAGGTCCCATATTAAGGCAGGAAACACTGTACTCCTTTACACAGGGTTTATTTACAGGGGTTAAATAATACAATAACAGGCCCTCCGTCCCTTTAAGGCAAAACAAATCATAAAATAAACATCTACTCCTTCTTAGGAGACTGACTAAACAAGCAGCTGCAGCCCTCTCTAACGGGACCGCCAGCTAAGCTGGTTATCAGCCCAAATCATGTACTCGTATAGGTAAACAATATACTGTATACAGTCTGTAGGCACCGCAATATATAAAAAAAGTTCTTATCTGTTCTGTTAGGGGCTCAACCCCACGAGAGTCTAGGGAATTTATCCCAGGGCTCCAGGTAATTCCCTCTGGACTCTGCAACAGCTTCAAGGTCCTGGACAGGACATCCATGCTTCAGCACAGTCTCGTGTCCTTCCTTCTTCTTAGTGGGATTTATAACCCATGCAGTCCCAGCAGGTTCCGCGACCACCGTCCAGTGAGCCTAGGGGACTGTGGCAGCCTCTTCTTAGCTGGGGAGAACTCTCTCTCCCCTTCTCTGGGAAAAGCAGTCTCTCTCTGTTTGCAGGCAACTTCCTGACTTTTAAAACTCATGTTTCTTCAGGAGTCCAGCCTGCTTAATTAGTTGCAGCTGCAGCAAGCTTTCCAGGTGGAGGTGAACTGTTTGTACACTGGAAAGCACCCTTACTGCACTATTCCAGCTAGGGTTGCCAGGTGGCTTGTCCAAAAATACTGGACAAAATGGTGAAAGGTGTGACGCGTGCGAGAATCGTTGGTGGGGAAGAATGTTATTTATAATTGACCTGACTGTTACGTCATTTTTTCTAAATTTCACTCCAAGTATTTATCAATTTGCACTACTTTATATTCTGTTTCGTAAAAAATCTGGGGAGGAGTGCCCTTCCGAGGATTTTTTTTTAGAAAATAGAATATGCAAATTGATGGAAATTGGTGCATTATTTGAGTGAAATTTAGAACAAATTACATAATGGTCAGATTGTTTATAAATAACTGACCTGCAGTCATACTGTACATGGCGAGCAATACTAATCTTAATGCTCCTCCCACACATTCCAAGATTGTTGCACCCCTCCTCATCCTCTCTCTCCCCTCATCCTCTCATCCCCCTCCCTTCATCCTCTCTCATCCCCCTCCCTTCATGCCCTCATCCCCCCTGCATCCTCTCTCTCCTCCTCTCTCTCCCCAATCCCTTCATCCTCTCTCATTATAACCTCCCTTCATCCTCTCTCATCCCCCGTCCCTTCATCCTCTCACCCCCCCTACCTTCATCCTCTCACCCCCCCTCCCTTCATTCTCTCACCCCCTCCCTTCATCCTCTCTCACCTCCCCCCTCCTTTCATCCTCTCTCACTCCCCTTCCCTCCTTTCATCCTCTCTCACTCCCCTTCCCTCCATCCTCTCTCACCCCCCTCCCTGTCATTATCACCCCCACAGGACAGCCAAAGAAAACACACACACACACACACAACAGTAAAAGTATTGTATTGTATGTCTTTATTTATATAGCGCCATTAATGTACATAGTGCTTCACAGCAGTAATACACGTGCCACTCATATAGATAACACATAATATAAATAACACATAAAGGGGAGAAGTGCTTCAGACATAACAGTAACATTTTGGAAATGGAGTCCCTGCTCCAAAGAGCTTACAATCTAATTGGTTGGTAGGAAGGACGTATAGAGACAGTAGGAGGGCATTCTGGTAAGTGCATCTGCAAGGGGCCAAGGTTTATGTATACAGTGTCAAACTGTCACTCAGAGCCACTCATATGCTTCCTTAAGCAAGTGTGTCTTGAGTTGGGTCTTAAATGTCGATTGAGAGGGTGCTAGTCGGATATTGAGGGGAAGGGCATTCCACAGGTGTGGGGCAGTAAGTGAGAAAGGTTTAAGGTGGGTAAGGGCTTTAGATACAAAAGGGGTAGAGAGAATGCATCCTTGAGCAGAACAGGTCGTTTGTTATTTTAGTGAAGGCTGTTTCAGTGGAGTGAGCAGTGCGGAAGCCAGATTGTAGAGGGTCTAGGAGAAGTGAGAAAATACAAGACGTTCAAGGAGTTTAGAGGCAAAGGGCAGGAGGGAGACAGGTCGATAGTTAGAAAGACAGATAGCCAAGCTTGCTGTTTTTTGAATGTTGCATGTTTTAAGAAAGAGGGAAAGGTACCAGAGTAGAGGGAGGAGTTAAAAATGTGCGTGAGCATAGGGATTATAGTAGGAGCAAGAGGTTTTAGGAGATTGGAGGGAATAGGGTCAAGAGGACAGGTGGTAGAGGGAGAAGAGGAGATCAGCAACCACACATCCTCCTCTGTGACCGAGAAAAAAGAGTCACGGAAGGCAGGAGGAGAGTTAGGAGGAGGTGTAGGATGGGAGGAGGATTTCCTGACATATGGATTCCACCTTTTCCTTTAAATAGTCGGCAAAGTACTGAAGTGAGATGGAGGAAGAAGAACAGGCAGAAGATGGTGGTCTAAGTAGGGAGTCAAAGACAGAGAAGAGTCAGCGTGGATTCGACTTGTACAAGTACAAATACACACAGACACACACATACACACACAAAACAGTACAAGTACAAATACACACACACACCAGGACAAAACAAAACAAATACAGACAGGACCCACAGGACACACAGCCTCACCTCTCTCTGCTTCATGCTTTTCCTCCACTCTTTGGCCCCACGCCCAGGCTCCTGCCACCTCCATTCCGATTGGCTTCTGCTGTGTAATTCAGCCAATCAGGATGGAGGAAGCTGCCTAGCCCCCTAGCAGCTACAGCAGCCCTTTTCTATCCCTTCTCAGGGGAAATCCCACAATTGGTTACAAAGTCCAGAGAGGTAATAGCGGACACATACATGTACAGAGAGGTAATAGCGGACACATACATGTACAGAGAGGTAATAGCGGACACATACATGTACAGAGAGGTAATAGCGGACACATACATGTACAGAGAGGTAATAGCGGACACATACATGTACAGAGAGGTAATAGCGGACACATACATGTACAGAGAGGTAATAGCGGACACATACATGTACAGAGAGGTAATAGCGGACACATACATGTACAGAGAGGTAATAGCGGACACATACATGTACAGAGAGGTAATAGCGGACACATACATGTACAGAGAGGTAATAGCGGACACATACATGTACAGAGAGGTAATAGCGGACACATACATGACGTGTGTCGTCGCCCCCCCCCCCCCCCACACACACACACATGCATGACTGGTATTATCTCTCATTTTTTTACCGGACAGAGTAACCAAATACCGGGCTGTCCGGTTCAGTACTGGACACCTGGCAACCCTAATTCCAGCACCTAGACACAGAGGTCAAAGACTGAGCCACTGTGCTGAAGCAGGGATATCCTGAAAACCTGACCTGTTGGTGGCTTTTGAGGACTGGAGATTCTCTCCCCTGCCATAGAAGCTTTGTGGATACATATATATGTTGTGTCGATCCCATGAACTCTGAGCCTGAGAAGTGCCCGTCCTCTATAATGCAGATCAGCATGTGCCTACTGTACAATCAGGCGTTATATCAATCCTCTCCGATTCCTTACTGACAAGTTGTACAAATTGGATATTAGCACACAGAATTATATTATTTAGTATCACAATAAAACATATATCAGCAGAATGTGTACTTTTCAGTGTAACGGTGTTCACAGCCGGTACGGTCAATATTCTTCCCTCGTGTTAGGTTAAAAAACCATCACAATCTCACATAGGCAACTGCTCTGGGTTATAGGGCAGTCACTGCTAGGACCACCGTATATTAATGGCAGTGATGCTTAACCCATGGTGTGCCGGGAGACTGGCGGCACTGGTGCTTGGGGCAGTGATCCAGCTGTGGGGCCCTTCAGGATGTGGGAATACTCTGCATGTATTCTGTGAGTATTCGATGCTCCATCAGAGCATTGAGATACTCCGCCTGTATTCTGTGAGTATTCCCCGCTCCATCAGAGCATTGGGATACTCCCCTTGTATTCTGTGAGTATTCCCCGCCCCATCAGAGCATTGGGATACTCCCCTTGTATTCTGTGAGTATTCACCGCCCCATCAGAGCATTGGGATACTCCGCTTATATTCTGTGAGTATTCCCCGCTCCATCAGAGCATTGGGATACTCCGCTTGTATTCTGTGAGTATTCACCGCCCCATCAGAGCATTGGGATACTCCGCTTATATTCTGTGAGTATTCCCCGCTCCATCAGAGCATTGGGATACTCCCCTTGTATTCTATGAGTATTCCCCGCTCCATCAGAGCATTGGGATACTCCGCTTATATTCTGTGAGTATTCACCGCCCCATCAGAACATTGGGATACTCCCATTGTATTCTGTGAGTATTCACAGCCCCATCAGAGCATTGGGATACTCCCATTGTATTCTATGAGTATTCCCCGCTCCATCAGAGCATTGAGATACTCCGCCTGTATTCTGTGAGTATTCACCGCCCCATCAGAGCATTGGGATACTCCCCTTGTATTCTGTGAGTATTCCCCGCTCCATCAGAGCATTGGGATACTCCGCTTGTATTCTGTGAGTATTCCCCACCCCATCAGAGCATTGGGATACTCCGCTTCTATTCTGTGAGTATTCCCCGCCCCATCAGAGCATTGGGATACTCCGCTTGTATTCTGTGAGTATTCACCGCCCCATCAGAGCATTGGGATACTCCCATTGTATTCTGTGAGTATTCCCCGCCCCATCAGAGCATTGGGATACTCCGCTTGTATTCTGTGAGTATTCCCCGCCCCATCAGAGCATTCGGATACTCCCCTTGTATTCTGTGAGTATTCCCCGCTCCATCAGAGCATTGGAATACTCCCATTGTATTCTGTGAGTATTCCCCGCTCCATCAGAGCATTGGGATACTCCCCTTGTATTCTGTGAGTATTCCCCGCCCCATCAGAGCATTGGGATACTCCGCTTGTATTCTGTGAGTATTCACCGCCCCATCAGAGCATTGGGATACTCCCATTGTATTCTGTGAGTATTCCCCGCTCCATCAGAGCATTGGGATACTCTGCCTGTATTCTGTGAGTATTCCCCGCTCCATCAGAGCATTGGGATACTCCGCTTGTATTCTGTGAGTATTCACCGCCCCATCAGAGCATTGAGATACTCCGCTTATATTCTGTGAGTGTTCACCGCAATACCCGCGCATTCGGACACTCCACTTGCAGGGGTGAACGCGATCTCCTCTTAGAAAATATTTGATGCATAACGTACTCAGTAAAATTAGCCCCTAGAGAGCCGGCAACTGCAGAGTACGTCATAGGGCACTCAAAGGGTAAGGGGTTAAATCTGTGACATTTACATCTTTAAAAAAAACCCATCTAAATCACACTAAGTGTATTTTTTTAGTTTATTATGGTGGCGCTCTGAGACTTGGGAAGTGCTTGATTTCCTCGAGCTGCTCAAGAAGAGTTTACACAGGCACAGTCCCTCCCTGTCTTCCTTCCCTTGTTTTATTGGCTCTCTGATAAGAACAGGATGGGAGCAGGAAGGAAGCATCCAGGCACTCGGTCTTACCAAAAAAGTGAATTTATTGGCAAATCCAGTACCAACGTTGCGACTGCACGTGCAGCGTTTGTAAAGACAAAGTTGCTTCCTTCCTGCTCCGTGATTTCCTTGGGGACAGTACAGGATCTCACCCATCTCCATGTGCAAGTTGCCTTTATTACCTCCTTCAATAGTGTGCCTGTAACCCCCTCTGCGTTCTCAAGAACAGGATGGGATCATGTCATGGGATACACTTGATTGACCAACAATCTTCCATTCAAAGCCCTACCCCTCCACCACCCCCCTCCCCACCCCCCAAAAAAAATCTAAATGAATTATGCTTAATTTCCAAAGAAACAAAAGCTAGCAGATATTTGCTTGATGCATGGTTACATTAGATGGCTATATTCTTTACCAAATAAATATTTTTTTTACCTACCTGGGATGGCGCCTTAAAAAGCGTGGGATCGGCGGGATTGCCAGCATTGATCTGCAGAAGTCTTTATTAAAGAACAAGTTTACTGTAATGATTCAGTGGGCTTAAAAAAAAACTCCACTTTTTTAAAATAAAAACTTTATATAGGTACTCGGGAGTCAGGAGGTTCGTTTTAGCAATTTACAAAGAGAATCAGAACCTACATTAAACAAATAAAATAATAAAAGAGCAATTAGTGATAGAAGGAATGTTTGGTAAAGAGTTATTAGCTCGAATATAGTGTCACTGGATACAGGAGGTATTTGGGTTAAAGCAGCAGTCGGCACTGATCGCCATTTTTTTGTGTGCATTGTATTATGTTTATTGCCCTATCCAACGCTGTTTTAATTTTGTTAATCTGATGCTTTGTGATATAAATGTTCAACATATTAAGTGTCCCGGAAGTGAAAATGAAGCTCTTCCCAGAGCCCGGTGCAGTGTAAAGTTTACCATGGCAGAAGCAGGAGATACTGTATACATGAAATCATTACAGATCCGGATTTTTAACATTGAGAATAAAGAGCAGTACATGCTCAGGGGGCCAGACACGGACATTATATGAGTTACAGTATATACAGTAAGCTTCATGTGGGGATCACTGCATTAGGGTAACGCATTGAAAGTGATGCCATTAACTAAAACATATTGAACATGGAGTCTGCTCCCAGAATTCAAGCTTCATTTCCATCCCTGTGCTGACTGGATGGAATTAAAGGGCCTACAGAGGGTAATGAGTCAAAGTCGCAACTGAGAGCCTCAGGTGTCCCACTCATGAAAAGTCTTTTAGTTGATTTGTTGCTGAAACAGATAGCAAAAAAGCCAATATATCCACCAGTGTCTAGCTACGATGAGCGATGACCCCATATTGTGTATCAGCAAATATCCTGGGAACCCAGTGTTGTCCCGAGGTATAAGGACCATGGATCAGCTCTGGGAACGGAATGGGACGTTTGGTTGCGGTCATTTCGCTGTGACCAGATGGTCTTGGCCGCAGACGGACCCACCACCGCAGCCGATTCGCCAATGGAATCCCCTCCGCCACCCACTTCTAAGGGAACTTTTATTACTGGTTATGGTACATGATTAATTTAAGGGTTTTATGGTACAGGGTTAATTTAAGGGTTTTAGGGTAGGGGGTGCATTTAAGGGTTTAGCGGTTCGGGTATGGGTTAATTTAAGGGTTTTAGGGTGCAGGGTTAATGTAAGGGTTTTAGGGTAGGGGGATCAGACTGGCATTGTCATCCTCACACACTTGGGATCAGACTGGCATTATCTTCCTCACACACACAGGATCAGGCTGGCATTATCTTCCTCACACACACAGGATCAGGCTGGCATTGTGTTCCTCACACACACAGGATCAGGCTGGCATTATCTTCCTCTCACAGACAGGATCAGGCTGGCATTGTGTTCCTCACACAGATGGGATCAGGCTGGCATTGTGTTCCTCACACACATGGGATCAGGCTGGCATTGTGTTCCTCACACACATGGGATCAGGCTGGCATTGTGTTCCTCACACACATGGGATCAGGGTGGCATTGTGTTCCTCACACACATGGGATCAGGCTGGCATTATCTTCCTCTCACAGACAGGATCAGGCTGGCATTGTGTTCCTCACACACATGGGATCAGGCTGGCATTGTGTTCCTCACACACATGGGATCAGGCTGGCATTGTGTTCCTCACACACATGGGATCAGGCTGGCATTATCTTCCTCACACACATGGGATCAGGCTGGCATTATCTTCCTTACACACATGGGATCAAGCTGGCATTGTCATCCTCACACACATGGGATCAGGCTGGCATTATCTTCCTTACACACATGGGATAAGGCTGGCATTGTCATCCTCACACACATGGGATCAGGCTGGCATTATCTTCCTTACACACATGGGAGGCTGGCATTATCTTCCTTACACACATGGGATCAGGCTGGCATTATCTTCCTTACCCACATGGGATCAGACTTGTTCCCCTTGGAAATTAGAAACAAATGATAATCTGGACCTGGGGGAGCACTTGGCAACAAAGTGTTTAGTCAACTGTCCCTGTTAGGGGGCCAATAAAGAGAAATAAGCTGGAGGAAATCAAACCCTTCTAAATCTCAGCTTCCCATATTTTCAAACTAACATGAAACATTATTTACTATACCTCTAGGTGTCTAATATTTGTAGAAGGCTGTAGTACCCCAGGTCTATCTCCTGCAACATGCCACTGCCATTGGTTCATTTTGGCTCCAGAAGGGACTTCCCCTTTAGGGCCAAGATGACCGTTCCCTCCATTAGGTTTTGTGTTTCTTCTATATTAATCTCGTTCTCTTTTTTTTTTTTTTTTAGATTATTTCCATCTAAAAGCCCATTGTTTATTTTTTATAAAGAAATACTCTCACACGCCTTAATGCAGCTCAAAAAGTCATTTTATTTTTATAGAGCGAGAGAGAGATTTCCAGAGAAGAAAGAAGAGGCAGCATACTGTAATAAAAATGGAGAATAGTCTCCATCAGATAATATAACGATCTGTAACGTTTCTGGTCAACATTTTCCGACTCTTCTTCAGATGAGATATGCAGCAATTGCTCCATTTTAGTTTTTCCTACTGTATTTGTTTAGCTGTTATGGGGGCAGACTTTCCTTCTCTCACGCAGCCTATCTTGACAGATGCAGCGGCCATTATTTGAACAAATCACGGCGCCGTTTTTGTGTGCGCTGCTGTACTCCACACGGCATTAACGCGGCCAATCTGCCCCAGGCACACGTGTTTATCGCGGTTGCTTTGTTTGAATTTCATGGATTGTGTGCAATTAAATGCAATGAAATGAATGATTTGCATGTTACAGTACAGTATTGTGCTACTGTGTCAATTGCAGGTGTTTAAAAGCCAGAACACTAAAATACCATTTTCTGCACTCACCTGCACTCGCGTCTTAAGGCGGTACGGTTGGAAGAAATTGCGCGCCATGACATGGGTATTCCGAGGTATACACCGCGTGAAGTGTTAAAATAATGGCCGCTGCATCTGTATTTTGCACGTCACCTTTATATATTCTTTTTTTGTTTGTTTTGTTATCAAACTGTTTTTGATGTGGGATGCAATGTGTTGAATTAGTATTTTGTTGTGCTTGTACAATCTGTATAGAGCTGTGCACACTGTCTGCGTCAGGTGGATTGTTGGCATATTGAATGCTGCAACAGGTCTGTACAGAGCGAGATAAGCCATAGAAAGATTCTGCAGGGTATGCGATCAATGCTCTGATGGTCTCATTCCTCTATACCAGGGCGGCTCAACTCCAGTCGTCAAGCCCCCCCAAAGGTCAGGTTTTCAGGATATCCCAGCTTCAGCACAGGTGCCTCAATCAGAGGCTCAGTCAAACACTGAGCCTCTGTTTGAGCCACCTGTGCTGAAGCAGGGAATGATTGAGCCACCTGTGCTGAAGCAGGGATACAGTATCCTGAAAACCTGACTTGTGGGGGGCGGCGGGGGGGTTTCAAGTCTGGAGTTGTGTACGCCTGCTCTATACATGTTCATTTACATAGACATGCAAGCTCTTTCTTTGACTCGTACGTAATGTGGCACACAAGTGCAAGCAGATACAGTGAATTTAGGTCAGCCAAAATGTGCTCTATCATTAGGAGAACAGTGAAAGGACTTCAAAGAAATTTCGATTTAATAATCTCCTTGTAGCCATCGTCCTGCCATAGCTGCTGCAAAATCAATATGTTTGCAATAATCCTTGTCACAGGCAAGCTCATTTCCTTGAATATAGTACCACACATAGATAAGTCAAAGCTAGCATTAAAATCAATATCTTTGCTGTAGAGGATTTTAATTCCGTGTATTTAAGTGCAAATGTTGTATAATAATGAGATATATCTGATATTTCTGCCTAGCTTGTTGTCCTGATAAATATATGTAGCGCACTTTCCCCCACCCCCTGGGAGATGTGTGGCTACGGTGTGCGTGTGGTACGATGCGATACCTGTGGCTCAAAGGAGGCCTGAGCCTCCGCTTCTGGGAATCTGGGGTATACCTGAGTGATCGCTCGGTAGCGCCTCCACCTGTAATGGGATTCTACTATGTGGAACGACTCTGTTACAGGACAATAAAGAATGCACACGTGTAATGCTTAACCATTTACTATACACAGCACTAATGTAGTACAGCCTACCCACCAGGCCTCGCATGGCCGTACCACCCAAAGTACCTCGGGGCCCTTTGGCACCCAACCAACCCGGTGTCACAAGGTCAATCCCCAACCCAATGTATGGTACAGCGCTGCCCACTAATGTGTGAAGGTGAGTTGGTGCACTTAGTTGGGTACCTGCCGGGTGTGTCCACACCCGGGCGCGCAGATGGTGTATTGATGATGGGATCCACAGATACGTTGCAGTAACCCGCGAAGCCTCAGCCTCCATGGTGGGTGGGTCCCGCAGGGATTGTACCACCGTTGATAGTCTCTGCAGTAGATGGGTGTCTGGTCCCAGAACACCTGAGGCCAGGATGCTGCCACGTCCTGGCTGTGTCCCTCACTATTATACTACAGGGGCAGCGTCCCTATCTATGGGCCTGTCCCTGCAGCAACCACATGCTGAGGGATTTCGGGGCCTAGCTGGGGCCTAACAGGAGCCTAGTGAAGGAGCCACAGACCCCTGCACAGACCCCTGCACACACATTCTACACCACCTACACCTTCCTTGTCCCAGCTCCGCACAAAATGTATCTAATTCCTGCAGGGGAAATACTACAGTCCTATTGGCTCTGTTGCAGCATGTGATTGCAGCCCCTGAGGCTGCTGGGGATTGTAGTTCCCCCTCATGGCCTGTCCCTTTAATGGCCACTTCCCTGGGATCCTTTGTGCATATGCCAACCTCCCAAATGGCCGCCACACATCTGAGCCGTTCTGCGCATGCGCGCAATTCAAGATGGCGGCCCTGCTAGCCGGGTGCACTGTGATGCTCCCGGTGACCGGCTCTCCTCTCCAGCCTCCACCGCAACCTCCCTAGCACCTGCCAGAAACGCGTGTTCCACGGATGTAAGGGAGGGGGGGAGGGGAACCTTGCTATATATATTATAAGCATATAATATTTAATAAATATATTTGACCATAGAAGGTAATTGCCAGTCAGTTGACTTTCATTTGACTTTGCTGACTTTCTACATTTTTGGTGTGCTTGACTATTGCCTCCTTAGGGGGTGAAAATGCCATCATCACTAAGTACTGTAAGCTATGAAAGTCCTAATGAAAGTGTCCACAGGAAGTACAAATCTCACATAGTCACAGTTTAGTGTGGGGACCTTAGAAGGTTAGTCCCCTAATGTAAACATGCTTACACTGAGATAGTTACATAGTAGATGAGGTTGAAAAAAGACATAGGTCCATCAAGTTCAACCTGTGCTAAATTTAGACCACAGATACTTTATCCTATATCTATACTTACTTATTGATCCAGAGGATGGCAAACAAAAAACCCCAGTGTCATATCATCCAATGATATCTCATAAGGGGAAAAAATAAATTCCTTCCTGACTCCAAGAATTGGCAATCGGATTAATCCCTGGATCAACATCCTTCCCATGTATACTTATTTGGTATATCCCTGGATACCTTTCCTCTCTAAAAAGATGTCAACTAGTCACTAACCACTTTATTGCTGGGAGCGCTGACGACACATTGCCCTGTTATCTGTTGCCATACCATTCCAGCACCAATGTTGTTGAAGATGCATTCTCCCCATCAACCCCCTCCACGGCCATACACACTGATATACCCTTTTGAAGCCACAAATCTGGTGGGACCAGTGGACTCCCAGGATCGAAACCACGTAATCACTTCAGTAGCGATCATGTGGTACCTACTGACCAAAGTGGAAACGGAGGGTCAGGTAAATGTTCCCCATCTCCTATTCATACTCTACCTATTGCACACTGGCGTAGATGGGACACAATTGGAACAAAGTATCTTGGTACATTAGCACAAGATAATACACGCAATTTGCTGGAAACGTTCATTGGGGCCGATACACTAAGGTCCGTTGTGGTTATCACATGCTATTGACTTGAAGGGAAGTTAATGCCCGGTGAGGTGCGCTAACCCGTGACGGAATGTAATTACAATTGTAGGACGTGCTGCATATACACCAACTGATTGACACCAAAACCTCAATGTGAAGGAGCCAGAGAAAACAGAAAATGGCAAACGTCAAGGCATTAAGCACCATTCGCTGACTGAGCAAATGCAGCTGAAGCTTTTGCTTCGCTCGGATATCAATTAAGGGATGAAAACAGAACAGCATTTTAAGAAGAATTTATTTTCTATTACCTTTAAATATATTTTCCATTTTATTCCTTTGGAGCTTATGTTGTAATCCTATTCACTCTGTGGAGTGCAGGGGGCCGTTTTAATCTGTTTAGAGCCAAAACATAACTGTACTGCATATGGGATATTAAATGGCCCGGCTAAAAATATGAACAAAATATGTCCATTAGTGGGAACTGAGGGAGCTGCAAAATCCAAATAACTCAATTCAAGGTCAGCTCTGAGCATGTTTTTCACCGGGAAAGTGCATTTTTTTGGAGTTGAAATAGCTTTTAGACATCTCTATTTATGAGAACAGATTTTCATGTAAAGGTCAAAATACAAATGCTCCTTCTAATTATTCGTTGTGCGTAAGAAATTGATAGGCTTTTGATATAATATTACTTTATTCTAAGGTGCCTTGGTTTCTGAAGTCCCCCTCTACCACCCCCCCCCCCCACTACAACAAGCAAAAACCAGGAAAGCAAAGTACGTTGATTAACAAATAAATCCATGTAGATATGTATTTCTTCTGACATATTGCATCCCACCAGGGAATAAGCTGCTATCCCACTTCAAAGAACTGCAAAAATGTGATGGGAAGTGGTTTATGAATGTATTGTAGGGGGATTCGGGCAGCCATCTCTAAGGTGAGAGTGCAGTGCAACGTGGCAGCTGGTTGGTAACACTGTTCTGTACGACAATGTCCAAAGGAGATAAGCAGAGAAAAGGACAGGACACCATTATTACCCAACTATATGTGAGAGAGCGGAGGTTCAGGACACCACCTGCGTAGAGCCCGCACAAGAGCTATTTGTAAGGGCTCGTCCAGGGTGGCGCTGAGCGGGCGCTCACGCTAGACACGTTGCGACAATGTACGTGTCCTGCGTGAGCGGGTGGGCGCGCCTGCTCGGCGCTCAGCCGCTTGCCGAGCGAGCAAATATGAATTTGCCACTCGCACGCGCGTCACGTGAGCGGTTCGCCCAATGAGGGCGAACCAGCTCCGCGACGTAGAGGCCGCGCCCCCAGACGCGCGCACCTAGCCGACCAGGAATCGCCCGGATGAGCAGGACGCAGCGCTGGAGCGCCAGCGCGCCTCTACCCACCCTGGTTGAGGACTAATGAGCCTGTGAGTGGCGGAGGTGTGGCAGCCACAGAGAGGCTCATCCCCTCCGACACGTTCGCATCACTCAGCAGGAGTCTCTTATCCCGTCCAGTGTCCGGTCACATCGCGTTCACCGCGCAGAACGCCATCTCCTGTAGAAAATGGAGAACGAGGAACGAGCAGCACATACTGTATGTCGGCCCCTGATATAGTTAGAAAAATAGATATTTTGTTCAAGTGACCACTCCTGAGATGTTTATTTATATTTTTGGTGGATCCAAAAAGGTTGCTATTTCATTCATAGAAAATCCTGGTTTTAATTCAATGTATGGAATAATAGACAAGAAAGCCGCAATGCTACAACTAATATGACAAATTATATAGTACATTACTATGTATTTTATCTATATTCTTTCGTCATAATTTTGGGTCATTTAGTTCAATCGTTTGGCCAAAACATTTTAAACCTGCAACCACATCAAGGTAAGCCCATTTCGGCAGCTCCTACACTACCAATATACCATGTGTTGGGTTTGGCGCTTGCTTAGAGTATTATGTTTAACTCACTGTATGTAATATGTAAGTAAATTTATCATGCTGCTCAATCTTTTCTAAAGTACTTTGCATTTCTATGTCTTGCTCCTTACAGCTGTTTGGAAGAATTGAGAAGTGTGTACGTTGGGAAGGTTTGATCTGATAACCCCGCTATAATTGAGTAACAACTAGTGTAGTTAGATCCCCCCCTTCCTTGGGAACATGGCCTGCAGGTCAGACGTGGGTAATTGATATCCATGCTTTATACACTGGATGTATAAGCGTGAAATGTGAATATTAACAGCAGATAAGTAAACGAGTAGATTTAGTGTGGCATTATCCCATAGGTTTACCCCCGTTTCTGCGCTAGGGCAGGGGGGCTCCGCTCCAGTCCTCAAGACCCCCCAAACAGGTCAGGCTTTCAGGATATGCCAGCTTCAGCACAGGTCGACTGAGCCTGATTGAGCAACCTGTGTTGAAGCGGAGACTGGTTGGGCCATCTGTGCTGAAGCTGGGATATGTTCTTAAAACCTGATCTGTTGGGGGGGAGTCTTGAGGGCTGGAGTTGAGCACCATGGCCCTAGGGTCCTGTAACAACTTGTGTTACTACCTTACAGTCACAGGCCTCTAGTAACAGCTGTAAACCCCGACTCATAATGTACGTCCAGAATGTGTGTGAATAACACTAACATTTTCTACCCTCCGCTAGTGAATCATTACACACGTGTGTACTGAGCAGCAGCATTCCCCATCGGGCAATTCATTTTGCAGGAAGAGCTTCCTTCTTAAATCCAAGGCGAACGTAGGAACAGTTACTTTCATGTCACCCCCCAGGGAGGAAGTGGGGAGGAGCCCTGCTCACTTCTAGGGTCCGGAGTCCTGTGAGCTGACGGCGCTATCTGTTTCTTTTTGGTGCTGAACTGAAGCAGCTGTCAAGGGTCACCCGAGGACAGAGTCTGCCGGAGAGCTGGCTGGTTACAATGAAACCCTACCAGCAGGGTCTGAAGTAAACACAACATCTCGTCCAGTAATCATGTCCCCAAATACAATCTTCCAGCAGTCACAGACTGTAGCAAATAGTGCTATTTCAGCCTAACTGCAATCAGACACGTTGTTTTACAGAAAAATATATATATATACACACACAAATAGATTTTCAGAATAAGTATAGAAACTATCTTTGAAATTAATCATTTGCATAGATTTTTCCATAATTCATAGTTACAGCTCCTTGTGGGGTTTTTTCCCCACCAATGTATTCATCCTATTTTTAGTATAAAATACTCTGTTATTTTGGAAAGAAATTGGAGTCCAACATGATGGTTATTTAAGTAATCACGCAGCTTTCTGTTGCAATATGCTGCAGGTTTGCGTGGTCCCTACTGCAGTGAGCCCTAAACAGGTCAGCAAAATGCAAGAGAAGCGCAACTAAACTTTCAAAGTAGGAAAAGGAAAACGTTAAATGGCAATTGTCTTTGAAGTGGGAATAGCTGGTTTAAAGCTCTGAGCACAGGAAAGTAAGGTAACATACATTTGCCACTACAGTTAGAATCAGAAATGCACTAAAAGCTCTATGGTTTCCAGATGCCTCTTATCTGCAGATGTCTCTGCTTACAGCGGATGGTTTGATTTCTCGGTATAGGAAAACAACTAATGATTTGATTGTTATATTATTGTCATTATTATACACCTGCAAGTAATGAATCGGGTGTCTGACTATCGGATCCGCTAACTGGATCGTTTTGGCTCGGACTGGTGATGCCCTGGGTGTCAGTAAGGGAAGCACTAGCCTTACAGTTATAAAGACGGACTCCAGTATTACACACTGCGTCATCTGTGTGTGACCTTGAACAGCTCATTGTATTTCTCTGTGCCTGAACTACACAATGATTGCAAGCTCTTCAGGTTTGGAAATAACTGTCGTAGTGGAATAATGGTGAGCGCATCAGATCATCAAAGGAGATATATATATATATATATATATACACAAAACAGAATTAATATTACCACATAAATATGTTCATACTAATCTCACATGTCATACATAGGGAAGGGAGTGGTGATAAATATAAAGTAATATAAAGCTGATAACTTTATATTATATTACTTTATATTTATTACTTTATATATATCACCACTCCCTTCCCTATGTATGACATGTGAGATTAGTATGAACATATTTATGTGGTAATATTAATTCTGTTTTGTGTGTGTGTGTATATATATATATATATATATATATATATATATATATATATATATATACACAAAACAGAAGGATCCTCTAAGGGTTGAGCTGCAAACTAGAGGACAATACTAAGGGGCAGTATTGTATTGTTATCCTTTTTGTGGTTTTATTGTTACCTTTTGATTGTATGAGGTATTATTTTTAGGGCAGCGCCATAATCTCTTCTACGTTGGAAATAACCGTACCTGCATTCTTCCTTAGAATATTCCTCTCTACACGCACTGGTAGCATTGACAATAGTTCTATTACTACCCAGGACAATTCCCTTTAACGGGTAGGGTACAAATGAAATAGAATTTAAGTGTAGCCGCTTACTTGATCTGTCCTATTGCACTTCCCTGTGTGTGAAACGATGCCGTTTTAATGTATAAAATAATAACTTTTAAAATAAAAGTGTTGTTTGCGGCCCTCGCCTGGGTTTTTTTTTTTACTATTCTCACCGGGCCACTGGGGAGAAGGTGTGTTAAGTGTACGGTGCTGTTCTTGCAATCCCTGGCTGTGCTGTGCTGTGCTGGTGACTCTTGCTGCAAAGCTCGTGAATGTGAGAATGACGTGTCTCTCAATTCTTTCTCAAACACGGAAGTCAACACCTTTTTTAGTAAAAGTTTTCTTTCCCTCGGGAAAAGGAAGGGAAATGCTTAATTTAGTGCACTTTCGTGATTATCGCTACAGATGTGATGATAAAACGGAAGAGAGATGGAAACTTCTTTATTATAAAAACTGGAGGCGTAAAAAAACTAGTCTCATTACTCTTCAAGTTGGGGTTTTGTAAGCAATGTACTGTGTTAGAGCAGGGGTGGGCAACTCCAGTCCTCAAGGGCCACCAACAGGTCAGGTTTCCAGGCTATCCCTGCTTCAGCACAGAGGGTGCATTAGGGATATCCCTGCTTCAGTGCAGATGGCTCAAGACTGAACCACTGATTGAGCCACCTGTGCTGAAGCAGGGATATCCTGAAAACCTGACCTGTTGGGGGCCCTTGAGGACTGGAGTTGGCCACCCCTGTTTTATACTCTGTTTAAAGGGAATGTGTATATTCTGTTACATTCCTATACTAAGCAATGTTCTTTGTATTGTTTCCATGGGGTTTGTACCAGTACTATGGGAAGACTTGAAATAATAGACAATATTTGCTGAAGGTTTCTTACTGCAAGTCGAAAAATACATGTTATACTGTTTGCATTAAAGATTGCAAGCGAAAGCCCTCGCCCATTTTCTTCACTTTTTGTAATTAAAGATATCTGTGACAGATAATCACAATAAGACGTCATTCAGGCTTCTGGATATCGTTATATATATGCTCAGTGCAGGGGCGGCCAACTCCACTCCTCAAGGGCCACCACCAGGCTAGGGCTTGAGGATATTCCTGCTTCAGCATAGACTGAGTCACCTGTGCTGAAGCAGGGATGTCCTGAATACCTGACCTGTTGGTGGCCCTTGAGGTTCTGGAGCTGGAAGCCCTTGCACTAGCGTATTACAGGAAAGGGAATCTATAGGTATCTCTGCAGCTATTTAGAAGCTTCATTGTAGGTTGTGATTCCTGACAAACATTGATGCTCTTCTCAGATAAAGAGCTCCAGGTGTTCTCTGTGACTCTGTACACACTATCATTTCCCCTGTATAGAACTGTAATGTTAGCCCACGGAAAGATCTCACATCCTATAACAGATCGGTCCAGCTCGAGGACCAATACAAGCTTCGAATGAAGCTTATTTATGCCCTCGGCATTAAGGTGAAAAGAAACCACTTCAGTACTGAGAAAGCAGAAACGAGTGTGTAGTTAATGCCACAGCTTACGGTGGGATGGCAGGTGAGGGCAGGGTGAGGGCTCCTGTGAGAAAGGGTTAGGGTTTCCTGTGAGAAAGTCCAGTACATGGCACTCTGTACACGGACCTCCGCTCACTCATCAGGAAAACACTGTACCTAACCCGTACCTAACGGAACCCCAAAACACAGGCAATTCTCAGGCCTTCCTGATTGGGTGCAGTATTTGAATATAGCTAATAAATAAGCTTAAAAATGGGACTCAGTATATATATTGCTGGGAGAACCAATGGCCAATCACACCAAAAAAGAAGCTAAAGTAATATCCCAAATTTTAAATGCTACAAGGTGTACAATCGCCAAAAATTGGAAACAACCTGCCCCCCCCCCCATCCTCAAACCAAATAAATAACAAAACGTGGCATATAGTCTATATGGAAAAACTCTCAGCCTATCTTAACAGTTCTACCTCGTAATTCTCGGAGATTTGGGCTCCTTGGTTTCGTCACACAGGTATATCCCCATATATAGACTAGACTACTTGGAACAGAGTGATACATGTGGTATTTAAACTGTTGCTCACTGTGTTATATTGTTACAAATGCTGTCCCTTCCCCCCCTTCCTGATCTCCCTCCCCCTTATTGTTTCACATTCAGTTCATTTGTATTATTGTATCCCCCCCCCTGTTTTCTTTTTTGTATACCCTATTTCTTTATGCATATAAAATGATCAATAAAAAATGTAAGTTAAAAAAAAGAAGTAGGATTGTCTATTTGTACTTGGGGAGATTAGCCTGTGGCAGGAATGTGGGTACCACCCTCTTCCATTATTAGGGGTAAAACCCCAGCATTTTCTGGGTCTCTGTTCTCTTCTTTAGATACTTGGAAGCACACAGGCATACTTGTTTTTGCTTTATACAGCAGTCTGTTCATTTTCTGAAACATGAGCTGCAGCTTTAAAATAGACTAGCACAATTTACAGTGGTTTTGTCGAGATGCTAATTTGCACCTCAAATACCTGCATACAAAACAGCTATTTTAAATGACATGGCTTTGAAAATGCACTGTTAACTAGCTGTCCTCTTGATCATAGTTAACAGAGCAGAGCATTTTCTGTTATTTTGCACTGTAGGAGGGATTAGATTCAGACTATAGTGCGCTGTGGAAATTGATTCGGAAAGCCCGCAGGAGGCAGGACTGGGCTTCTGACATGAGAAGGCAGCAGAAGAATAGGACGTATTGTCGGCCTTGGTTTTTGATAGGCCATTCTGATGACATCTGCAAAATATGCCTGTTTAGCATGAGAAACGGGCTCTTTCTATCCATGCTCTAGCCATGCCAACTGACAAACAGTAAGACCAGTTCAGTTGAGACTAGTTTTTTCTTCTTTTTTTTTTTTTTTAATCACAAATGCTCAAGTATCCTCGTATGGCCTTGGACTGATGTAACCAGAGAGAGTAGGACAAGAGGATTATATTATTCAAGCAGTGGGTTCTGTTTTAAGGAAACGTGGCCTCTCTGGGAAGCTGATGCTCAGGCCTTCTCCATGGAAAATAATGTGCTGGTTAAAAAGGAATAATGAATTTTACTAGAGAAATGTAAAGTTTCCCCCCCCCCCCCATTTGGAGAATGTAGCAGGAAACGCATTGGTTGTTTTGTACTTGGCTTATGAAAAGGAATGGTCAGTGCTTGGTACAGGTACGAAATGACCAAATGATTACGTGTAGATGTAGCACAGAGGCCATTGCTTCCGCTCACACAACACATCGTGTTATAATGCAGATTATAGTCTAAAGCAGTAAAATTCCAGGCATTACTGAAATCCCTGCTCTCTGATTGGTTAGAATTCCTGGCATTATCCATTCAGTACTGCCTGGAGTTTTTGCCAATTTGCCAACTCACCTTTCAGAGATACAGGGGCTCGCGCTGAGGATTTGAAATAAGAAAACTGCCAAATTTAACATATCATGTTTTAACGCAGAGTATCACAGAGTTGCCATATGATTCAATGGCAGTGATAACACAACATATCATAGAATATTGTACTATAATGCGTCAGTGGAGGGGCAATGATCTTTGCTACATCTCAATCACAATAATGACCGTTGCTACATCTCTATCACAATAATGACCTTTGCTACATCTCTATCACAATAATGACCTTTGCTACATCTCTATCACAATAATGACCTTTGCTACATCTCTATCACAATAATGACCTTTGCTACGTCTCTATCACAATAATGACCTTTGCTTCGTCTCTATCACAATAATGACCTTTGCTACGTCTCTATCACAATAAAGACCTTTGCTACATCTCTATCACAATAATGACCTTTGCTACGTCTCTATCACAATAATGACCTTTGCTACGTCTCTATCACAATAATGACCTTTGTGAATCAATGCTTTGCCCTTCAGCCAATGTAATATTGGAGGTGGAAGTAAAACCAAGTGGCAGCAATATTTGGACATCATACAAGTTGAAGTCACTCACCTGTCAATAAATATGAAAAACATGACGTGTGGAAGTTTCATTTATTTTGTGCAGTGTGTTAACTCAGTCATAGTATAGAGGCAATTCTCTTTATAAGGCCGCTTTCCATTTCTCATTGCGGGATGGACCTTTTGGCAGAATTTGAACGATGACGGTTAGTGCTGCGTACGCCCTGTGTTTGTCAATAATTTGTGAGGAGGCTGCACACCGAAATCAATGAAGTTAAGGCAACATCGTGCGCAAGATGTTATTGTCATTGCAGTTTGAATACTCTGATAATGCCCCATTGATGACCATGGCATTTGCCGCTCTTGTCATTCTTGTACATTGATTTCAGATGCAAACCAGCAAATTAAGTCCAAAGTTCACGATTTGTGTATCTTGGCATTGAAGAGGCTGTGAGAAAGATTTCAAATGCCAGCTAGCTTTGGCAAGAGCTGCTTTTCGCTGTCTCAGCACAAAAACACAATGACAGCGACCGACAACAAGGCACGTTGGCATCATCAGCACAGCCAGTCCCAGTTTTTAAAAGCCTGGTGCGCAAGTATTTGTGAGGTTGCCATGCTGATCCCTCCGAAAACGTCTTGTAACTCTTTCAGTGAATGCCATGCTTTTCCCTGACGTGGTTTGTAGTACAGCAGGGCCCCGGGTATACAGCGGGTTCCGTTCCAGGGGCCCGCCGTATAGTGAAACTCGCCGGAAAGCGGATCCGGCGATTTTCAGTTCTGTGCATGCACGGCCTATGGTCTGCGCGCGCAAACTACGGTATGTGTGCGCAGACAACGGTCTGCGCAACCGCCCGGTCTGCACATGCGCGACTGAGGATCAAAGATGGCCCCCTTCTCGGTGCCGCCGTATCGGCGGATCGCCGAAACGTGAAGCGCCGAGAAGCGGGGCCGTGCTGTTTGTCAGAAAGTCTGCTCTCCAAGATCGGCTACTCAGCCTTTACAAGGTACAACATCATAATCTTTTCATGGAGTGGTGCATGGTGCCTGATCTGGCTCTGTTTTGTATATGCAAGTAAGGGCGCTAAAGAGGTTAAGCAGATGTGATGCTTTCAAACTAATGTTACAAGTAGTGGAGGAGCGGTTACATGGCAGAGTGCCTGCTAGCACAAGGGGATGTAGCTCAGAAGCTGTAGGGTGGCAGGTACTGTAGAGCTAGGCACATTTTTGTTGCGAATTTGGATCTACCTTGCATCGTCCGGTTCCTTTAATCCACGGATTTCCATGAATCCGTCTCAAAAAGAGTGATTCGTCTTTTCCCGTTTCTTTTCCTTTTTTTTATATCACCGACAGTACCATCCGGAAATTCCGCAATCCGTTGGAGGATTTTACCATTCCGCGGATTCTGCAATCCATTAAAATTTACCAGCGGATTGTATCCAATAGCGGTTTTGGATTAATCCATACGGAGTAAAACTGGAACAATCCATCAACGGATTGCACACTACGGAACGGATTTTGAATGGAAAGCTCGGGAAATTCAGCGACACAGATTCTGACACTTTTGCCCGTCTCTAGTGGCAGGCTTAGGGGAAAAGTGAGGAAGGACTTCTTTACCGAAAGGAGGCTTGGTCAATGGAGTAGCCTCCCAACGTAGGGATGGATCTACAGAGGTCCGTTAAATGTTTTTTATCATGACGTTACCCCCATTTAACTAATCGATATTGATAACGTATATTTATTTATTACATTTTTATAGCGCTTTTATCCAAAGCGCAAATACAAAAATAGAACAATACACCAAAATCTATTTGAATAAGAACAATAACTGAATAGATGCAGATGAATAACAAGGAGCCCGAAGAGATAAAGAATGAACAGAAGTGAAAGAGAAGGAAGGAGATGAGTTTTAAGCTTCTGACAGAATTTGGAAAGAGAGGGAGAAAGACGGACATCAAGGGGCAAGGCATTCCAATGAAGAGGAGCAAGAAGAAGAACGGTACGGAAACGAGAGGGAGCACATGGGGGGAGAAGCCAAGAGAAGCTGAGAAGATGAGTGGCGAGTACCAGAGGGAATATAGAGAGGAAGTAATAAATAAGAAGGAGACTGTGAATAGATTTGAAGGTAATACAATGAAATGTAAACAGAATACGCTGTGAGAGGGGAAGCCAGTGAAGTTGATGGAGTAAGGAAGAAGAATGGGCAACGTGGGGAAGATTAAATATAAAGCCTTTATCTTTAATCTCCCCCACTTTGCCCATTCTTCTTCCTTACTCCATCAACTTCACTTGCTTCCCCTCTCACAGTGTATTCTGTTATAAAGCGCGCAGCAGAATTCAGTAGTGTTTGGAGAGGAAGGAGTGAGTAAGCAGGAAGACCAAGAAGAAGAGAATTGCAATAGTCAAGACAAGAAAGAATTAAAGCGTGAACAAGAAGTTTAGAAAGAAAGAAAGAAAAGAGCTAACCCAACACAGATCCAGGAGTTGGAACCTGCAAGAACGGGCCAAGTGGAAAATCTGTAGAGATAAGAGAAGAACCAAAAGTATCACCAAGATTGCGTGCAGAATTTGGGAAGGAGATAGAAGAGGTCATAGATGTAAGTGATTTAAAACGAGAGACAGAACATGAAACACAGACAGAGCTCAGTGCTACATCCATATATATATAGATGTAAGTGAGCAAGAAGAAGGCGGTAAGGAAAGAATCTCGGTCTTGGAAAGATTAATAGAAAATAAACGAGAGTGCATCCATGACTGAGGAGCTGAAATATAAATCTTCTTCCAAGGATGGAACAGAGCAGCGCTCCAGAGGTCTTGTACAAAATTGGCAGTTTATGGAAGTGAAATCAACGTTTCGGCCCCCAACTTGAACTTTGTCAAGATGTTAACGTGTCACATAAACATCCCTTGTATACCTATTAAAGGGATAAAACATCTGTGCTGTAGTGGTCATCACGCAATTGCTTATGTTGATGTCATAACGAAGAGCAGAAAGACAAGAAGATAAGCGGGCATGAAGAGAGGCAGAAAAAGACGGAAAAGAGAAAACGAGGTGAGAATCGTCAGCAAAAAGATGATAGTAAAAACCGAAAGAAGAAATGAGATCACCATAGATTGTAAGCTCTACAGGGCAGGGACTGTGACCGCAAAGAAATGTCTCTGTAAAGCGCTACGTAAAAACTAGCAGCGCTATACAAGAACAAACCATTATTATTATCACCAAGATAAGATGTATAAAGTAAAAAAAGGAGGGGACCAAGGACCGAACCCTGGGGAAGACCAATAGTGGAAGAAACAAAGGGAGAATGAGTGTTGAGGCAAGATACCGAAATACCGTATATCCACAAAGGTGATGAGCGTTACAATGCCCTCATGTTAACCAGAGAAATATGGGATCCCTAACTGTTAACGGAAGTCTGGTTTACTCATATGCAAATCATATGCTAATGAGCTGTTAGCCTAGCATCGCATATCCACAAACTTCCGTTCATGTTAGCGGATGGAAATAATGTTACGATAATTAGATCACACCAAAACCTGCCGGGACTCACATCGAGACCATCATTATCATAACGTTATTTATTGTGGGAATAGCCTACAAGGAAAAAGGGCCGCTCTAAAGTGGTACCCAAATTATTGTACAGCGTATAAGACTTAACACTTTCATTACAAAAAGTTGTATGTCATTCAAATATATATTATGGATCATATTAATGTCTGAAACACATCAAGAGATGCATCTAATAATGTATCGTGTAGTTGATCTGATAAACTATTAAAGTGAATGTAGGATATGTTTGTCTGGCCTAATATGGTATATAATCCTGACTGTATTAAGTATGGGTGTACAATAATGTGTCTACATATTATAACAAGAATTACCAAGAGGCAGAAGTAGCGAACAAAACCTTTATTCACACACACTTACTTCGTGTGCGTTAATTGGAACGCACGTTATAGTTTTGCCGATGTGCAGAAAATTGGTTAATACGAAAATCCCCTTTAATACAGCTAACGTAACGATACTTGTTTGCCGTTAGTAGCCCGGATTTAATGGAGCTCTGTGGATCTGCCCCATAGGTGGTAGGGGCAAATACAACAGTGAAATTAAAAAATGCTTGAGATAGCCATTAGGTTACCCTAAATATGAAGAAAGCCAAGAGTCACGTCGCGTCTGAGGTTTTACAGCAAATAGGAAAATGGGCAGATACAGAGGGCCACGTGAGACACGGAGGTCCACGTGGCTCTTACCTGCCGTCACAGTCTATGTTTACTGCACTATTAAAGTACTTGTAAATTAGTGAGGAATATTCCATCAAAGAGTGTTAACATAAAAACACCGTCCCAATACCACCCTCTGTTCTATTTTAGCAATTGTTTCTCAGTGGCTACTATATCAGTATGTCATATGTAGTCCCTAAAGCCAAGTTCCACGTGACACTACAGGAATATATTAATCCGTGGACTGGGATTTTTTATTTTATTCACACGTGAGCTCATGTCTCAAAGAAGGAGCCTGCGCTGAACGACAGTGTTTTCATTTTTTTTATTTTATAAGCTGTTTTTATTTGTTAAATCCGTTCAGGAAATATAAACACCTGCGAAATGAAGTGTCCGGGAGGTTAAAATGGAGCTCTCCCTAGAGCCCAGTGCAGTATAAAGGTTACCATGGTAACACCAGGCGCTAGTGACGAGGAAAATCACAAGATGTAACATAATATTTAACATTTTTGTATGTGTTTAAGTACCGGGGGAAGATACCAGCATTATATAAGGTGCTACTGAAGGACTGGAGTTGGCCTCCACTGCTATATTGTGAGTGTTTATTTCGGAGAGCGGTTTCATGGTACTGAGAGAGCTGGGGTGACTGGTTCCAGGTTCACATTATTCACCTGTAAAGGCTGCCCATGAAACCCAACAACTTAACCCTGATTCTGCCAGTGAGGGGGGTAATCAGCTTTACTACCAGCAGGTCTACTGCAGTGTTTCTATACCACAGTATGTGTTAGATTCATCTATATATTGTGTATATACTATATATAAATCTACATATTAGCTATGTATCTACCAGGTTTAAATCATTATGGTGATGCTGTACACACTTAATAGCAAATGTTTGAGAATGCCTGAAGTAGCTGAGAGATAGTAACTATATTTTACAGTATATAGCGCTTTTCTCCCAATGGGACTGAAAACGCTTCACAATTACAGTATAGTGTGCGGTACACAGCACATACTGTGCCTGAGGCACATGGAGATAAAGTGACTTACCCAAGGTCACAAGGAGCCGACACCGGGAACTGATCCAGGATCCCCTGCTTCTCACTCAGTGTCGTCCGTGTTATCAGAGTCGGCACCTTTACTCACTAAGCCACTCCATGTTCGCTTTTATTCTTTCTATCCCTTTAAGTGCCGGAGGAGCCACGGCCCCAGGGTGTCACTCGCGATCACGTGATCGCTGATGATGGAACGGAAGGGGAGGAGTCCTCTTTCCGTTCCACTTCATTATAGATAGGCGCAGAAAGCGATCTCCCCTAGAAAAACGAGCAGGGACTTTATATGGAGATGTGTGTACACATACACGGCTTTTTTTCGGGGGAACACGGAAGGAACATTGTTCTTGTACCTTTTTTCATAGACCACGTAGTACATTTTATAGCATTATTGTGGTAATCTAAAAAAAAAAAAAATTCTATGTTTTATAAACCAATTAGTGTAGAATGTAATCATTATTATTTACAAAAATAACAACACAAATTTGACACGATTTTGAAATGTGTATATTATTGTGCATGTCCAAGAATAATTTTCAGCCCACAATCTGGCCACGCTGGGCGCGTGTCGGTTGAGCTCTCTGTGGGATTCCGAGAATTTCCGCAGGAGAAACCAATTGTGGGGGCCTCGTTAGGGATCATTCTGCAATAGACACCAATAGCAAACAGCGAAATTGACACATTAATCCCACTGAAGGCAGGACTCAAATTTGGCGTCTCTTGTGACACTTGGCCAGAGTTCCGTCAATATTTTATTGTATTGATTTTGCTGCCACAGGCTGTACAAGGCTTGTTGTTGACATTTCTCAAATAAAAAGAGCGTCTTCTATTTTAGAGCTTTATTTTTTGTTGTTAAAAAAAAAAAAACCCCGTAAAAAGTGGTAAGGGAGACTTGGGGCAGCTTTTCACAAAATCACCCAAATCCAGCAATGATCTAAAAGGAAAAAATAGTGCACGCCTCATAGTGTCAAAACAGATTTGATACATTGAATGTAGACCAAGAATAAAAAATTCTCCCTCACAAACATAGAGTGAATGTGCGCGTCTCATAATGACCAGCCCGATGGTATCTGGGATTGGTGTAGGTCCTCTCCTGCTCGTGATCAGGTACTGTACTTCAGGCTCCGCACGCTCATCGTATTGGTAGGAGGAGGTAGTCGTAGAGCAGGATCACATCCACCACCGTTCCTTGACAGCGTGATGACGTATAGCGTAAACTAACGTCCCGACGCGTTTCGCTGCAGAGAGGGCTACTTTATATAATATGTCCAGAAATAGCCGTAAGAACGCCTGCTGGGAATAAATAGAGGAATTGGGTTAAGGGAGGATTTAAAATAATTTTACATGCAGCCTCACATGCAGGTCTGATTAAAATGAGACAGCAACAGAGAGGTACAGTATAGCATGCACATGGATTATAGGCAGGTGAGAGGCATCTAACATAGAGGGCGTTCTACATCTGACAGCGTTCGTGCCAGTCAAAGCATTATCGCATGGAAACTCCCATTGACTATGATGAGAGTTTCCATGTGATAGGGCCTCGATCTGCAGTTAAATGTATACGCTAACTCTCAATGAGAGGGAATGGGCTCAACTAGACATGCCGGTACGAAGGAGGAAAAGAAGAGATCGCTCTGCATGTGGCAAGAGGAGTTAGTCAGATGTTCATGGAAAAAACGAATCGCACTGTAGCAATGTTACTGCCTTAGGCCTCGGGCATAGACACTTTGCCCGTCCGTGGGCGTGTCTGGGGGCGGGCCAGTGACGTCACGGAGCTGGTTCGCCCTCATTGGGCGAACCGCTCACGTGACCGGCCCTGCGCTCCTGCGAGCGCCAAATCTAAAATTTTGGTAAGACACACGCTTCCGCAAGCGTGCGCGAGCCCCTGCTAAAGCCGCTCTCATTGCGGCTGCAGGGGCTCAGTGCTGAGCGTGAGTGCGCCTCAGCACGCCTCAGCAAGGCTGATCCTACTATGTCCCAGGCCTTAGAAGTAGGGGGACCTAATTCGAATTTCATTGTCTGCTGTTTGTGTCTTGATCTTAAAGAAATCTATGTGCAGTTGTAACCCCACCTTTTTAGCTCTCAGACTTATGATTATGGGGGCCTGAGTCCTATTGATAACTTAATAGGCCACTTTAAAGCTTCAAATTATTATTATTTATTATCTTCCACATTGCTTTATCCCAGGCAGCAAGGACTTTCTCCCACTTGGACATTTCCTCGGGCATTCAGGGGGTCCGGCAGGAGCGTAGAGACATTTCTTAAGATCAGAACAAATAAAAATATCACATCCACACGTCTCAGAGAGGTCCGCAACCCGGGCTTTCCCCGTTATGTCTTAGCATCCCGTGTTTCTGCTGCAGCCGGGGATTCTGGGTAATGGCATGCACATGAGCACTCACAGTGAATAATTTTTTGCTTCTTCTCCATCTTAACATGGATCCCTATAAACGTATGCCTGCCGTGTTACACCGCGTTATTCCGCACAGGCTGGGTTACAGAAGTGCACAGCCAGTAACCCTGCTCACAGACAGCTTTTTAGGAAATGTGAATTGCTGAATCAAGAAGAGAAAACACAAATGTGAGTTCTAATAGCTAGTAGAGGGCAATTCTCTCTCAAAAAACATGTTTGATTTCTTACATCTTTAAAAAAAATTAAGTAAAGTACAGCCGGTAGCAGCAGAATAATCATTTTTTTCTATTATTTTATATCATCCAACGATTGAATTATTATTAAACAGACTGTAATGTGCTAAATCCTCTGAGAGAGTCACTGCGCAGAACAGCAAAAACTTGGATGAATAGTAATTTTAACCAAACCCCCCCCCCATTATTAATTGATTATTATTATTAATGATAATAATAGTACAGCACTAATAATAATGGTATATTTGTACCGTTTTCAGTATTTGAGAGAGCTGAAACATTGAAATAAATAAGAAAATGGGGTCTCAGCGCAGCATTGGACGATGTGCACCCCCCCCCCCCCCGTTATCCGTGGCAGTCACGACATTCTCCCTTCAATCCCAGTACTAATCTTTTCAGTGATGAGAAAAAAAACCCCACCGCAGCGACCCATCAATCCCGTGCTGGACATTAACGGTAAAAAAGCTGCCGTTTAATTACTGAAAACAAATCTACTTTGGCTGATCTGTTAGCCTACACATTTTAATCACGGCCGGATCCTGCCCGTTACAGCAGCGCCCCCACTTCTGGGAGAATGACCCCCCCCCTGTACTCCCCCAGTGTTACTCCTGCTCATCGCAGAATGACTTGTGCTAATGAAGCAGGACTTCCTCAAAGCAATAAGAAATATTCATCTGCAGCACACTTCAAAGTCATTTAACCCCTACTCAGCCGGACGGGTGAGAGGAACACGCCCTGTGCACAGTGGTTAAAGGTGATTTTGTACAAATCGGCATTACTCAGCCGTTTCCATAATCTGAAAACCTTTTTAGAGAATTATTTATTTCTAATTATATTCGGCAGGAACCCTGAACGCAGAGAAATCCCTGCTGCTTGTGTTGGCGTTTTTTGTAGTATAGTTTTTTTTTTTTACGTCATTGGAACAGATTTGTTCGTTGCTGTGGGGACTCTCCGGTTCCCCAGATACAGTTTTAGGTGGTTGTTTTCCCTCTGGGTTCAAAGATTCAAATGTTATTGTGAAGCCCTTTGAGAAATTGGGAGGAAATTGCTGTATGAAATATAGTTGTTGTTATTATTATGTAACTCCCTGTGTGATGAGCTCCGCACACACTCGCACTGTCGCCTGGCAGGTTCCTCTCCAATGTGCTTTGGACATGTGACTGTAGTGGACATTAGAGCAGCCAATGAGAGTGGCTGTGGATGAGGGAGAGGAGCCGTTAAGAAGGGGGCGGCCATGTTGAATCAGATCTGCGTGGATCTGAGCGCTATCGGGTTGGGTGGAAGATTTCAGAGTGTGCACGTGGCATCATAGCGTATTGTTAATGAGATACCGGATCCTTTTAAGAGAGAAAAATCTGAATGTACAATTATAGTTACAAACTCCGTTATTGTAAGTGCGATTAACGACGTCAAATTTAGTAGTACTTAAGTGTTTCACTTGGTCAGTTTTACGGAAACTTTAGGTATTTATAAAAGAAAAGGGGGCTTCAGCAATGGGATCGTATAAACGGGGGTTCCTCGGGGAGCAAAAGAGAGAGGTTCAGAGGGGAGGACGTCAGGAAGGTAGGGACGCTCGTTACAAAGCGTAACTGCGCCAGTGCACATCCCTGCTGCTGTGTGGGCCCTGTGGCAGTGAAAGGGACAATTGGCTGATACGTTGGTATCACTATTGTGCATGTTAATTAATGAATGAATACATTTATATCTCTATGAGATCCTGTCACCACATCCGTATGCCCCCGTGTAACTGATGGTGCAGGAGAGACGCTGTGGGGAGGCCTGGGACAGGCTTCTTTGATGTGTGCATCTGTAAACTGCCAGCTGCCATAGGCAGTTTTTGAAGCTGTATCAATGAGACCCTGCAAACGCGTGCAAGTCAGATCTCAGAAAGCCCCGACTAACTAGAGCAGGGTGGGGGGGGGGGGGGGTCATCTCCAGTCATCAAGGGCCACCAACAGGTCTGGTTTTACGGATGTAGATTAGATCTATTACAATTAGATTGTAAGCTCTTCGGAGCAGGGACTCCTCTTCCGAAATTTTACTTTTATGTCTGAAGCGCTTCTTCCCATCATCTGTTATTTGTTATTTATATGATTAATGGCGCTATATAAATAAAGACATACATACATACATACATGTCCCTGCTTCAGTGCAGGTGGCTCAATCAGTTTGACTGATCCACCTGTGCTGAAGCAGGGACATTCTTAAAACCTGGCCTGTTGGTGGCCCTTGAATACTGGAGTTCGCTACCCCTGAACTAGAACCTTTCGCGTCCCCAGGGTCCAGTCACATATTGCTTTGTGGGACTCCGGCAGCTTAGAGGGTTACCTCTGTTAATACATACGTGCCACTGCTGCAGTAAGGGTAGAAGCGGCATGCAAAGCAAATGACCAAAGTCATTAAAGGCACAATGAGGAAGGGAAATCACAAAGTCAATGGCAGTTAACGCCGATTTAAGCTCCGATACCAGTTACCGGAGGTTTGCGAATCCCCCCCCAGCGAGTAATACGACATTACTGTATATACAAGGTATTTGATGACCAGCCTAAACCAAGGGTGGCAAACTCCAGTCCTCAAGGGTCACCAACAGGTCCGGTTTAAAGGTTAGCCCGGTTTCAGCACAGGTGACTCAATCGGTGGCTCAGTGAGCCGCCTGTGCTGAAGCAGGGATATCCTTAAAACCGGACAAGTTGGGGGCCTTTGAGGACTGGAGTTGGTCACCCTTCGTTTAAACAATCCTTTTTATCCTGCCCATGATTGATCAGAAGATCTCTTTGTAATGGTACATTTGGGAGAATATATTTGAAGAAACTTTCAAAGGAGAAATTCAAGGGGGCCGTTTAAAAAAAATATATATATGGTTACATTTGTTTTTTTTTTACACAGGATTGAAGCAGGAGGTCTCTGGAGCTGAACTCCGTTACTTTCACCTCCGGGTACCCCCTGGTTCCAGAAATACGTACCTCCGGGGGGGGGGGGGAGGGAGGGGGTGCAGGTATCACCTGAAAGTTTAAAGCTCCCGCGTCACGCGGGCCAATAGGAAGCTGCACCAGATGACATCACGGCTTCCTGTTGGCCGCAGGGCGCGGGAGTTTTGAAACACCGCCATTACGTGAACCCGAGCTAGTGAGCCGGATAGGCTATCGGCACCCCCCCTACGGAGGTAAATATCTCTGGAAGCAGGGGGTTCCCGGAGCTGAAATTACTGCGGGTCAGCTCTGGAGACCCCCTGCTTCATTCCTTCAGTAAACCATTAAAAAGGGAATAAAGACAGCCAGCTTGGATTGCCGCTTTAAGCGTTTCGCTCCGCAGAAGTTACGACAATACAGGAGGCTCATCTAGTACATATTCAGCCTATTCTGCCCTCCGTCTTCGCTTTCCTTCATCCTTCCTTAGAGTTAATGCTGAATCACCTGGCAGGAAAATGAAATCATTGTAGGTCAGACAAATGAGCAGCAAGATTGTCCGGGCGGCCCTTATCTGTCATTAAATTCTGTGTGTCTTCCACCCGGAAGAAATACTACCATTACCAGCAGGTAGCTCTGAATTGAAACTGTATATAAAAAAAAGAAGAGCAGTAATAAATGAAGGTAGCAATAAAGGTTTCACAAGTGGGATTAATAGAGATTTGCTTTATAAAGTGGAAAATGACCAATGGAAAAACTAGAAACAGAATGTGCGATGTATGGTGAAACGGTGGCATTTACTGTAATAAACCCACGCGTGGTGCATCTAAAAGTGTCTAGCAATCAAAAGTAGCACTTGTGGGCACATTCACATGTCTCAGACAGGTCTGCCTTTCCCCATTATCTCTTAGCATACAATGCTGCCACTGCAGACAGGGATTCTGGGTAATAACATGCAAATGAGCACCCGGTGTCACCTTTTACTTCATGTTCATTTTAACATGGACCCCTATAAGCTTATTCCTGCCGTATTGCACAGCTTTTCAGCACAGCCTGGGATAAAGTGCACAGCCAGTAACCCTGCTCAGAGACTGCGGTTTGAACCTTTGAGTTTGCAATGTGAAGATGTGATGTTTCAACCACACATTATATAAGTTATGGTGGGTAAAAAAGTGACAAAAACCCTCCCGCGTACACTGTACAGCAGATACATGTCTCAGACAGCGGGTGACCAGATTTACAAAAGTAAAAACAGAGACGTATTAAAAAAAATATTTAGAAAACAAATGACATCGCCAACTGCGCCAGTCCCATTTCTGTCTCTCCGTCCGTTCCCCTTGACACACACACACACACACACACACCCTCCATTCTCTCTCCCCTTCCACATCCCTCCATTCCCTTTTCCCCCATCCACTCTCTCCCCCACTCCCCATTGTGTCTCTCTCCCACTCCCCATTGTGTGTCTCTACCACTCCCCATTCTGTGCGTCTCTCACCCCATTCTGTGTGTCTGTCTTCACATTCTGTCTCTCTCACCCCATTCTGTGTGTCTTTCTTCACATTCTGTCTCTCACACCCCATTCTGTGTGTCTGTCTTCACATTCTGTGTGTCTGTCTTCACATTCTGTGTGTCTGTCTTCACATTCTGTGTGTCTGTCTTCACATTCTGTGTGTCTCTCTCACCCCATTCTGTGTGTCTCTCTCAGGGCCGCCAACAGGGGGGGAGAAAAAGGGTACTGGCGTCCCGGGCCCCGCCAGTTAATTAAAAAATAAAAATAAATTGGCGCCGGGTCTCCCAGATGGCAGCGCCGGAAGTAGGTTGGGTTAAGCTTCCGGCGCGCCAGCGTGAGAGGGAGGCCCGGTGCGTGCAGGAGCAGCATCGGAGACAGGTGCAGCGGGGCCGGCGGCAACTGCTGCGACCAGCCGCCGGGCCCCCCGCAGCACCGTCACCTCCCTCCCCCCCAGACACCGGACCGTCCCGCTACCACCCCCTCCCCGCAGCATCGGGCCAAAACCGCCGCCCCCCCCATTGCCACCGGGCCGCAGCATCGGCACCCCACACCCCCCCACAGCATCGCCCCCCCCCCCCCACAGCATCGGCACCCCCCCCCCAGCACCGCCGCCACCACCCACAGGTACCGGCATGCCGCGCCCCCCCCCCCCCCCTCCCCCCGCAGGTAAGTCTGATTTTTATATATATGTATTGGGGGTGTTGGGGTATTTTTTATATGCATTGGGGGGGTTGGGGATTTTTTTATATACCTTGGGGGTTGGGGTATTTTTTTTATATGGATTAGGGAGGTTGGGGTATTTTTTATATGTATTGGGGGGCTTGGGGTGTTTTTTTATATGTTTTGGATATATATATATATCACACACATTCCTAGTAATATATATATATATATATATATATACATTCCCAGTAAGATATACATATCTATCTTACTGGGAATGTGTGTGTGTGTATATGTATATACAGTATGTACAGTATTGGGTAGGTGGGGTTTTTGTATGTATTTGGGTGGTGAGGTTGTATATATTTGGGGGTGGGAAGTTTTTTGCATTGGGGGTGGGAAGTTTTTTGGTATATATCTTGTGGGGGGAATTGTGTGTGTTGGGGGGGGCGGAATGAGTGAGCGTGGGGTAATTGACGGAGGGAGAGGAGAGAGGAGGTGAGTGAGGAAAAGAGTGAGTAAGAGTGAGAAGCAGGGGAGAGAAATACATGCGAGGCGGGAGAGTGAGATGGGGTGAGACGGAAGGGAGAGAAATACATGGGCTGGGTGGGGGGAAAGAGAGGGGGCTCGTGAGGTGTGAAATGGGGGGGGGGGGGGGGGTGGCGGGCAATACCGCTGACACGGGGGGGGGGGGGCCCTGCTTAAAATGTTTGTCCCGGGCCCTACGATTTCTGCTGGCGGCCCTTTTCTCTCTCACCCCATTCTGTGTGTCTGGCTTCACATTCTGTGTCTCTCTCACTCCATTCTGTGTGTATCTGTCTCCCCATTCTGTGTTTCTACAGACGGGCCCTACCTGTCACTGTGGAGCAGGAGGGTGGGAATCCATCTTGTGCCCTAGCAACAAACACCAGCGGTTTTCACTGACTTCCGGTTCTTACTGCTTGTGCGCCTCGCCAGCCGGCCAGCCGTAAGCCCCGCCCCCACTCCTCTGCAGCCCGCTAGCAAGCCCCGCCCCCACTCCTCTGCAGCCCACCAGCCCCACCCCGCACCCACTCCTCTGCAGCCTGCCAGCCGTCAGCCCCGCCCCCACACTCCCCTGCAGCCCGCTAGCCAGCCCCGCCGCCACTCCTCTGCAGCCCGCCAGCCCCACCCCGCACCCACTCCTCTGCAGCCCGCCAGCCGTCAGCCCCGCCCCCACTCCTCTGCAGTCCCGCCCCCACTCCTCTGCAGCCCGCCAGCCCCACCCCGCCCCCACTCCTCTGCAGCCCGCCAGCCGCCAGCCCCGCCCCCACACTCCTCTGCAGCCCGCTAGCCAGCTCCGCCCCCACTCCTCTGCAGCCCGCTAGCCAGCCCCGCCCCCACTCCTCTGCAGCCCGCTAGCCAGCCCCGCCCCGCCTCCACTCCTCTGCAGCCTGACAGCCCCGCCCCGCGCCCACTCCTCTGCAGCCCACCAGCCCCGCCCCCACTCCTCTGCAGCCTGACAGCCCCGCCCCACCCCCACTCCTCTGCAGCCTGACAGCCCCGCCCCGTGTCCACTCCTCTGCAGCCCGCTAGCCAGCCCCGCCCCCACTCCTCTGCATCCACAGCCAGACCCGGCCTCTGCTCTCCTCCCTGCTGGCATCCTCCTGCTCTCCAACATTAAAAACCGGGACAGATGTCAAAAAACGGGAAATTTTAAAGAATGTCGGGGCACCGGGACAGACCTACAAAAAACGGGACATCTGGTCACCCCACTCAGACAGGTCTTCAACCCTGCCTTTCCCCACAATCTCCCAGCATGCAATGCTTTCACTGCAGCAAGGGATTCTGGGAAATGACATATACGCGATACCCCTTGAACCATCTCAAAATGATTGAATTACATTTTTAGGGCCCTTTGCAGCTTACAGCCAAAATCTTCAAGTAGACCCCCCCGGAGTGTATTTGTGAGGTTTTAGTAAGTAAAATACAACCTTTTGTCTTCTAAATGTTTTGTTTATCTGTTACAGAAGTGCTGCACATGTATATGGAAATCTGACCGTGCTCTCCGAGTGTCTGTGTTTATTGGAGTCAGTTTCAGCATTAACCAGCTACAGATTTATTCTATTGGTCCTGCGTTTGCTAAAGAAATGACAGCGTATGGAATAATATAGGGTAGCGCTGAATGCGGTGTCTCAGATTCCTATTATTCTCTACGAGTTGGAGGATCACTTTTCCATACACGTTGAACTTCTTTGGAATCCAGGTTTTGCTATGTCACAGAAACGCATCACTTCCTGTGTAGTGAAGGTGTATCAGTGATGTCATCATGTCCTGCAGGAAGTAATGTTGCAGAAGACACAAACATGTAGAACAGTAGTTTTTTGTTTGTTTGTTTGTTTTTTTACATTATATTGTTAAAATTGGACAGAAATTAACTTTAGGTTTATGGTAATGCCAGGTTACTGTTTGTTTTTTGGCTGGTCCTATGGCTTTGAAAAGCTCAGATTGAGCACATATTGGAGTAGATCAGGGTAGCCAAGTCCAGTCTTCAAGACCCCCCAACAGGTCAGGTTTTCAGGATATCCCTGCTTCAGCACATGGGGCTCAGTCTTCAGCTTCAGCACAGGTGGTTCAATCAGTGACTCAAGTCTTTGACTGAGCCACCTGTACGGAAGCTGGGATATCCTGAAAACCGGACCTGTTGGGGGGTCTTGAGGACTGGACTTGGCCACCCCTGGTGCAGACGCACAGGGTTTCCAGATTGGGTCTTGTCGTGAGTTTCCTTTGTGCAGATAAACCCTTTTCTCTGCTCTATTGTTTAAGTTTAGCTACATGACTGGTGGGCTCTTAGCAGCTTGGTTCCAGAAATGAGTGCTGTGAACTCCAGCAGATGTTCCTTCTGTTTTTAAGCCAATAGAAACTAGATGCATAATTTTTTCCATTACCGCAAGTGGTGTTGCTCCAAGTTCTCTGAAAGTGATGCAGGCTATTTTAAAATAAGATGTGGATTAGGTTTTTCTATTTGTCGGTGCATATTATACATTTACATGTGCACGCATAAACCAATGTACAGTAGTGTCACATACAATAAAGAATGTTTTCTATAACGTGTTCTACCTAACTGGATGCTTGTAGTCAGCATAAAGTCGTGGCCACTGACGGCTTTCCCGGGGGCCCAGGACTGCAGATCCACTGGGGCCCCCACTGTCGGTAGCATTGCTAGGCACCCCCCTATCTCACCTCACCACTCTCTCACCTCTTCTATTCCCCCCCCTCTCCCCCGCCTAACACTGCCCCATGTATTTCTCTACCCGTCTCTCACTTACTCTCCCTGTCTTACACTCTTCCTCTCTCTCCCTCCCACCTTCTCTCTCTACCTCGCACCTTTTCTTGCTCACACTCTCCCCCTCCTCTCGCACTTTATACCCCCCCCTCCTCTCACTCAATCATCTGCTGGCCACACACACAAACACAAAACTACTCCTCCCCCACACATACACAACTATCCCCCCCCCACACACATACTCAGACACAATTTAACCATACACACACAATTCAACACCCCAAATACCCACACACAATACCCCCACTATACCACCACTATACACACACATAATACCCCCATAATACCCACACACAACTCTCCCTCACAATATCCACACACAACTCCCCCCGCACACACACATACAATTTGACTCCCCCCTCCAACACACACACACACACACACACACACACACACACACACACACACACACACACACACACACTCACACTCACACTCACACTCACACTCACACACACACACACAATTCAACCCCTCCCACAATACCCACACACAAAACCCCTCCCAATCCCCACCACAATATACACCAAAATCCCCACCACAATATACACCCCCAATCCCCACCACAATATACACCCCTAATCCCCACCACAATATACACCCCCAATCCCCACCACAATATACACCCCCAATCCCCACCACAATATACACCCCCAATCCACACCACAATATACACCCCCAATCCACACTACAATATACACACAAACATTTTTACCTCCTGTGCCACGCTGGTGCCACGCTCAGATGCAACTTCCGGCGCTGACCGGCGGGGGAGGAAGGTAGCAGCAACTGTGGCCCTGCAGCAATCAGAGGCCTGGGAGCCGGGCAAAGAAGTTAGGCCTGAATTCTGGCAAGGGCCAAATTTCAGCCCCGGCTGGGCCCACGTAGCCACCGAGTCCGGGACAAGTTGCCCCGCCCCCCCCCCCCTGTCTGCGGCCCTGCATACAGTAATTGACTTACTTCTTACAGTATGTGGACATATTTCTAATAAACAGTGTCAATGTTCCAAAATTGACAAATGGGGTTCAGTTGATAATAAGTAGTTTATTTAATACATAGTATAGTATGATCATACTCATTCAAAAGTCTACAAGACTCTCTCTGCCAGGGAGTGTCCAGGCAGCAACCTTTATACATACAGGCATACCCCACATTAACGTACGCAAAGGGACCTGAGCATGTATGTAAAGTGAAAATGTACTTAAAGTGAAGCACTACCTTTTTCCCACTTATCGATGCATGTACTGTACTGCAATCATCATATACGTGCATAACTGATGTAAATAACGCATTTGTTACAGTCTCTATAGTCTCCCCGCTTGCGCACAGCTTTGGTACAGGTAGGGAGCCGGTATTGCTGTTCAGGGCGTGCTGACAGGCGCATGCGTGAGCTGCCGTTTGCCTATTGGGCGATATGTCCTTACTCGCGAGTGTACTTAAAGTGAGTGTCCTTAAACCGGGGTATGCCTGTACTTGGTTCCTTTGTCTAAAACAGTTACTAGGCAGATTATACTAACCACTCCTTAATTCTTAAACCAATCATATAACAGCTCATTAAACCTGGTTAAAACTGGCCTCAAAACAGCTCTGTATAGGAACCAGGAATGTGGGCGTTACTTTAGACACATTCGTAAATCAATTTAGGAGCGAAATCTCTCTTTTACACCAGACACATTCCTTCACACAAACTGGATACTGGACATAACTGACTTTACAAAATGGAAACTGAACATCACTTTCAATCCTTCTCCAGAGACCCCCCAGTCCATTTAAAAAATATATCAACAGTATCTTCATTTTGGCAATATTACTTTGTCGACAGTTTATTAGCATTTAAAATGGCAGTGCCACCTGCTTAGCGCAGTAGATTGTATTATATGAAAGACCCTACATTTTAGGTGTGTGGAAAGAAATCATCAATATATTCGACTTTTCGTGGTCAATTGTCCACCCAGCCCTAACTATCATCAACATGAACAGTAACTACCATTATGCTGTTGAGAGAAATGGGTAACTGATCATACATTGTAAGATTGCAGTAAAACTGCCATCCAAGTCATAATCGTGCTGCAATCAGCAGTATTGCAGTTTAGTGACTAAGGCCCAGAATCTCTACAGTGTCCTAAAAAATATTGGGATCTTATTGCCGCATTTAGAGTCCCCTCATATAGAGTCACCTATTCTCTATGCTGCAAAGACAGCTTCCCCATACTTTGAAACTATATGAAGACCAGTGACACTGATAAGTACATTCATTATTTTCCATTTCATATTTAACAGAGATGACCGATTTGAGATTTTTGGAACCCGACACTCCAAATATTAGTAATCTGGTGCCAACTCATGCCATGTGCACAAACGAGTTATGGAGAGTAAAACAAAGGGACAAAACCCGCCACCGTGAGTACGGTAATGATAAAGAACATAAGCACATCCACATGCCTTAGACACGTCCCCAAACCTAACTTACCCCATAATCACACAGCATACAGTGTTTCCACTGCAGCCGGGGATTCACATGCAAATGAGCAGTTATAGTGCATCCTTTTATGCTTCTCATCCACTTTAAGTTGGATCCCTTTACCTAGGGGGTAAGCCAAGTTTGGGGACCTGTCTGAGTCGTGAATGTGCTCGTAAGTGTTCTTTATCATTACCGACCTCCGCTCACAAATACACACACACTTGTACACACTCACCAGAGCACACATGCGCACACACACTCTCACCTTGGCGCACAATGCAGGACTGTTAGGAAGTACGCAGTATACATTTCATCATTCGCTATCAGAACTCGAGATGCTCACTGGACCCGGTGTTTTGATTTTGTTTTTGCCTCTAACATGTTTTGGTTCTGGCTTTGCCTAAAGTTCCTTGGTTTTGATCTATTTCTAACCCAGTTTTGTGTGGCAATGTTATCATGGAAAGTCAAAAATATTATTTAAGGCAAATGATTTGTGCATTCTTCAGTTCTCTTATCTTTTCCCAAACTTTTATTTGGCCTCTCTGGATACTGTTTCTCTGTGTAACCTCCACAGTTAACAGCCCTATGGAAAGAGATTATATCTATCTATCTCGAAAAATTGGGGAAAAGCCACTCACCTAAATAAAAAAAAAAGGCACCCCCCCTCTCCCCCCAATTTTTTGTTTTGTTTAATTGAAACCTGTGATAGGCTGGTAGAAAAATTCCCATGCGCTGATCGGCTGTAGCGTTTTGTGAATGGGACTGAAAATCCTATAAGAAAGCTAGCAGTCGATCAGGTCGAGAGATTATAAGCGCTAAAACAGCAGCGGGAGCAGCAGATTTGAATTGACCAAAAGATGGTCTGAGAGAAATAGACACGAGCCGGCTTCAGAAATTTCAAGGCAAGAAAGGAGAGTTCCACTTTTCGGGGCCAAGTTCTCAGAATAGAACGTAGCGGTCGCAGCTGGAACTACACGCCGAAAAGAGTACCAGGACGTTTGGTACTATCTCCCGGTCAAGGGATTTTGGCATCTCCGGAGCAGACACAGCGGGGGCGTCTGGTAACGCATGCCGAGTTGAGTTCCAGGGCTTTTGCGGGTACATCCCGGTCAACCAAAGACTTTGTTTTAAGGACTATCTGAGCTAGGAAAGGTTCGTTTTTTAGCCCAGATCCCCCAGTAAGTGTGTTTCCCTCTGTATAATTGTAATCCACTGTGTGTGCGTCTGTTTCAATGGAATAAATGACAATTTGTTTTACTCCTTGGTTTTGCTCAGAGTGATCCCGGTTTAAAGGTGTAATTGCCTAGTCTCCTGTGACACCTTCCTCTTCTGAAACAGGCTCTGGCACACCCCTTTTTTGAGCCCTGCCCTCCCTCCAGCAGTGCACCAATTGTATCTAGTGACTGCCTGGTCGCATGATCTTCCTCACTGAACTTTGCATCTTTGGTCCTCTTCTGCTGCACCGACAGCCATTTAGCGAACCCTCAAGCCGAATCTTCGCGATCGATCACAGGAGAACGGATCGATCGGCAATTTAGCTAATTACTCATCATTGTGTGGATTGTATTGATGCACGTATTGAAGGTGGTGGTGGGGGGAATTAAACTGGCAGCTTGAACTACTGCTTTAAGCAGTTGTTTAACACATTGCGTCTCCTTTGTTCTGTGTTGCAAATACAGAAAGAAAGAATACTTTGAGACTGGGAGGGAGTAAGTTGGACCAGGGGGAGAGAGGGCACGGAGACACGAGTGCTGCTTAGCATGGCCTTTGGAGAGCAAAAATGTGTTTCTGGCGCTATTGATTTTTGCAGCAGCTGATATTTCAATCTGGGTGCAGCATGACTGAGAGTGTACGCACACTGTCAGGAAGAAATATGATAGTGTCTTAAAAGATTAATAATGCTGCTGGTCCTCTGGAGGCTTATCTTAATTCACTGGCCTGTTCCCTGGCATGTACAGTAATTTATCTAGTCTGATTTGAATAGCAAATGGCAATCGGCTGCCATTAGGGAAATGGGCATCATCTTTATTGATCCAGCATGAGCTGGATTTTATTTAAGGGGAACTGCAAACGTTATTAACTGCCGGGCTGAGGAGTAGCAGAACACAAGAGGGAACCTTGCAGGAGTATTCCTGTTTTATGTCCATGTTATTAAGGACACTAAACATTATGAGACTTTGCTGTACGATCTATTGTTTGCAAACCTTTCTTCGTGGCGATGTTACCATAGCACAGGGAGAAATATTATGAGAGGCAGATGATCTGCCTCCATCGCATCCCTTGCCTCGTTCCAAACTTTCATTTAGTCGGGGATACTAGGTCTCTGTAAAACCTCGACTGTCCGCAGCCGTACTTACGGGCCCTTTTGTGAAAACAGCGCGGTTTGTGTTCCGAAGATTTGTTATTATTAGGGACGGTCCAGACCATGTTTTGTTTGTAGATGCAACAAGATGAGTGTCCTAAGGCAGGGGTGCTCGACTCCAATCCTCAAGGCCCCCCCCCCCATGCCTCCAACAGGTCAGGTTTTTAGGATATCCCAGCTTCAGCACAAGGGGCTCAACCAGAGGCTCATTCAAAGACTGAGCCTCTGATTGAGCCACCTGTGCTAAGCAGGGACTGATTGAGCCACCTGTGCTGAAGCAGGGATATTCTGAAAACCAGACCTTTTGGGGGTGCTTGAGGGCTGGAGTTAAGCCCCCCTGTCCAACAGTAGTAACTAGTATACAAGTGGGGTTAAATATAACTTACAGATGAAAGGATTACATGGTAATGGCATTTGATTGTAGCCCCCCTAAGTGTGATATTGTTCCTTAAGAGGTTAATTATCCCCTAATGCAGGGGTGGGCAAATCGAGTCCTCAAGGGCCACCACTAGGTCAGGTTTTAAGGCTATCCCTGCTTCAGCAACGACTGAGCCACTGATTGAGCCACCTGTGCGGAAGCAGGGATAGCCTTAAAACCTGACCAGTCGGTGGCTCTTGAGGACTGGGGTTGGCAACCCCTGGTGTAAGGGTTAAATAAGTTGTCATCTATGCAGCTCCTATTTATAATGTGACCAATGAGAAGGGATCCAAATATGAAGGAGTATTGAGGCTCTACGGTTTTTGCAAAAACAAATGAGGAGGTATAAGAGAGGTATGTGTTACACACCATACAACATACAGAACCGCTGATACTTCTGCCGCTGCTCCCAACATCAGAGGAAGACCCGCTGCTATCCGTCGCAGTAATTCCACTATGAAGTATTGATGCTCTGATTACAGGAGGTATAAATAACTCCGCCTTGTTCCTCCCTTGCTAGTTCTTTTACGTTAAGTTCCTTTAGTTTTCAGTTCTAAAGGTTTGTTCTTCCGGTTCTTTCTGGCTGGAGAGGCCCAAGCCATGGACCACAGAGCCACGGAGGGGGAGCCACCTAGGAAACATCTTCAGGGGATAATCGGAGAGGAAAGATGAGCCTGGCCTCATATAGCAAAGAGGTCCCCAGTATCTCTGCAGTAGGATGATCCCAGGCATTGGGATAAAAAAAAGGACAGGAACAGAAGGGCTGTGCAACGAGGTATGACCAGAGCCAACTGGGACACCCTACCCATTTTTACCTCGCCTTCCTCTTTTAAGAATAGTGCCCCCCTCAGGTAGATGTACATGTAGTGCCCGGTCCGGTAGAGTCCTTGGGGAAATCCCCAAAGAGAGACGTTAATACCCGGTTAGGGATTATTGTACAGACTGTTCAGTTATTGCTGTTTTACAGAAGTCCCTGGAGCCCCGATTCCCAAGTCATCCCTCACTCGCCACCCTGGAAAACAGACAAAACCACCCTGCCCCTGGGAAAACCCTGATTTTTAAAGCATCCTGCTCCTGGGAGAATACCCCAGTGACTGACGATTGCTACATTAGTGCGGCCAGGAGACAGTTACATACGTCTTTAGTGGCAGGGGGGGGGGGATGTAGCGCGGTGGGTGCAATGAGCTGCAGCCTGCTTTGGTAGCAAAGCGGTTAGTAGATAAATGCTGTGGTGCTTCAGCGTCTAGTATATGTGTGGTATAGGAGCACAGGCGCCGACGCACGCATCAGGTCCGGCTCAGCTGCTCCCAGTGGGGAACCCTGTGAATAATGAGGAAGGAGCGGTAGCTCTGTGGGAGGCAACGGCTAATTTGGCACCAGCCTTCGCACCATTTGTAAATGAAATGCTAAGGGGGTCACTTCAGGCCCAGGATGACTGCTGCACCCGGCTCAATCTTTCTTCATTATCGCTCAAATCTTCTAACCGGCATTTAAAAAGAAATAGGAATTGCCAGGCGGCCTGGCTAAGAATAAAAAGCAATGGAGTCAAAAGGGAACGGAGTCTTTTTTAAGGCTTATCATTTCTCCACTGTAAATGGTGATACTGTATTTGCATAACAATGTAGTTAATGTTGGAGCAGAAGCCATGTAATCGCTCTTATTCTCAATCTTGGTACTTTGTGAGGTTCGCAAAGAAGCACCGTGGTGCTGGTTTAAAGCTGCAGTCCATGCCACTTACTTTAACCCTGTGAGTGCCCCATGACGTAGGAGCTACGTGAACAAAAAAGTGGAGATGGCGTCCTGCGTCCCTATGTAGCGCAGGACACGATCTGCACTGATGGCCGAGGGAAGGGGGAGGACTCCTCTGTGATGGAGAGCGATCACGTTGACCTCTTCGGAGCAGTCACGGGATTACGAGTACCGGTGGGGCGGTGGCACTCTAGCGCCCCGACCCCGAAAGGGTTAATGGAGCGCTAGTGGTCTTTTCTGTTTTTATTTACTCTGATACTTTGCTCAGGAGATCTATGATAAGTGGCCGGCGGTTTGAAATGAAGCTCTCCCCAGAGCCGTCTACAGGTTACCATGGTAACCTCAGATGCTGTTTTTTAACGAGCAGGACATTCTCTGGGGGAAGATACCAACATACCAGTTAAAGGTGTGGTATCGTCTTCTTTTTTTTTTCAAGGGTGGTAGCAGGGGGTCTCCGGAACTGAACTACGGTAATTTCAGATCCAGGGACCCCCTGCTTCCTGAGATATTTACCTCCATAGCTGCCCCAGGGTATTGTCCTCTCCAGGCGACTCCTTCAGATATTGCTGTCTGGTTCAGGTGTTCGATGCGTTTTTGTCTTGCCGGTTGGCTTCTGTTCATACTTTGAATTCGAAAAAAAAAAAAAAAAAATTACTCAAATGAAGTAGAATGAAGTTTAATTTGGGGGAACATTTGAATTTCTACGCATAAGTTAGTACGTTTCCCGCAAACATTGCCCAGATTACAACAAAAACAAGCCAACAACAATCGTAGACTGAACCTTCATTGGGTTGTGTCGGGATTTGAAAATGGCACGGTCGTGGAGTATTGAACCCGAAAACCTGCTCATCCTTGGGGGCAATTATGTATCCGCTGAAGCGGCTGATTGGGACATTTTCAGACGAAATTCCCCTTTGGAGCCAAGGGGGAATGTTGGGCAAAACTTGCTTCATCGCCCCTCGATCAGATATAAAATAATAATAACTAATACAGCTCGCTAGTGTTTTATACACAAAATAAGCATAGGGGGGGGGGGGTTAATAACAAGACACACAGTATGGTTGTGCAATTAACCCCTTAGTGCTGGAGGGGTTAGCCCTGCATTTCTTTCATTAGTATGGCACGGAGCATCCTGCAGTACTCACAGATTGCAATGTTACATACCTGAGGTATTCACACCTACGTGAAAAACACTTGTTTTTTATTTTCACAGCCAGAGTATCATTAGATTAACAATCTACATTCTTTGATTTTTTTTTTAGAACACCTCCACCCTTCATATTTTTACAGTATAAATATTGCTTACATTTTTCTACAATACCAGAGCCTAATGTTTAAAGCAGCAAAACATGTGAAGTCTTATGGGGCTTTTTAAAAACAAAAAAAATCAGTTCTGTAGTATTAGATAAGTGACATTTTTTTGTTTTTTGTTTTTATTCAACTCTTAATGCCATTTTTAATGAGTTTTAAAGCATCCTTTGATTTCTATAGCAGGTTTTAACCTAGCTCCCCAGCAAGATCTTTGCAACACTTTCTTGTTTGGGATAATTTGTTGCAAATGTTCCCAGCAGTTTGTGCTGCAAACTGTAACAATAGATAATGTTACCTTAGTAATATAAGGATACATTGTAGCTGCTGAGCTGCACTGACTGAAGCAGCCATTATATTAGACACATAATCAGGAATTTGACAGATTTATAACAGGAGCAACAAACGATTGCCAGTTTAGGTAATAATGTAGAATTATACATTGTCACGTGCTTTACATATACAAATAAGAGCAAAAGAAAAACGCTGGAACGTAGTATTGCTGCTTTAATTAAGGTGGGTCCTTTTTTTTTTTGCACAATTTAACTTTCACAACGGTTCATATCAATATATACAAAAGTTGACAAACGGCACCACCAAATAGACAGTAATAGGGGGGGAAGGTGCGAAGGGAACAGTGCGGGGACCCCTTTAGCTGCCTAAAATCACTAATATCTACAAACAATACAAACAATATATAGTTCCTCGCATTCAATGTCAATGAATAATAACACAGGTAAGATCAAAAACCTGAATATCTACTAGAATTCGTATATATACACATATATGTTCATATCCATATTTCCATAGAAATAGAAAACTATTAAAACTATATGAAGACCCACCTTAAAACCCACCTTCTTAACTAAGCATATGAGTAGCTCTGTGGCTGATACTATACACCTCATACATCGACCATGGCCCCCTGCAGCCGCACTTACCAGAACGCTCTCCTACTGTCTCTGTATATCATTCCTACCTACCAATTAGATTGTAAGCTGTTCGCGGCAAAGACTCCTTTTCCTGTGTCACTTTTATGTCTGAAGCACTTCTTCCCATTATGTGTTATTTGCATTATTGGTTATTGATATGATTATGTCATGTGTCTTAATGCTGTGAAGCGCTATGTACATTATTGGTGCTGTATAAATAAAGATACATACACAACTGCTGGAGGATTTCACAAGCATGTATTAAGGATTAAAAAGAATAGAAATATACAGGTAGTGGAACCTAGTAACTGTTAGCTATTAATTATACCAGAGCAGAACGGAATGCCTTTTTTTTGTAAGGAATGAGGGAGCAGAGGTGTTAAACTAATGACCACTGAGGTCTTGGTGCTGTAGTGATACCCCTGGAATTGTCTGCCCGACTCTCTCTGGCTATGCATGATCATCATGGTTCTCCTAATTCTCCAGTGTGATTTATCATCTTAAATTCATTGTTTTGCATAACGACGCTCAAAATGAAGAAATGTCATTACTTTACGGGGGGAAAGATGTCATTTGCATAATGCCTGCCATTAATTATAACAATCCTAATGCAGTTGTTGATATTTTTAGGGCGCACGGATACAGGCAGTGCCTTGTATAATAGTGTTTTGAAAGTGGCGGTGGTTAATAGGGTGTCAGGACTGCACAAACAGGCGGGGGGGGGGGCGAGGAGGGGGCTGACCGGTTAGGGACACAAAAGAAAGGGGCTTAGATCTTTATTTCGGGTTTTAAGGGAAAGGACTAAATAAAGAAGCAGAAATGGAGCAGGACGCAGTCACTGCAGAGGAGGGAGGGAGGCGGGGGGTTTCCTTTCCAACATTTATTATTATCGTGAGGTTGGATCCAGAAGCATCTCGTCAAAATAAGGGAAACAGCCCTATGAAGTTAATGGGGAAATCACTGCTAAATCACCGCGATGTGAAGGGGGCAGTGTCTGCAGAGCACTTTCGTCCTGTGTACACTGTTATTTTTTAAATGTAATTATATAATTATGGGAAACAAAAATAACACGATGACAAAGGCAGTTTTTTTTACTATGATATCCTACTTATTGTTAACCCTATATTCAAAAGCCTGTAAGCACATTGCATATGCCGTATCTATTTAGCAGAGAGGATGTTAAAATACAGCCCAGGCAAATACTTTTGTTTGTGATATATCATTTGCAAAGGAACAGTCTCAAAGCGAGACCCCAGAACAGTCCCAAAGCGAGTCCCCGGAACAGTCCCAAAGCGAGTCCCCGGAACAGTCCCAAAGCGAGTCCCCGGAACAGTCCCAAAGCGAGTCCCCGGAACAGTCCCAAAGCGAGTCCCCGGAACAGTCCCAAAGCGAGTCCCCGGAACAGTCCCAAAGCGAGTCCCCGGAACAGTCCCAAAGCGAGTCCCCGGAGCAGTCCCAAAGCGAGTCCCCAGAGCAGTCCCAAAGCGAGTCCCCAGAGCAGTCCCAAAGCGAGTCCCCAGAGCAGTCCCAAAGCGAGTCCCCAGAGCAGTCCCAAAGCGAGTCCCCAGAGCAGTCCCAAAGCGAGTCCCCAGAGCAGTCCCAAAGCGAGTCCCCAGAGCAGTCCCAAAGCGAGTCCCCAGAGCAGTCCCAAAGCGAGTCCCCAGAGCAGTCCCAAAGCGAGTCCCCAGAGCAGTCCCAAAGCGAGTCCCCAGAGCAGTCCCAAAGCGAGTCCCCAGAGCAGTCCCAAAGCGAGTCCCCAGAGCAGTCCCAAAGCGAGTCCCCAGAGCAGTCCCAAAGCGAGTCCCCAGAGCAGTCCCAAAGCGAGTCCCCAGAACAGTCCCAAAGCGTGTCCCCAGAACAGTCCCAAAGCGAGTCCCCAGAACAGTCCCAAAGCGAGTCCCCAGAACAGTCCCAAAGCGAGTTCCCAGAACAGTCCCAAAGCGAGTCCCCAGAACAGTCCCAATGCGAGTCCCCAGAACAGTCCCAAAGCGAGTCCCCAGAACAGTCCCACATACTAATGAAAAGTTCAGATTTACTGTAAACAAAAAGTAATTGTGTTGTAATATAAATTGGATTCCCTTGATGATAAACTCTCTTTGTATCTGTGGTAGAGACTCATCTGCCACAAAAACATGTTCTATGGCTTTTAGGCCTCCTGAAAGAGGAAAGTCTTATGTAGAGACTGAACGTGCAATGTTGTCAACCTGAGAGTGTGAGAAAGAGTGTGTGTGTGTGTGTGTGTGACTGCTGTGCACACCAGTGTATGTGTGTCTGCAGGTCAAAGTGTGTTTATGAAAAGTGCATAAGGTATGTGTAGGTGCTTGTGTTTATGGAAAGTGCATAAGGTGTGTGTAGGTGCTTGTGTTTATGGAAAGTGCATAAGGTGTGTGTAGGTGCTTGTGTTTATGATACATACATATACAGTGGATATGTGTGGGGGCCAGAGGCTGCCTGGTTTCTGGGTCAGTAGGATACGTTTGTCCCCCAGTTAGGAATCTGCCAGCCAGCCCCAATGTATGTGTATGTATTGTTTTTCTTGGTACAGTTTGTCTTTACTACTTCTTCATCTTAAGTGTGTCTGTCCTTTGTGATAAATATTGTCCTTGTATTGTGGGTTATGTGTGATATTTGTATAGATTTTTGAGCGGTATGCTCTGTGCTTCTGACCATTTATTCCACTGCCCCAAACACACTGACTCCCACACTGTGTCTCGCACACACATATACTGACATGAAAGCAGCACGATGAGATGAGGGCTTCATACAGTGTGTGCTGCTGTTGAGCACCTGGGCTGCATTGTTCTTGGTATGGGCCAGTGCAGGGGATGTCCAGAGCCAGTGTGTGTCTAGCAATGCACGTGTAGTAACCGTGTGACTGATAGAAATGCCGGGACCAGCAGAGAGAGCCATGCCACAAAGACAATGCATGACTGGGAGGTGGCCACAGACACGGATACAGGGTACAGATCTGCACCAAGTAAACACTTCTTGGGGGTGTGGTGCATAGTCGCAATTTTGCATTTAATACCATAGTGAGATCAACCTGGCAAATCAAACCGTTCAAGGAATGGTTAGGAGTCAGCTATGGTACAGCCTGAGCCGCAAAGGCCTCCATGCCCACTGGTCCACCCAGCTATGTTATCTGCTGCCCAAAATATCTTACCCCTATGCTTCCCAAGCTGTCTGATTTGCTACATAGGTAATGGGAATCCGGCAGGTGAAATGTCTTACACCATCATCCTGACCCATGTCAAGTATTTGAAGCATAGGAACATAGGTAAACACGGTATTAGTAACCTGTGTATTGCACCTTTATCTATTCTGCATTTCTCAGCTACAATAACCGATCTGGGTTTTATCAGCTTGAAATACATGAAAAGCTCTGGTGGTCCTCGCGGGGGTTTAAGCAGAGCTATCCGTCTAAAAATAATTGAAGGCCTCTTCATAAACCATAACACTTTTTATGTACATGCTCATCTCTGGTTGTGTAATGGACAAGATACTGAGTATGTTCAGGAGCATATTTTTGATTATGCCCGGTGCTGCATTGCAAATTGACACGGAGATGGCTTATGCATCATTTTGAAAATATTGTAACGGTTTGCCACAGTTTGAGATTTATTGCTATTATCCCCCTCATGCAAAGTGTCATAAACATGTCTCTAATCAGAATTGTGAGCGTTTCCCAGGAATACATAGTATGGACTTTTTATTACCAGTCTGCACTTAAAGCTCTGTGTTGCATTTTGAATTTGGTGGTTGCATATTATGAATTAAGTAAATGAAAAAAACTGTTGCCATTGGCCTTAGATTTATGTTCTACACAATCTACAGCAACTGTCTGTATACACACACACACACACACACACACACACACACACACACACACACACACACACACACACACACACACACACACACACACACACACACACTCAATAAAAACCCAACATTTCACATTTTGTAGAAAGCCTGTAAGTCCTTTTGATAGTTCTGATACTTCTCTTAAACGGGTTTTATTCTTTGAATGATTTCATAGTGGTTCGTCGGGTCTTACAGTGTATACAACAGTCTCACTTATAATTGCCCCTTATTCGATTTAAGGAGGCTTTGGCTGTCTGTATCTGTGTCTATCTGTTCATCTGAAAAGTAACTTATTTACGTTTTCACTCCTCTTGTAAATCTGTGTTTATTTTTGAACAAACTGTTTCACCTCAGCATTTAGTTTTAAAATATGCTAATGTGTATGTTATGTCTTTTGTATGTAACATTGTTTGGATGTCTCTTACATAGAGGGAATTGTATTTTGTGACAAATGGAACTATATTATTCTTACATTCTCCTTTCTTACCATTGATAACGGTCCTTCCTTGTCCTCATTGAAAGTTCCTATTAAGGTTTCATCCAATAACCTTTCAGAATAAGCTCTTTTTACAGATCTACAGTATTCCTCATAAAGTTCTATCACCGTCTTTTATTTTTTTGACATAACTTTTCACCCAGAGGCACTGTCCTTTTGGAATGGTCCTTCAGATGTGTTTTTAACATGGCCACCGTGTGTTTGAAACAGTGTCGCCATATGCCTTCTTTCTGTATGTTTTTGTATTTAATATACTGTACACTGTTCTTTAAAATATTATGGAACAAAGGAAGTAAGTAAAGTTATAAAAAAAATGTGTTTTTCCCCTTTTCCACACAGATATATATATATATATATATACAGTGTTCGACAAACCTATACATTTGCTCGCCCCGGGCGAGTGAATTTAACCCCCGGGCGAGTAAATATTGGCCCAAGCAGCACACGTTTGATACTAGGTGGCGAGTAGATTTTTTTGTGTGGCGAGTAGATTTTTTGGTGATTTGTCAACCACTGTTATATATATATATATATATATATATATATATATATATATATATATATATATATATATATATATATATATATATATATACCATATATATATATCTCATACACATTATTTAAGTTATGGTGGGTGAGAAAAAACCTCCACTTTAGCATATAGAAAAGAATATCACTTGTGAGCACATTCACATGTCTTAGACATGTCTGCAACCCTGCCTTTCAACCATTATCTCCAGCATACAGTGCTCCCACTGTAGCAAGGGATTCTGGGATGACATGCAAATGAGCACACAATGTGTCACCTTTTGCCTGAAATCCATTTTTACATGGAACCCTTATAAGCCAATGCTCGCCGTTCACACAGCTTTTAAGCACAGCATGAGATTAGATGCAAAGCTAGTCAAACCACTCAAACCTTTTGGCTCTCATCAGTGTGAGGTTGGTTGTACTGGCTTTGCAATTTTCAAGCTGGGTAGGTTTACCATACACATTATTTGAGTTATGGTGGGTAAAAAAGGCGAGAAAAAACCTCCACTTTAGCATATAGCAAATAAAGAATATCACTTGTGAGCACATTTACATGTCTTAGACAGGTCTGCAACCCTGCCTTTCAACCATATCTCCAGCATACAGTGATCCTATTGCAGCAAGGGATTCTGGGAAATGACATGCAAATGAGCATGCAGTGCCACTTTTTGCTTCAAAACCCATTTTTAACATGGTTCCCTATAAGCTTAAGCTTGCTGCATGGTCACAGCTTTGAGCACAGCCAGGTTTAAGGTGCATACCCAGAAAACCACCCACAGACAGCTGTTTCGACCTTAATGGGTCTCATCAGTGTGGGGTTGATTGACCGGGTATGCAAAGAAGCTAAAGGGTGGGCCAACCATAATACTGAGTTAAGTTATGGTGAGTAAAAAAAGTGACAAAAACCCTCCATTGCAAAGCAAATATGCAATATATATATATATATATATATATATATATATATATATATATATATATATATATATATATATACACACACACACACACCCAGTGTGCAGTCATGAGGCTTGTTCACATTGTTCTTTTAGAATGCAGTTGGCAAGCTGTTGGTTGCATGGAGTTGGTGTAGTCAATGGCTCAGATCTCTCTTTGTCTGTGGAAGTTATATTATATTTTGGTATGGGTGGGGGCAAGGGGGCTTTATCCACCGACCTTAAAAATTCAAGAGATTTAACACCACTTTTTATTTGTACATCAATTATACCGTTTGTAGAGGTAATGAGAGGGTTAAGGGCCTCTAGAAACCTTTATATTGCAACATATGTTCGGTTTTCGGAAAATTATCACCTAAAATGCGTTTTGAGAGCCTTTATTGCCTTGAACTTCCCCTGTACACATTGCATTAGTGGCTAATAACACTCTTCCTCTTTTATATACAGCAAATTCCACTTGTAGGGTTGGTGCTCTTTGGGGAACTCTAAATTGTATATATCCTTCATCAGACCTGGAGCTGCTAATGGGTATTTATGAACATAACATTTAATAAAAGCAGCTATTTTAATTGATTTCACATAAATACAAGCGCGAGCAAGCACACTGTCTAACAGCTGCATGATTTATTTGCTTCTTCAGGCTCCTACCATGTGTGATGGTCGAGTTTGCCCATATTCTACGTACACAGGTGCAAAATTTACTGCTGGGGTTGCGCAGCAATAATAATAATGTGAATGTTTATGAAGTGCTGTAGGCAAAGACCTTTAAAGTCAGACTAAACCAGTAGCCTTTCTAATTTGGACTAATGGTTGTGACTACACTGGGGTTAATGATGGCAAATGCCAATCTCTGGTTGACGGAGAAGCCTTTGTGCCGCAACTGTTTCTGCAGAAATGTCCTCAATGATCCCCTTACTTAAGAGCACCAGATCCTTGGCTAAATATGATAGGATCACATATTGTACTCATTTGCATGTTATTACCAGGGCCCTTTTCTGAAGTTTTACTGCTGTATGAAATAGCGGAGGACTTTTGTAACAAAATGTACCCATTACTGTCACCCTGATCTCATTTACAGGTAAGACTCTGAAAACAGACAACCAAGGAGCAATTATTGCATACCCTAGATGCCTGGGGTTCCCCATTCTCTCCATTGCTCCTCTAATGCTGGATAGCTACTGTATGAACTGTTTTCTATTTTTATTAATTCCTTGTGCTACAGTATATGCTCTTCACTAAGGACGGGGCCATAGAGGCTTCAGGAGAGCGGAGGCGCGCTAACGCTGAGGCTCGCCTGCTTAAGTCAGCGCGATTGCACGGACTTGCAGGCGAGCCAGCGTGCGCGAAGGGAGCCGGGGGGAGGTGGTTGGAGGCGTGGCAGTGACGTCGCTGGGCCAATCGCCCGCTGCTTCAGGCTGATTGGATATTTTCAGCTGACAGCGCGCTGAAAAACAGCTTGGCGCTCGGCTGAAAACTCCAAAGCCTCAGCACGCCTGCGGACGCTCGCATGAGCCCCCTCTCAAGGCATCCTCATTGAGGATGCAGGGGCTCAGCGCTGAGCGTCCGCACGGCTCAGCACGGCCTGTCCTTCTATGGACTCGGCCTAAAGGTCCATACAAGCGTTTCTGTGCAAGAGCATTCGCATAAAGTAAACCTTTGTTTACTTATTTAGTTGCCAACTATCCTGCAACGAATGAGACTGTCCTGAGCTTCCTCGGGGTCGGCCTGTGGCCTAGGACCGCAAATACAGGTGTTGTCGCATTCTTGTGCTTAGATTCAGCAGGAGCACAGCAGGGAGTTTGAAGATCAAGCTACAGTACAGTCACTTCTGTACAAAAGATCTGCACAATCCAGACAATAAATAAGTACTGTATAGTATATTTATTTCATGGCTTGTAAACAAAGTGAGTAAAGTCCATAATAGCATTTTTAACAACTGTCCAGAAAGTTTGTATGGACTTTTAACAAACCAACTTGATTAGTATATTGACGTAGACTGGAGGAAGAAGAGGTTCAAAAAGAGATGAGACAGAGGGGGATACATATTAAAGGACAGTAAAGAGAGCAAGGTGGGTCTCTGCAGAATTTGTGAGCGAGGGAAATGTATTGTACTGTAGTTGTCTGCCACTGCTGTTTCAGGCCAGTCAGGTAGTGTTTACACGGCAATGTCATTGTTAGTCACGATTAAGGGTTAGGGTTGCCTATTGTCCTGAATTTGTACAGTAGATCATGTCCCAACTCAGACGGGTCAAGACAGCAAATTGTCCCAAATACAGATGTAGCCAAGGCCCCTGGCTACTAATTTCTCTGGCCCTCCCCAGTGTCATAAATTCCGGTAAAGAGCGGGCAGTGTTCGGAGTAATTCCTTCGTGGACTAGCCATGTTAATTAATACAGTTCAGGATTAGCCTGGTACTAGAAGGGGCTATGCCTGGTAGGTGGCCGGCTAATAAGTCACTCCCCCGGGGAGCCCCCAGTACTTCTGTCACACCAACAGGTATGCACCAGCACCAGAATACACATGCAGCTGCATGACCTCCCGTGGGGGGGAACAGGTGCTGCACAGTATATACTGTATGCAATATACTGTGTTCAGTAGTGGACCTGTCTGTGTAAACTAGACAAACAAACGGAGGAGTCGGAAGGAAAGTGGGTCAGGTGGCCAAACCTCTATAAAGACGTTACCTAGTGGCTGTGAGAGCAGGGAATAAGTGCACTAGCCAGCCACTAAGCAGTACTATTCCAAAGCCACATCCGTCATGTTATCAATAATCACATGTTCCTACCTTCCTGGTCTCTATATATTAAACTCTGCTGACTGCAAACAGACAATTATGAATTGATTGTGATAACGTATGCATTCTCTCTATGGCATTACAATGTTAAACATCAGTTACTGCGCTAGGGTTACGATATACGGTATGCCAGTGTTTTGTGTTGATAATAGACAGACTACAGTATATATATCAGAGGGATGTATATTTATTTTAATCAATTCATGCAAACGAAAGCATATCAGCATAGCAGCGTGCATTCTTCTGTGTGGGTGGGTATGTTTATATATAAATACTGTATGTTTGTGTGCATATAAGTATAAATGTATATGCCTGCGTTTTAGTAACCGGCGCAGGCAGATAAGCCAGATAAGTATACATGTAATTGAGGCTGATACAGAATTGCAGACACCACAGATAGGGAGAGGAGGAAGATCGGCACCGTCTCATTGTTACTGGAATTGTGTGTGTCGTAAAATAATTAAAAAACAGTAACTGACATTGAAATGACTGCCTGAACGGCACTATCAGACGGCAGAAGGCACACACAAAGGTAAGGAAATAACCTTTCCAGGCAGCTTTGTCAGCAATTAGTGGGAAGAATGGCTTTATTAGCTCTAAACTATTTGTTTATAATGATTTTCTTGTTTTTATAACAGAAGCCTTAAAAAAATAGATTATGTTCATGGGAGAAAATATGTTGAACCTGTTGAAAATGAACACACTGCGTTGTATAATAATGCTGAGTATTGTAGAGTTCTAGCTGACTCATCTTAGTGGTACCTGTGTGTGTCCTCTCTCTCCCACAGAGAGACCTTAGCACAAAAAGGGCTTCTGTAATAATGGAAGCTGGGGAATGGCAGCTATAATTATTGGAAGGGCTACAATACTGGATTTTGGGCTTTCATTTTGCAAGATGAATGGGGTGTTAATGGCTACAACTGTGCAGCCATTTTTCTTTGTACAGTGGCATGTTTGATTTGTGGATGGGGTGAAGTAAGGAGGCTTTACTGAGGGGCCCAGCTTCATTTGCTGTGTCCCTGGGCGTACACGAGGAATGCCGCAATGACACCCTTTTAACTTTTTTTGTCTGTCTGAAGCTACCACAAAAGTTACACAAATGATGTAAATTACGTTGTAACCGGGGACCTGGCATGTAATTTACTGAGGCCGTTTAACTCCCATCTATGACTATGCACTAAGTGTTGTATTTACTAAGATGTGCTAATCCATAATATACCTTCTGACACCAGAAAATATTAGTCACTTCACTTGAATTGGCTGTAAGGTGTCTTCTGCTTCCGAAAGCTACCTTTGTAGAATAGCTCTGCTTGGTATGGGCCTAAATCTTTTATGAGCAAATGGTACTGGACGTGGGTGGCTTCGTCATCTTAGCTTATTTATTTAGGTCCTGACTTGTTTATTCCCTACACAAATTAACCTGCGTATTGATTCCCTCGCTTCAGGATTTGGAGACGACTTTCCTACTTGAGGACAGGTTGCTATTGTATGCTTTTGACTGAATGGGTCTCGCGAAAGATACATTGAGGAAGGAATTGGAAAAGACAAAGAGAAAGTAGGTCTTCTGTCCTTGTCGCTCTATGAAGAGATTGCGAAGTGGCAGGAAGCATGAGTGCTATGCACTTGCCACCACTGTTGGCTCTAGCTGGGTTTTGTTTTACAGTAGATGTTATCAATAATCTCAAGTATCCCTACTTCTGTAGTTGGAAACCCTATGTAATGATGCGCGGAACACGCCCCCTGCGGCGTGTTCCTTTTTTACCTGTTTCCTTCTGATCGCCGCCCTCTAGCTGCGAGTCAAGATCCTGTGTCTTTAAGGATTCTGACGCAAACGACGCCATCTTGCTTCCTGGCAAATCCTGCCCTCCTCCTCCTGACAGGAAGTGTTACGCTGTGCTCACCACGGACAAGGAGGGACCCCGAAACTGAGGTGAGATGGGTAACAAACTGCACCCACAGCTACAGGGACACGCCTGGAAAGTTGAAAATAGGCGTCTGGAACCGTCTGGGAGTATAAGATAAAGTAAGATACTCGCCAGACGAGAAGGGAGATTGCAGAAGATAGGTGGTACCGAGAGCCTGGGGTCCAGAGCCGGGAGGTAGGTCGGAATCCGCAAACCGAGGTAAAGGGGTCGGGGTGTCCAGAAGGTCAGGATACAGACCAGGGGTGTCCAGGAGGTCAGGATACAGACCAGGGGTAGAAGACCAGAGCGGATCCACAGCCAGGCCGGTTCGGTACGCAAGGGATCACTAAGGAGACAAAAAGAGACAGGAACTGAGGCAGGCACGACCGTGGTTAACACAGGTCATACAAAGCTATGCTCAGCCAAAGAATGAATGGCTGAGCAAGGTATAAGTAGGAGGAAGGACCAATAGGGAGAGGGGGAGTAACGAGGGAGCGGCCCCAGGGAATTGGAGATTGGAGGGGAGAAACTAACCACATCTGCGCTGGATATGCAGCTTGTGAGCGGTGCACGCGCATCAGGCGTGTGCGCCGCACGGGAGAGACGCGCGCGGCCTCAGCTGGGGGCGGGAACTCCCCCTGAGGGAGGACGTAAACGTCCTCGGCTGTGCGCACGCATGCGCGAGTTCAGTATCCGCCGCGGGGAGCGGAGGGGAAGGAAGATCCCGCCCGCAGCGGCGAAAGGGGAGAGCCGGAGCGCAGGTAAGTGAGGTCGCGGGAGGAACCCCCTTAGGGAGAGGTGTTCCCCCGGACCTTACAGGAAGTAAGCCTCTCTCTGACTTTCTCATTGCTTACAGCTGTTGCTTCCTTTAAATAGCACTCAGTGGCTACCTATCTGGGTTCCTGCAAGTACTACCATCATTGCATGCTGTTCCTGCCTGGACCTCCTTGGGACCTTTAATCATCTCCTTTGGATTCTGGAAGACTGAGACAGTCACTCATATACTACTAAGGTTAGTTTACCGTCGGGTAGTGTAGGTACCTGCTTAGTAGGGTTCACCTTGACGTGGTAGCAGGCTTATAATTCCTTGGCCAATGAATTAGACTAAGAACCCTTATGTTATATTTAATTTCGCTGCACCTTGCTGTTTCTGGCACTGTGCCTTTAAGGAGGCTGGACGTCCTCCAAGAAGCAATTCCTTTGTGGATGTTATCTTGTGCTCTGGACTCTACCGCCTCAGCTCGTTCCTAGTTCCATGTCCATGTTTCTAGTTCCTGGTTCCCGTTCCAGACTCCTGTGTTGAAGCGTTGGCTTCCAGCAACCCCCGCGTTGGTGCCTGAGAACGCGCGCACTCCCGCTCTGCTGTCAGAGCATGCGCGCACATGCAGCTGGATCACTCGTGTCTCTGAGCCAGGCACCGCACCTCCGGACGCGTCGGTCATTCTCGTGCGCGCGGCGCGGTCACGTGACTACGTGCGCCGATCCCCAGCTGCGCGGCAACTTACTCCCTTCATATCCCCTGCGGCCTCCCCACCTCGCTAACGGGTCCTTCCCTTTCTCTCTCGCTTGTGTGGAGAGCACAAGCGTGACACCCTACTACTCTCCCCGCAGGAACACTTAGTCCTGGGACATAGTGGTCTTGAAGCTCGCTGAGGCGTGCTCTTGCCTGCTCTGCCTCGTCTGCTGAAAATGGTGCTTTTCCTGTCCTTGCAGGCGAGGCAGTGAGCGCGCTCAGGGGGAGGGGCGGAGGCGGGGCAGAGGCGTGCCAGGAGGCAGAGCGGGAGGCGGGGCTAGTCCCCCGCTCCCATTGGATGGGAGCGGTCACGTGACCGCTCCTCCGCTTCCCGAGCGGCAAATTTCAAACTTGGGTGTCTGTTCCAAGTTTCTCAGCCTCCGCACGCATCAGCGCGCATGCTGAGGGGGAAACTATAGCTGCGCTGATGACAGATGCATGGGCTTTGTGCATCTGCTCAGCGTGGCTCAGCCCGCCTGAGCGAGCTTCAACTCACTATGTCCCAGGCCTTAGACTAGATAGAGCACATAGAGTTGAATCGTTGTCCCAATTCCTAGCCCAGTGTTTTTCAACCAGGGTTCCTTGGGCATCCCTAAAGGGTTCCCTGCAATTTTCTGGTCAATTGGAAATTGTATCAAATACAGAAGAATTTACAATGCATCTGATCAAAGAGTTGCTATTAGAGAGGGTTTGGGGTTCCTCAGAATTTCACTTAGGGTTCCTTGACCAAAAAAAGGTTGGAAACCACTGTCCTAGGGATACAGAAAGAAAGGGGGAGCATAGGTAGAGGAATGGTATAGTAATATGTATAACCTCTAATAAATGATGGTGGGGGTAATAAAAATGGATTTTGTCAAACATCCAGGGGGAGCATATGGGGAAAAAACAACAAAGTACACAAATATAAGTGCAGACGTCTCTGGAATGTGGAATGATAGATTGTGTCTTGGCTCGTATAGATATACTACTCACAAGATTTTAGAGTAAATCAGGCAGTTGGCAAATAGGGTTGCTACCCATGTAGATAGCTTAGATCTGGACCCCCCTTGTTGGAGAAACTCCGTCAGCAAGGTGATGTATGCAAAGGTAATAAAAATGGAAACACACTTACACGGCCTTATGTAAATGCTTTCGCATCAAGGTTTCTTTATGATCTTCTTTTTTCTGCTATGGTGGTTTTCTTCTCAGATCCAGGTATATTCTTAGGTTCACCGACGACTTTCCATTCAGACGTCGCCCTCGAGGTAAACAGATATATAAACAAAGTTTAAGGGAAAGTACAAATAATAGTATTGGGTGTCAGGCTATGATGTAGAATAAAGCAGCAAATAACTGCAGTCACTCACACGGACAAGTGTGGGTGCAACCTATGGGGGAGGTATCTTTTTCTTTTTTCACATGGAGGATGACCGTGTTCAGTGTTTTATAAACACATACAAATAGTGGGTGATAAATCATAAGTATAAAAATGATACTCACACGGCCTTGTGTGAGTAAGCACACATATAGGTATCTTTTTAAGAAACTTCTTTTAACTCCAATGTTGGCTTCCAAATGTAGGGAGAGTGACAGGACGCTCCTCCCCTTTAGTAATGAGACGAAGTATAGTCTCAAATGCAGAGTACCAGTCCTTTATTAAGCATAAAAAATATTAAATACTAGAATTAAACAAAAAAGATAAAAAAACGAATAAAAGAGTACAGCCAGTCTCTAGGATGAGTTATCGTAGGGCGCGTGGCACGCAGCTAACTGCCTCCGCGTCCGGATATGGTGCTGCGTTCCTGGTGTCCTACTCCTTGACGGTGGCTGTGTATGTCCAAAATTGCTAACAAGAAAGAGCAACGCGTTTCACAACTCAGGCTCCCAGAAAGGCAGTGAGAAATGAAAGCGAGGTTCAGAGTCAGGCAGGAAAGAGGCTCTCAGGAAAGGGAAATGAAAAGACAAATATTTTTGTCTATTGCAGCCAACATAGGGTTTCCTGAATCTTTTTTGAAGGGTACTAGAAAAGTAGCCACATGCAGAAAGTGAAAGAGACATCAATTAAAATAAAAAACATTGTGTTTAAGTAGGAAGATGTCCAAGAGGCAAGATATGGTGAAGATGGTCAGTTTATTGGGAAGCCTCAACTGGTTCACGTGACAGTACTAAAAGGATTCATTTATTGTGAATATAAGAACCACAGAACTCAGAGATTGCCACGTGCGCGTAGACTGGATAGAACAGTATTGGTCTATGTTGATGATAAAAGTGACCTGAGATTTATACAAATGTAGATCACATTCAATTGCAGTGAAAGAAAGGTAATTAATGACATCACAAAACCACCAGAGTAAAACAATACAAACACTCATTAATTTTCCATTGTAGCTTATGTATAAGTGTGTGCGCGCACTGGCTCATTGCTGTGCATTACATTATGTTCTCATAGGCTTTGTTACAACACCCAAACCACCGCACGTCCAACTTTGTGGTTTATGATCTCACAAAGCCCATCAATGAATGATTCCAGGAATACACAGCAGCCATAATAATATAATATTGTTTAGGCTTATCCAGTCTCATGCTAAATGATAACATTGCAGCACAGTTAATATTCGTTGGGAGAGGTATTTCTTCACAGAGTGGTAGATGGGTGGACTAACCTTCACATGGAGATCAGAGAAACTACAGTGAAATACTGTAATTCACAAGAGTAGGTACAGAGGAAGAATAAAAGGACTAGAAAATGTGTATTAAAAGTTTAGGATCCGGCTGACTAAAATGGCAATGACTAGATGGACCGCACTTGTCTGCTTTCAAACCGGAACGAGTCTTAGAGATCTTTGGCCGGGATTCATTAAGCCGCAATTCGGGGTATCACACCCCTGCTCTAACTGCCATGCAAGTCAATGGCAGTTCACGCCAGATCGGGTGCAATACCTCTCATCGCGGCTTAATAAATCCCAGGTATTTCTTTCTTATGGCTGGTGGATACCAACGCGGGTGATCCTATTGTTGTGATGTCCTACACAACACTACCTGTTCTGCAACCTCTTAAAATGGTGGTGAGTTTTTGGCACTGCAGCTTCACTGTGGACTAGCAGATCTGCCATCTTCCATTTCTGAGTTTCTACACATGCTGTCTGCAGGATGACACACACTTGCTGTGTGCAAACAAAGTCCTACCACATTGAGACCCATCTAATTGTATAATAAGATGTGTAGGTTCAGTGAAGTGTGTTCCATCTGTTACTTTCATATTATGATTTCTAATTTACCTGTCAAAACATGTTGGGGATAGGGGGATTTTTAACATGATGTATTCTTTGATGTGATGATAAAGTGGTGATTAGTTTATTAGGTTCCAGCTATTACGCTGCAACTCCTCCAAAACACTTTTTTTAGAAATCGCATTATTCATATTTAGTTAATAGGCAGAAAATGACAGACATATTATATATGTCCGAGCAAAACAAATGGACTTTCAGTGTGTCAACTGAATCTGTATCTTCCTTGGCACAGGCTTGGGGCCTTATTCTATATTGTCTGAAGTGGCCGACCCGAGCCGTTTTCAACAATATCTTGACCCGAATGGCCACTGTGGACTATAATATGTAGAATTACCCCCTTACTTGAGTGTCACTACCTAGAATCCAGATCGCTGAAGATTCGGCTCAGGGTTCTTTATATCGCTGCAGAAGATTACCCAAGATGCAAAGTTCTGTGTGGAAGATCATGTGACCAGGCAGACTCTAGATACAATTGGTGCACAGCTAGAGAGAGGTCAAAAGGGTTGTGCCAGAGCCTGTCTCAGAAGAGGGAGAGGATGTGACTTTGTAAATGGTTGCTATAGAAACAAAAATGCTAGTTACATTAGAATACATTCAAAATGGCTTTACATTTTTTTTATTTAAAAAAAATAAAATAAAAGCCTACAAATATTTTCTCACAGTACAGAGCTGATTTATAAAAAAAAACGTGTAGGATATTGCTTGGGCTGCAGCTTTAAAGACTACCGAAATAATTCTGATGCACATTGCTTATTCCTTCGCTGTTTTCCACTAAAATGCTCTCTGACCAGTTCCTATTGGCCTCAGATTAAGGGGTATATTCTACAACATACTGTAATCCAAAGAGGTTGTATGAGTGTCGGCCAAACTGGGCCCGAGATGAGGCTTTGGACTATGTAGTATTTCCCCCTAAAAGACAGAAAGTGTTGAAGTTTAATAGTTTTGTTTTGAATCTTTAGGCTGCGATTTCTACCCGATCCGGCAGGGCGTGCGTGCTCTCCCTCGGGGCGGTGCGCAAGCCCCGAAACGTGCACTGCAGGCAGGAGGCACCGGGAGGCGACAGTGAGGTGTGCCGGAGGCGCAGCCATGACATCACGTGAGCACTTCGCCCTCACTGGCCGAACCGCTCACATGACGTGGCCGTCGCTCCAGAAAATCAATTTTTTGGATCTGCTCTAAATTTGCGCGCTTCGCCGCCTCATTCGTGCGCGCTCAGTGCAAAACATGCATTTGTTTTGGCGGGCGCGCGGGAGCGTGCGCCCAGCCGCATCGGGGATAAGTCTTAGAGTGGGATTTAATTGCTGCCATTTAGATCAGTAAAGGTAACTCTATTTACTTGCCTGCTTATATTGTGGTGTGAGTATACAGTCAACTTTTAATAAAGAACCTCTAGATTGAGCCACCTGGGATTGCCTGAAAACCTGACCTGTTGGGGGGCTTGAGGGCTGGAGTTGGGCACCCTTGGTTTAGAGGACTAAGGCCAGCTCAAATCAGAGTTAATCTTGAGCTTCCAGCTAATAATCAACTTTCCTGTCCCTGTCAGCACAGGGTCAGATCCCAGCCTCACACAGTCACGGATTTAAGAATTGAGGAGTGATATGTATCAGTGGTCTCATGGGAGTAGGGGTGCCAGGTGGCTTCTCCAAAAATACTGGACACAATGGTGAAAGGTGTGACGCGCTCGAGACACACACCCACCCCTCTCAGCTCCATGCTGTTTCCTCCTCTCCTTGGCCTCACCCCCTGGCTCGATTACACCTCCTACTGATTGGCTGCATTACCCAGCAACTGCCCTGCTCTCTCCCTGCTTGGGGAAATCCCGCGGCCCCCCAAGCCAGTGAGGTCACTATGTCCAGAGAGGTAATACCGGACACATACATGCCCAGTATTACCACAATTTTTTGTACTGGACAGAATGTCCAAATACAGGACAGACGGTTCAATACCGGAAACCTGGCAACCCTACTCATGGAGGACAAATGGTGTTTTGTTATATTTACCATTCCAGCAGCTCATAGTGCCCTTCACTTCCTAAAACTCTTTTCTTTAACCCTGTAACCTCGCAGAGAAAAAGCATGAGGATTAGAACACATACAGTATACTAAATAAGGCCCGCATTGATAAAAGGGCCGTTACCTTATCAATCCTTAAATCAGGCTTATGGGAGTTATAGAGTGAAAAAGTGTTCAGTGCTCTTTAGTGCATTTGGGCCACAGCATAGCACATATTGAAATTTGATGCACACTATTTGAATCCTTTTATTACCACAAAGCACCATGAAACGGATCAAATATTCATTATTCTGTCCTTTAAAACCTGTATCAAATGCAGCACGTTGATACGTTATGAAAATTTATCATTCATCCGATCAAAAGCCAATTGTAATGGTCTGTAAAAATCTGCTTATTTAAATATATATATATATGTGTATGTATCGAACCCTTAACACATTCACCTACAGATGTAACCACACCTACCGTGCGCCAGTTGTGAATGGTAACGAGATGAATGTTATGCACCTTCTGTGTAGTATCATTCTGTATAGTATCATTCTATATAGTATCATTCTGTATAGGAACACCGTAAGGCTTAGCGGCTACACACATTTCTTTTCAGGAATAGCGACTCAGTAAGCAGTCACGTAAAAAGGTCCATAAATTGCTTAACTTTCCTGAAAACAAGACTGGGAGCCTAACGGGAAATTGAAAAGTGCATTTGCGCTCCGGGACTGTAGCTGTGCCGGGGAAGCAGAGAGCGGGACTTGTAAGCGGGACTTCTGAAAGTGCGCTGCCGCGAAGTGTACCAGGGGGGTCTAGCCAATCCTTCCCCAACGGAGTGTGGAACAAACCCTGGGTCATCCTTCAATGTGGCGCTCAACACCTACAGTACACCGCTTGGAATCCCTCTTGTGTCCCTATTTCAGTGAGTATAGCTCTGATCTGTGTTTTTGTGCTGTGTTGGCTGGCTCCAGCTGGAATAAAATCTTCATTAAACGGCTTTGTCCTGCCTGGAGCCTTGATCCCGGTGATACACCATTACAGGCCCCCAAATCTGTTGACATGCGTCTTCTTCACTTTCTCCTGTTTCATATCCCCTGCTGACCTGCATTCAATGTGTCCTTAATCACTCCTTTGTTTCCATATTTGTGAGCTCCTCTGAAAAGGGACCTCCCCACTTATGCCTGCTAGCGATTTATACAATCATGCTAACTGTTATCTATTCTCTATTGTACTGCATAAAGGACAGGAATGCCTTACAAATACACTTTGATAATGTAACATTTTCCTCAACCCCAAGATACTTGCATTACCGAAAAACTTTATAATAATGCCAAAATTAGCTTTGTCTAAAACAGTCAGGCCCACGCAAACTAAGATTCATTACCTCCAAGTTTAACATATATTCACAAAGGTAATTATATGCAAAAACCACGGCTGTTATTTAACACATTAGCACAGGGGGGCTCACACAAGCCAGCCCTCCCCCCTCCCCACAACAGGTCAGGTTTTCAGGATATCCCAGCTCCAGCAAAAGTGACTCAATCAGAAGCTCAGTTGAAGACTGAGCCTCTGATTGAGCCACCTGTGCTGAAGCAGGGACTGATTGAGCCACCTGGGCTGAAGCTGGGTAATCTTGAAAACCTGACCTGTTGGGGGACCTCGAGGACTGGAGTTGAGCCCCCCTGGCTTAATGGCAGATTACATTAGCACTGCGTTGGCTTCAAGCAACATGGCTCGCGTAACACCTGTTTTACCCAAAGGTGACGCTACTCCCATCCAGACTCTGAAATGCAGGGTGTCTGGGAAGGAGAAACCTGTGTTACTAGAGTCTCATGTTACTTATATACCTCCCCAAACACACCTCTGTACAATACGGGGAGAGACACCTGAAATACTGTACCCGAGATATACAGTATGCTCATTTTTATATGCAATGTGTAAGTATATTTAAATTACTTCAATGACAAAGGTGTCTCCCCATGTAATGTATAAAGGTGTATTTGGGGAGGTATTTAAGTAACTTATGACTAGTAAAATAGATATTTCAACCTAGATGGTGATAATGCCACCGTTATGTATTACCCAAATATCCTAATGTTAATTCGCTGCGTTAACCTGAACGGCCTGTAGTGGATATGTAATGTGAAGGGGAACGCCTTATTTGTGTATCATAAGCACTAACGGGTTGACACATGTAACCATATGTTATTTCAAGGGTAAACAGGTCATTCTCTTTAGTGGATTTGTGTTACAACGACTCTCACGTTCATTAACGTTAGGTTAAAGCAGAATTCCAACCATTCAAAAATAGGTATGAAGCAGGGGATCTCCGGAGCTGAACCGCAGTCCTTTCAGCTTCGGGGGTCTACGAGATACTCACCTCTTTAGGTACCCCAGGTACTCCATGATTCTTAAATCTTCCACGGCACACTGGCCAATATGAAGCTGCAGGAGATTGAAACCTCCATATAGTGTACCCAGCCGGGGCTGCTACCGGGGGCACCTGTGGAGGTAAGCAGGGGGTCCCATGGAGTTGAAATTAATGTGGTACAGCTCCAGAGACCCCCCGCTTCCCACCTAGAAAAAACCCGTAGATGGAACCACACCCTTTAATAGCTTAACGCAGCTTAGTGCATCTGGGCCTAAATATGCCATGGAATTGTTTAACTCTTTGAAATACAATGACACTTCACATTTTTTAAGATGAAGTGGACTTCCGCCATTAGGACAGTCTTTTTGTCCTCTTGTGCCCCAATTTATCCAGCTATAATTGGCCATTATAGCTGCAGTATTATTACTCCTTCCTCCCCTTTTACACTTAGGAGACAAGAAATGTGCTCCAGAAATCCCACCCAAGCGGCTTCTGCATAAATTCCTCCCAGTATCATTGCGAAGCGCTGTGGGCCTGAAAGGTGCTTTGTAAATATGAGTTCTTATTACCATTTACTACTGAAATACACCCTGATGCATGCGAAACGCCATTATAATCATCTTAAACTGCATCATCAACATGCAAATGAACTCTTATGTCTTGAGGAGTACAACCATATTGCCCAACTGGGATGGCACTAGTGAGCCATGTTTTTATCTATAACGTCTGTTTGAGAAGAATATGATATTTTTAATCATTGGCCGGGTGGGTAGTGAGCAATGAGAAACCATGGTAAGGACGCACTTAATGTGTGTTAACGATTATGATCCATCCCTCTGTGGGGCCTCACAGATATATAAAATCAAAAACGAATAGACGTTTTTGATTATTAAGCTCGGCCAACATGGTACACACACACACACACACACACACACACACACACACACACACACACACACACACACACACACACATATTGACGCAAAAGGTGTTTGAGGGGAGGTACATAGGACCCAGCACCTTCCAGGGTGTGTTCCCTTCACTCTCACCTGAGCCCTAATTAATGAGCTTCAAGGTTAAAGGCAGCACAGACAGCTTCCTGGGCTGCTGCTGTGCTGGTCTGAAGGCACACACACAGCCAGCCCTGTGAGATACTGCAAAGGGAAGCTGCAGGTACTGTGTCTAAAGTGGGGAAAGACCTTAGGTTTCCCCCACTGTTAGTTAGGGACTAAGCTGTATTAGTCAGAACTCTGAAAAGGAGTTAGGTTTTTGTTTCTATTTTATGTTATAAGTTAACCCTGTTCCTGCTTTGTACCTTGCAAATAAACCCTCCTGTGCATCAATACTACGTTTCCCTGCCTTTGATCTGGATAAAAGAGACTGCAACGTGGTGTGGACATCACAATATATATATATAAATACTAGCTGAGAGACCCGGTGGTGCCCGGGATGTGAATCCCTAATAATTGTTGGGTGGGGGTGTGAATCTTGGTGGGTGACTGACTGACTGGGTGAGTGGATGGGTTGGTTACTTACTGGGTGGGTTGGTTACTTTACTGACTTGGTGGGTGGGTTACTGACACTGGGTGGGTGGGGGAGACAGTGAGTGAGTGGAGGGAGACAGTGGGTGAGGGGAAACAGTGGGTGGGTGACTTACCTTGAGCGGGTGTGAAGTTGGCGGCTGGGGGTGGGGGGGGCGCGAGACTGGCGGGTTGTGACTGGAGGCGCGCGCAGGGTAAGCTTGGTTGGCACTTCCACTCTGTCCCAGGTTTAGTGGGCGAGAATGGCGGCATGGGGCCTGAGGTGTGCGCGCGGGGGAAGGCTGGAGGCGCGCACGGGGGAAGGCTGGAGGCTCCCCGTGTCCCCCCATTGGCCGCCTCAGGGGACAGTCAGCCGTGCCGCGACCGCCACTGCCGTGCTCCCCCTGCGTCCTGCAGCGCGCGGCCATGCAGGGTTAAGGGCGCCGCGAGGGGGAAGACGTGCAGAGGGGGAAAGTAGTGGCCAGGGGTAACAAACCGGCCGCCCCAGGGGACAGTCAGCTGCGCGATGAGGGAGCCGGCGAGTGAGCTGCGGGTCAGGGGGGGGTCATTGATGAGTGGGAGCCGGCGGGTGAGCTGAGGGGGGGGGGGGAGTTGACGCGGTATCGGAGGGCCGGACGGTGTGAGTAGTGTGCAGGGGTGAGGGTAGGTGTGGTCAGAGAACCACACAGGCCAATGAGAGGCGGGCGGGCCGGGCCATGGACCAATCAGATTGGCCAGAGGCTGAGCGACGGACCGACGGACCAATCAGATTGGCCAGATACACAGCAAACAAACAATGTTTTCTGTTTTATAGGTGTATGTATATATATATATATATATATATATATATATATATACAAATGATTGTGTGAATACCTAATTTTCACATTATAATAATAGTTTCTAATGACCATGTATTCAGTGTTGTAAAATGCATTTTTGCATTAACTCATTTGTGATGCCTGAAGCTTGACTTGCCCAAGATCGTAAGGAGAGCTGCCACCTGATTCACCTACTTCAAACGTAGAGACATCAGGGACTTGCTCTTCCAGCCGTCCTTTACATGCCTATGATATTGATTTATTTATTATTTATTTAAAAAAATTTCTGACGCCCTACTCACCAAGAAACTCCGTAGTAGAGCTCGTGTAGGAGCTTAGAGAAGGCACCCATCCCAAACCTACAACCGGGACCTACCAGGAAAAAAAACATGTATTTGGTTGACGAGAAGACTAATAAGGGCAGGAAGCCCGGATGGGAGCAGGGAAGCTGCCAGGGTATTGGGGTCTGTATGCCATGTTTTTTTTTTTTTAAAAGGAAGGTTTTTAATTCCTTTAATGAATGGAAACAACGCTTCCTGAATTTTTTAAGCCGCAGGGAGCTTATTCCACAGTCTTGGGGCGGCTCTTGAACAAGCTCTCCCGCCAGCTTTGTTGTCCTTAAACCGAGGCTCAATCAGTTGAAAGGCGATGCAGATCTGAGAGCCTCATTGGGTGGGTTAATGAGGCTGTTCCGCAGGTAAGGGGGGTGGGGCTAGTACATGGATAGCCTAAAAAGTAACTGTCAAGATCTTAAAAATGAACCCTTTGCTCCACCGGGAACCAGTGCAGATCTTGTAATACTGGTGGGATGTGGTCTCTCACACATAACATACCCCTGATTATCACTAAGACCATACTCTTGGGTATTTATCGCCATGACAACGTGGCCTGTTTGTAGCTCTTGTGGAGTCAAGTGAGCACACCTGTTCTCGAATAAAATTAGATAGATTACCTGTACCGAAAAGATTAGGGAGATTAAATAAACCTACAAATACAGCTGTTGAGCACATAGTGACAATAAGGTATACAGGGCTGTGACCCAATTGAATACTTGGAATGTGCTTCTTTCTATTCACTTGTAAGGTTTACACACAATAAATACATTTCCTACACAAGCTAGTTTTGATGGTAGACATGTCAGAAATACAGTAGTATGCTGATAAATGTTTCAAGTGGTATGTGGCCAAAAAAGCCTAAAAACACTGTATAATACTGAAACAGATCAATTTAGGCCAAAGTAAATTCTGTTTAATTAATACATACTTTGTAAGCCAGGGGTGCGCAAACTGGGGGCGCGAGGCGCTAACAGAGGCCCCTCACTCTTCCCCAAAGCATTTAAATTAAATGGTGGGGGATCGCACACAAGGCCTCTGTAAGTTCCTTTACCTGATCTCTGGCGACTTACGACTGCTGTAAGCATTCACAATGTTACTGGTGTGTGAGATGTATACGATTTCGGAAGCTCGTGTATCACAGCTGCTGTATGAAGAATTGCTGTATTGGTTCAATGATAAGATAAAACAGCCTGAAATATATCCATGACTTTCCACAAACACGGAGGACTATAATTCTGAACTTGTTCACCCGAGCAGACATAAACTGTGTCTGTAATGTGATATTTCCGTGTTATTCATACACCAGTCAGTTCTTAGCAGCAAGATGGTCATAATAGTTTACTCTATACGAATGAAACAGACTTTTATGTGCACAAAAATCAATATGTTGTTGTCATCAGCGTGACCTGCAGTGACATGTCTTGTCCGCCGCCCTGTAAATAGTCTGAAGTGCCTAGTATAATGTGAAACTTCAAGCCCAGGTGTCACTGTTTCTTCCGTACCATACAGCAGACTTACTCTGTGCTGCAGCTTGAGAAACCCTTAACAAAACCGCTGACCTACATAACTAAACATGCAGAGTCCTTACAGCAGATATAATGGGGAACCGGAGCTGCTCTTCAGATGCGCATTTTACTTTTAAATGATATGAAATCTTTCTAGCCCTAAACCCTATTTTCCACGAGTGCCCAGTACAGCTGGAAACAGTATTATTCTGTATTCTTATACAGTATGCTTTAGCACTAGCCCTCTGCTGCTAAACTAGGAAACGTAATTACTAAATTGTGCAGAGCCAATTTATTCCTGTGAGTGAGTTGTAAAGCACCTTGTACTTATAGCTTAGCACATTGGAGTAAATCTGGACCCTTAATGGAACAAGCCTTACCGTCCCGGGTGCTGCGAGTGAAATGCTGAAAACCGAGGAGCTGCGGCAGGAGGCGACCGCGATAGCGCTGGGGGGGGGGGGGGTTATTCCTTTCAGCAGGACCTTGGCTGGCTATATCTGTATGGAAGGGAAGTCCTTGCAATCTGAGCAGAATGTCACCCCACATCCTCCTATTTAACCCACAAGCAACAAAAAAGGCCGGAGCACGTTATGGGAAGTGTATCTTTCACAGTCTTCTTTTGGCAAGTTCAGTGTGCTTTTTTTCAGCCTCTCTGCCACTGAGCTGACATTTTTCTCTCCCGTGCTATTAAATGGTGGTATTATTTGTGTTTTAAAGTTGATGTGTAGAACGCCAGTGCATCAGGAAGACAAGTCCTTAGTGCATTCGTAATATCTGCAGTCAAGCAAGCTCCCAATAATCTGTATAACACAATAAAGTTACCCTAATAGGGTTTAAGGGACTAGTACTTAATGCCACAGGCACCAATAAAGAATAGTACAATAAATGTCCCATTAAGGGCCTCATGCAGAGAGCAGCGCAAAAAGTGAAAGCGGCATTAATTGGCGGATTCTGCCTTCAGAAAGGCAGAAACCGGCAAGTTTAAAAAAAAGCGCCATTTTTTTTTTTTCCCCTTCAAATTCGCCGCGCGCCTGGAGAGTTTAAAATCTCTCCAGTTTTTTTCTCTGCCGTATGCAGAGAGCCGCGATCGCCATCTAGTGGCTGTTCGCGGCAAAAAAATGGCGCGATTTTCAACATTTTCCCTCTCCACCAAGCAGCTGGCGCTCCGCGGCCAGTGGAGAGGGGAAAAAAAAAAAACGCGATTTTTTCCCCAGTAGTTTCAACAGCGCTTATAGCGCTGGTTGAAACTCTCCATATGCAGAAAGGCAGTTTTCTGCCCTTTCTGCATATGGACATAAAAACTCTCCAAAAAAGGTAAAATTTTTCCCCCTCTCCAATTCTGCATAGCGCTGCTCTCTGCATGAGGCCCATAGTGAGAATGAAGGGGTATGGCAACCCACAGGTATAACTCACTTTTGAATTGCAGAATCCAGGGGAGTGTTCTTCAGCAGGAATAACTAGCGTGCAGTCCCCCAGTAACAGGAGCAGGAGCAGGAGAAAGAACGGCAGTGCACTGCCAAGGGACCAATCGGAGGGCTTCTCCTCAGACTCTACATCCCATTGACTAGATAGAGGGACTTGTCTCTTCTAAATAAAGTTTGTTGAAAATGACGCGATCCTGTTATCCAATGGGGATCCGTATAGCAGGAGATGCCAGCCGATTGGTCAATCGGGCTGTGACGTCACTCGGTAGCGCAATAGTTTAAATATCGGCTTTCTTTAGAGTAAAGTACACCTTGAGAAAGGGCATAGAGCCTGAAACGCGTAGGTGGATACTTGTTGGGGCTAGGGGGGACCTTTGTCCAATCTTTTTATGGAATAAATAAATTTTTGCTTTTGCTGCCGTGAGCCTCCTCCTGGTTTTCTTGGCAGTGCACTGCCGTTTTTTCTCATGTTTTAAAGTTGAGTAGGATAACATAGCAAAGGATTATCTCAACCTGCTGTAATGTCTCTGGGCAAGTTAATAACCGCACTTCCATCTTTGTTGTGTACTATTTGTTATTTCTATGTCAAAGCGGCACTTTAAAAAAATAATAATAAAACATTGTTTTTGCTTTAATATATGCAGCTGTGATTACCTTTATTGAAAAAAAATGACCTAAGTTGCCAATCGATTAGTTCTCCTGTAATCGATCTGCAAGATCCTGCTTCCCAGGGTTCAGTAACTGACCGCCTTTCAGTTTCAATCAATCCTTCAATCAGTGTAACTCAGCAGCTACAATGTATTCTTATATTACTGAGGTAACTGTATCTATTGTTACAGTTTACAGCTCAAACTGCTGGGAATATTGGCAACAAATGATCACAAACAGGAAAGTGTTGCAAAGATCTTGCACTGCTGGGGAGGTGGGCTAAAACCTGCGATAGAAATCAAAGGATGCTCAGTATATTAAAACTCATTAAAAATGGTATTGACTTGAATTTAAAAAAAAATGTAATAAGTGTTATCTAATTCTGCAGAACTGATGTATTAAAAAAAAAAAACACACGTAGTATGTTGCTTGGATTGCTGCTTTATGAGACTCACTCCCACTGAAGGACCTATGTTGACGTTGCAGTAAAGGAAAAGTGCCCAGCGGTGTTACAGCTCTGTCACTGTTTGTCCTCGCATAGTTTATCCTATTGGATGCCCTTGTGATGCCTGCAGAACAGCCCCAATAAGTGGCACCCGCCAGCTTCTTCTGCCACTCCAGCTCATGAGTCTCAGCATTAAAAAGCACAGAGAGAATAACAGCGGCGAGGAGGGATTTATTGCTTGTGCTTCAGCACGCAAAGGAAACGAGGCAAATAATACCAATACATTCTTCCCACCACTAGTACTCAAAGGGGCAAGATATGCTAATATACTCACAAGCTGTGGGAGTGTGCGTGTAAGTGTGCAAGGCCAGGTCCCCAGTGGCTGCTGCCGCCGCGCGTGCACCACACACCACAGCCCTCTATGGGGCAGGCCCCAGTGGCCGTGTGTGTGGGCGGGCAAAGCGCAGTGACGCATACGCTGGCAGGGAAGACAAGAACTGTGTCTTCCGGTGCCGCAACGCGGTCACATGGTCAGCGGGCAGCCAATGGAAGGGCAGATATGCTCTCTATTGCCACGCCCCCGTCATGGCCACGCATCCTATCGCTCCACCTACAGACCGCAGATCGCGGCTGTAGTCCCTGCACGCTCCACCAGGCGCCCGTGCCTCAGTGAGCACGGCGGGGGTACCCGGGGGGGATGTGGTAACTGCATATCAAGAAAGGTCAAAAGGGCAGACCTTGCATGTGTCCAGACCAACGGCGGACAACTCCAGTGGTCAAGAGCTACTAACAGATTAGGTTTTCAGGATATCCCTGCTTCAGCACAGGTTGCTCGATCAGTGGCCCAGTCTTCGATATCAGTACTGGGGGCTTTTAAAGGGGCCGTCCCTCCTTTCAGTGCTGAACTAAGGAGGGTGTCGGGGTTAATACGTGGAACGTAGATAAGGGGGAAAAATACAAGTATATAGTACATGTTTATAGACTCTTAACATTTCTATGGTAAACAAATGCCTTTGAAGTTTTTTTATTTTATTATTATTACAAAATGAAACAGCGAGAAGTCTTTTGGAGATAAGACTGTTTGTCAGTCCTCAAATCTACAGGTAAACTGTTAAGTAATTATGATGCCATCATTAGAGACTGTGAAACAGATCAACTTAAGTAGCTGATGTGCATACATTTAGCAGATCATGAGAATAGCTAAACATGCCGTTTTTCACAGACTACAACTATGTAACATTATTTTTTTTTTAGTTTGATTTTAAACTTTCTGAAAATTGCAGTTACATTTTTTTTTTAAATGTCCCACTACCGAGGACAGTCCCTCCTACTTTCACTCTGAAGAAAAGTGATACCCTGAGTGTTCATTTGCATGTTATTACCCAGAATCCCTGAGAGATAATGGGGAGAGGCAGGTTACAGACCTGCCACAGACATGTCAATGTGCTCACAAATGGTATTTTTATTTGCTGTACTCAATGAAGAGAGAGAGAGATGCAAAACTATGCAACTATTCCAACTATTTGATCCTCCCTTGAGTTGAATAGGCTAAGTATTTTTGTGGTGTAGAAGGAGAGAGACTAATTATCTCGCCTCTCTCTCCCATCCCCCTTCTGTCCTACCCTCCCTCCCCCTCTGTCTCTCTCCTCTCTCTCTCACCCCCATCTTTCCTACCCTCCTTCTCTCTCTCTCCTCTCTCTCCCACCCCCTTCTTTCCTACCCTCCTTCTCTCTCTCCTCTCTCTCCCACCCCCTTCTTTCCTACCCTCCCTCTCTGTCTCTCTCCTCTCTCTCCCACCCCCTTCTTTCCTACCCTCCCTCTCTGTAACTCTCCTCTCTCTCCCATCCCCCTTCTGTCCTACCCTCCCTCCCTCTCTGTCTCTCTCCTCTCTCTCTCACCCCCTTCTTTCCTACCCCCTTCTCTCTCTCTCCTCTCTCTCCCACCCCCTTCTTTCCTACCCTCCTTCTCTCTCTCCTCTCTCTCCCACCCCCTTCTTTCCTACCCTCCTTCTCTCTCTCCTCTCTCCCACCCCATTCTTTCCTACCCTCCCTCTCTGTAACTCTCCTCTCTCTCCCACCCCCTTCTGTCCTACCCCCCCTCTCTGTCTCTCTTCCTCTCTCTCACACCCCCTTCTGTCCTACACTCCCTCTCTGTCTCTCTTCCTCTCTCTCACACCCCCTTCTGTCCTACCCTCTCTCTCCCCCCCCCTACCCTCCATCTCTGTCTCTCTCTCCCGCCCCCCTTCTGTCCTACCCTCGCTCTCTGTCTCTTCTTCTCTCTCCCACCTTTTCTTCACTCCCTTTTCTAAGTCCCTTTCTCCCTTTCTCACCATTCTCTGCTTTCCCAGAGAAGTCCCTCTTTCCCTCCTGCCCCACCCTTCTCTGCCTCTTTAGTGTGCTGAATTCATTACACCGAGTTGTGTAAATCAATAGTAAACGCTGGCTGCCTACTCTGATCTCTCCCGTTACGCACCATCACAGATCCACTAGAAAGAGACAAGAAGACGTGAGAAAGCAAGCCCACGCTTACACTGACACGGCCATGTCATTTTATTTCTCTACAACCCAGCCTCCCCCATCCACGTGGGGGACAAAGTGAGATAGCAGATTGGTAAAGCAGATTTCTTTCCCGTTTAGCAGCTTTTAGTGGAGGTCGGCGATGGCTCTGAGCATCAATTTAACACCTTCGATGTCCCAGCGCCTATGTTTTTCCCGCAGGACAGAGCGTTGCAGAACGTGCTGTTGGGTTTAACCATATCCGTACTTCCCGTAAGTGGGGATTGTATCACTAGTGACATTATTCTGCCATTTAATATTAACCTGTTCACTGTCGGAGGTGCTTGCAATGCTGCGCACGCATGCTGAGGTCCTGCTTCAAACAGTAGTGCAGGGGCGGCCAACTGCAGTCCTCAAGGGCCACCAACAGGTCAGGTTCTAAGGATGTCCCCGCTTCAGCACAGATGGCTCAATCAGTGGACAGGGGTGGCCAACTGCAGTCCTCAAGGGCCGCCAACAGGTCAGGTTTTAAGGATATCCCCTCCTAAGCACAGGTGGCTCAATCAGTGGCTCAGTCGAAGATTCTGTCGAAGACTGAGCCACTGATTGAGCCGCCTATGCTGAAGCGGGGATATCCTTAGAACCTGACCTGTTGGTGGCCCTTGAGGACCGCAGTTGGCCGCCCCTGCTCTAGTGTCTAGTCTACCTCAGTGATGGGCACGGCAGGATGGGATAGTAAGTGAGCACCTTCTTTATTGGATGAGGTAGTGTAAGAAGATGCCGCCCGCACCATTTGATTGAGAAATTCAATGTAACAAAGCTGTGCCGTGGAAGTGCCACGTGCAGCTATAGACGTGTGAGCAGGACAGGCAGACTTTTCTGCAGGATGTGTAGGTGTCAAAGCTGTTACAAAGAGAGGTGCAGGCGGGGGCACGGATGACACTTACCTATTCTAGTAGCCTTCGTTAAAAAAAAATCACTGGTTCTGCTGTGCCGCCAGCGATTAGCCTCGATAAACTAATTGCGGCTACTAGAATGGCACGCGTTGCAAAACTTGCCGATAACTGGCTTATCGCCGCTCACCCGGCGATGTGTTTTGGACGGCAGCCAAAAAATGGCGATTCATGCCTTTATCGCCCACTTATCGAGGCTTACTGAATAGGCCGAAAAGGTCTGGATAAGTGGGTTATCGAGGCTTATAGAATAGGCGCCTTAGTCTTTCTACATCCGCATATATACCACTTAGATTGTAAGCTCCCCAGGGCAGGGAATAACTCTCCTATTGTCTGACTGTGCTGCGCTTATTGTATTAGAATTCTCTGCACTGTTTTGTGATTGTAGAGCCCTGAGTGCACTGTGGGCACTATGTAAATAAAGGTGTGTGTGTGTGTGTGTGTGTGTGACACACTCATTAAGTATATATATATATTTTAAAGTATCTGACAATATGTATTTTTGGATGCGAGTGTCTCTCTGTGCACTGCACACGCCTGCGCGTAACCCCACTAATAAATTCCTTACCATTTACTCATTCATTCATCCTAGCAATAGCACACATGTTTTCTATTTCCATTCTATACATAGTAGCTTAACTTATACAGCATTTGCATACAAGCCGTGAAAATCCCCAGCTCTGCATTCCTGCCTGAGTGTGCTGACCTCAGAAAACTCCGGATCTATTTAAAGCCTTCTTACACCAGTACAAGTCACTGGAGGAAACCGGGGCCTGTGGGCTGTCAGGAGGTGGGAGAGATTCATTCACTGTACTGTGAAGCCTCCGGCCTAAGGAATTACACACTGCACAGTGTACATTTGCTATCACCGGACTGTTGTAGGGTAGCGACCCATTTCAAGGTGGATTCTCACTCACCCTGCAATTGACTGCAATGGATTAACCCTCCTGCTGCCAGAGGGACATGGCAAACATACAGTATACAGCAGCTGATTTTTAAGTGAAACTCTTAGCTTTTTCATAACCTCTCATGCTTTCACTATTTTAATAATGCAAGGTGTTTCACAAAGCTTTGACACATGCAATAAAAAGGATCTTAAACATAATACTGTTTAAATCAGTTGTTAATTAGGAGGTGTTTACACCTAATTGCAGGGAAGAACGTGCCATAGTGAGTTTGCAGGTGATTAGGACGAGTTATCGTCAAGCATTTTTGTTTTGATTGGCTGAGCGAGCGCAGCGAAGACTTTAACTAGACTTTGTGGCCACTTTGGGGGGTGTCTGTGTGCCTGTGTGCCTGTGTGTTTATGTTTGTCTGTGTGCCTGTGTGTTTGTGTGTTTATGTGTCTGTGTGCCCGTGTGTTTATGTTTGTCTGTGTGTCTTGTGTGTCTGTGTGTTTATGTGTCTGTGCCCGTGTGCCTGTGTGTCTGTGTGCCTATATTTGTCTGTGTGTCTTGTGTGTCTGTGTGTTTATGTGTCTGTGTGCCCGTGTGCCTGTGTGTTTATGTTTGTCTGTTCTCTCTCCACAGGCTATACACGATTCTGATGACATTTTTAGGGTACCTTTCTGCCACCCTAAGTCTCATACGCTCGCTCCGCTTGCTTGCGGGAGTGCGAGCTTTTACCTTGCCGCGCTGTTGGAGCAGACGCGATCTCTGCTCATAGTGCAGGGGTGTGGCGGGGGCGTCACAAAGCTGGTTCGCCCTCATTGGCTGAACCAGCTCACGTGACACTGACGTCACGCGGCAGCCGCCTGGTATCACAAATTCTCTTGACTCCTCAAAATGCTGCCTCGGAACGCGCTACGGCGCCGCTAGGCGCGCGGGCACTTGGCTAACTTCATTAGCCAAACATGGAAGAGTGCCTGCCGTGCGTGCGCAGCATAAACCCGGCCTAACGAAACACATCCTCCTTACAACACATAACATGTATTATTTTGCAACAACATTTTTAGACTTTTAGCTGGACCCACGTCAGAGAAATGTCATATTTTAAATGAAAATAAATTGGTTACCATGGTAACAAACAACCCTGTACAATAACCCGAGCTTCACTTTGACATCTCGGAGGCAGAGATAATTATTCACTGCGCAACACGTTTTTTCCTTGGTCATACAGCACGGCGACTTGTTTTTTGTTTTTTTAACTTTGGGACAGGTTGCTGCGAATGAGACTGCCATTGTTTTTCCCAGTTGGTGGTTTTGGGGGTGGGCAAACATATTGAATACTTAGGCGCCAGACAGGTGCAGGGTTTTGCTAGGAGGGCGGGGGTGGTATTCCGACTATCACCCCTTCTACCAGCGGCTCTGTCTCACTGTGTGTCATTGTGTATCTGGGACACACAGACTCTGTCACACTCACTCTTAGGCCGCGCTTATAGTGCCGGCGACGCGACCCGTCTCCATTGTGAAAGTTATATTTTAAGTTTAGGCGAGATCGCTGGCTGACAAAAGGGGGAGGGCAGAGGCACGGAGAAGCTCCTGATTGGCCGCAAGGGGAGACCGTCGCCAAAAATAAATAAATATCGGCGACTACCAGATTTTTGGTAGCACTGTCAGACTCACTCTCTTACACACTCTTGCACAGAGACTGCCACACACTCTCACACAGAGACAGCCATACACTCTCGCACAGACTGCCACATACACTCGCACAGACTGCCACACACTCTCGCACAGAGACTGCCACACACTCTCGCACAGAGACTGCCACACACTCTCGCACAGAGACTGCAACACACTCTCGCACAGAGACTGCAACAAACTCTCGCACGCATCACTTCCACGTGCACTCTCGCACATCACTTGCACACACACTCTTGCACGCATCACTGCCACACTCTGACACGCATCACTGCCACACACTCTTACACGCATCACTTGCACACACACTCTTACACGCATCACTTGCACAGACACTCTTGCACGCATCACTGCCACACACTCTTACACGCATCACTGCCACACACACTAGCACACATCACTTGCACACACACTCTTGCACACATCACTGCCACACACTAGCACACATCACTGCCACACACACTCGCACACATCACTGTGACAGACTCACCTGTGCGCTGCTTCTGAACACCTGCTGTTGATAGGTTGACCAGAGGAATACAGGACATCGGCAGCTATCACCCCGCGGGGCATGTTTGTCGAAATTCTTCCCCCGATTACCAGTAGAAACCGGAAACCGTGCTCCACGGGGACATCGGTGTGCTGAAGGGAGTAATATTCCTCATTCTCTTATATAAAAGTGGCCACATTGGTGACACAATGTTTTAAAGGGAAAGTGCCACATCACCAAGAATGTTCTTTGCTTCGTTAACAACTTTCAATCATCCTTAAAGCGGCATCGCATGTTTTGTTGTTTCTTAATAGGTTAATTTCAGCTCCGGGGACCCCCTGCTTCCCGAGATACGTACCTCCGTAGGTCACCCCGGTAGGACGATCAATATGGCGGTTTAAAAGCCCCCACGTGCCAATAGGAAGCCGCAACATCATCCCTTGCGACTTCCTGTTTAGCTCGAGTGATGCGGGACTTTTGAAACGGGTCTGAAATACCAGCATCACCTTCCGATGTAAGTAGCGCGGGGAGCGGGGGGCGTCTCTGCAGCGGACATCAACGCTGTTAAGCTCCGAATACCCCCCCGCGTAACTTAGGGAGAGAAAAAAAATGAACATGGACCGTCACTTTAAAATAATTATATTTAATTCAGGTTTTTTTTGGCAATAAATGCGTTCCTGCTGTCCTCCGTTGCGTGTAATTGTAAGCTAATCGCTGGTGTTTATTGCCCCACCCCCACATCTCTTTGGTTTATGATGGCATTATATTTAGTTGAACAAAGAAAACAACTTGCTGGTTTTGTACAAGAGATTACACACAGTCTTATAACAAAATAAATGCGGTAAGGATTAAAAAAACTCCCCAAAGCATATGGTTTCAACACCCGGTAAAGAACATTTTCATGCATTTGCTTCCTACTCGATGTAAAACTGCTTGCGCTTCTATTTCCTTCACGTTCTAGAAGTCATGTGCCCTCATTTGGTACTTATATTTATTTTCCTTTATCTCTTTAAAAAGTCAGTCCAAGTGGCACTTAGAAATCATATTATATCATCTTTCCTTTTGTTTTAATATATGCAGCCTTTGATTACCTTTCTTGAAAATTCATTTCCTAAGCTGCTGATCGATTCGTTGTCCCGCCATCGTTCAGCAAAGATCCTGCTTCCCAGGGTTCACTAAATGGCCGCCTTTCAGTTTTAAATCAATCCTTCAGTCAGTGTAACTCAGCAGCTACAATGTATTCGTATATTACTATGGTAACATTATCTATTGTTGCAGTTTGCAGCTCAAACTGCTGGGAACATTGGCAACACATGATTACAAACAGGAAAGTGTTGTAAAGATCTTGCACTGCTAGGGAGACGTGCTAAAACCTGCGATAGAAATCAAAGGAAGCTCAGTATATTAAAACTCCAAAAATGGCATTAAGAGCCGAATAAAAAATAAAAATTAAAAAAAAAGGTCAAATGTTATCTAATACTACAGAGCCGATTTATTAAAAAAAAACAAGAAATAAAAAAAACACTTTTTTTACAGGATGGGACCGAGGCGTTTTTCAGAGCTGACCTGGTTTTCGAGATACCTATCGGTGAAGTTAGAGTTCCCGTTTAAATCTTCCTCCGGAGGAAACACACCGGCTGACAAATCTCCGGCCATATAATAACCAGGAAGTAATACCAGTAACTTTACCAGTAAGTTTCTTGGAAACCTTGGCTCATTTATGCTTTGGGGGACAATCCTGAAATCTAAAAAAAACAAGGAGGTTTGGCATACTGCCATTTCGGGGGATTGCTGCTTTAAAGCTGTCACCCCCCCCTTTAATATGGGCATCAATACAATCCATACAATAAGTAATTAGCTTAGTTGCCGGTCAATCCGTTCTCCTGTGATCGATCGGCGAAGATTCGGCTTGGGGGTACACTAAATGGCTGCAAATAAGTATTTACTCAGTATCTGTGACTTTGTAAATGGTTGCTATAGAAACAAAAAATGCTTGTTACATTATAATACATTAAAAATGTTATTCAAAGTTGTTTTTTTTTAAATGATACAAGTATTTTCTCATAGCACAGAACGGATTTTTTTAGATAAAAAACACACATGTAGGATATTACTTGGTCTGCAGCTTTAAATGTAATTGATTGCAGCATTAATCGTTCAAAACAACCAAAGGAAAAAAATCTGGATCAACAAATTTCCTGTATGTACTGTAAAATTAAAAACATATTTTACAATATTTATATTTCTTTTTTTAAAGGTTCCACTTAATCTACTAAACATACCACTGCCATGAATTCACTGTACAGAATAAAATACAGCTCACATAGCTAGCTCTGTGTCACATCATCAGATGATGAAGAGACCTCTGGCGTCTCAAAAGCCCATACACAAGGCAACCTTGTACGATGAATACGTTGGTCCAGTGAAAGTTATCACAGCCTGTGAAGTATCTTAGGCCGTGCGTATAGTGCCCGCGACGGGCGATGCGACGCTACAGGTGATGTCACCCGTCTCCGCCAGCAAAAGTTATATTTCGCTTTGCGGCAGCGTCGCGGGCGTACTGGCATTTGATTGGTTCAGGGGCTCTCAAATGAGGCGACAGCCCTTGAAAAATCAAATATTGCAAGCTATCAAAATTTGCGACGCGATGTCGCTCCGTCGCTCCGTCGCTCCATCGCATTGTCGCCATCGCGCTTACTCTAAGCGCACGCGGCAGCGGTCAATGCATTTGTTTTTGGGTGATATCGCCGTCGCCTGTCGCGGGCACTATACGTGCGGCCTGAACCTTTCTGGGACCCTTCAAATTTGGTTTGAGGGATGAAGAAATTGGGCCAAGGTATTCACATACAGGGATCGCAGAGAAAGAGTGGTGTCTGGTAACAGCACTGTGAATTAGGAAGTTAAGAAGAAACATATATCCAAGAGCCTCGGGTAATACAGACAGTGTAATCAGATGAAATGCTGTCTCCACCTTTAGCCTGAACAATCAGTATGCCTTCTCAGTTGATCTTATACAGTATAATATTATAGGCAGTGGTCGACAAATCACCCAAAAATCTTCTCGCCGAACAAAAAAATCTACTCGCCACGTAGTACCACACGTGTGCTGCTTGGGCCAATAGGAGCTCGCCACGATGTTAAATCCACTCGCCCGGGGCGTGCAAATGTATAGGTTAGTCGAACACTGATTATAGGGGTCCTGCTTTTGTACGTTGGAAACATTTCCTGGTTTGGGGACTGGCAGAAACTTTTATGAACACATTGTTGGTGGAAAACCATAAAGGGTGGCAGTGACGTTTAGAATTCACTACATGTTTCATACCCATCATATGCATCGGAGCTAGCTATATAACGCAATCAAAATCCCCGCTGTATGGCCACATTGTAAAATGTTTCCAATAGTCACGGTAAAGCCATGCAAAGGGCATGTTGTGTGCAGTATGGCAACCAAGGGGTTAGCATTTTTACTAAATGTACTTTTATTCTACCGCACTCTGAGGTTCTGTGTCATACAACGTTACTGGTCCATGGCCATGTAATCAATTCTTCATGTTTAATTCCATAGTTATTAATAAAATGTGGTGTTACTAGAGTTCCTTGAGGATCAGTTAGAGCAGGGTTGCGCAAAGGGGGGTGCGAGATTTTCTGGGGGGGGGGGGGAGGGAGGTGCGGCGCTTGCAGAGGCCCCACGCTCTTCCCCAAAGCATTTAAATGAAATGCCACGTGAGAGTGCGCGAAGCCGCTAAGTTCCCTAACCTGATCTCCGGCAGCTTCTGGCCGGTGACAAGGTAAGGGGGGACGGGGACACGAGCAGGGGGGGAGCGCACCCCTGAGATACAGCAGCTGGGTTAGAAAGTAGACATTAGCCCCTATTATAGCAGAGCACCAATTAGTAAATATGGACCGTTATGCATCCAACTAACAGCCGGTTCCTTTTACATGCAGTATATTCAACAGAGAAACAAACTCAGGGACAACTGGTCTTATCTGGTAGGGGCAGAGAAGGACAACTTCATATTGAAAACTACAGCAAATAAAAATATAACTTGTGCGCACATTCACATGTCTCAGACAGGGCTGCAACCCTGCATTTCACCATGATCTCCTAGCATACAGTGCTTCCAGTGCAGCTAGGGATTCCGGGAAATGACATGCAAATGAGCACAGTGTCACCTTTTGCCCCAAATCCATTTTAACATTGACCCCTATAAGCGTATGCCTCCCACATTACACATCTTTTCAGTTCAGCCTGGGTTAAAGAAGTGCAGAGACAATAAGCCCACTCATAGACAGCTATTTTGACCTTCCGGGCCTCATCATTCAGATAATGGTTACACTGGTTTTGCAATTTGAAACTGATAGTTTTAAACCACACGTTAAACAATTATGGTGGGTAAAACAAGTGACAAAAACCTTACAGCATACAGCAAATTAAAAAAATCACTTGTCCCCATAATCTCCCAGCGTGCAATGCTTCCACTGCAGCCAGGGTTTCTGGGAAATGACATGCAAATGAGCACGCAGTGGCACTATTAAAAACTAGAAAGCGCTCCTTTCCAATAAGTTGCAATACACACTCCAGACTGGAGCATATTGTGGAAGAAGCGCCCAGGCTGCCAGACTTCCTGTGACACTGAGGTGCAAGCACGCACGTGCTGTTTCTGTACCTTTTAATATCCGCACAGCCGCGTTTCAATCCCCCTCTTGTTTTGACTTGAGAATAAGACGCTGTAGCTTTCATATGACAAAGTCACATTTGTCAGAACACATTTTTGGCAACGGGTTTCAAATCGAGCAGCTGTGGTTTCTTCAGACGGCCCTAGAAGCCCCGCTCCTGCTTGGAATAAGGCGGTCCCGGGCTCTGGCGCTGATTCTGAAAGGCTTTGCTTCGTGGCTTTCTTGCGCGCTGTTTTTTGTTGTTGTTGTTTTTCTTTGTGCGTGCAGGTGTGAATTCAGTATTTCTACCTAAAAAAAATTAGCAAAACCAAACCTCGCTGTGTGGCAGTGTAAAGCGTATACTTTCTGAATAGGAGAGCTGCAATGGGTATTATTGCTGTGTTAATGCCTGGGCCACGTTGCCATGGTTTGCAGTTTGTCGGCCTATTTTGTGCACATATATGTCATGTCTTGCTTGATGCCTTGTACTTAATGTCTTATGCATGCTTTAGCCCAGGAGTGGTCAGCTCCGGTTCTCAAGCGTTACTAACAGGTCGGGTTTAGTAACCCTTGAGAACTCGAGTTGACCACTCCTGGGCTAAAGCATGCATAAGACATTAAATACAAGGGATAAAGCAAGACATGACATATATGAATTTTCGATTTATTTAGATTTTTTTTTGTTGTTACGGGAGCCAGAGTTCCCTTAGGACTGGTTACTGACCTAACCCCCCTGACTACCAACATATTTGTAGTTTTTTTGTTTTTGTACCGGGTTTGACACGACACAAATATGTCCGTTGTGTCACCAATATATAGTATCAATGTCATCTCCCAATGATGTTGCAATGTTCTGTTGTCTGCCAGAGCACACCATGACCCGGCAGCCATTTTGTGTTCCCTAGGTGGCTCAATCTGTGGCTCAGTCGAAGACTGATTCAGCCACCTGTGCTGAAGCAGGGATATCCTTAAAACCTGACCTGTTGGTGACCCTTGAGGACTGGAGCTGCCCAACCCTTCCTTAGCCTGCCAGAACATTGTGTCCCATGGTTAGCCGCATGAAGAACTGCCCTGAGCGTACAATTTTACTATACCATCAGTCAGCCATTTAACGGTATCATTCCCACCTTACGCGTGTTCCTTTTCTCCTGACAAACACAGTTTATTTTATGGGCTGCAAGATTCTCTATCCATGATGGGTAGCTGCAGCAGTGACAGTAATGTTTAAAGGAGCAGTCCTACCTGGGAAATCATTTTTAATTGATTTTTTTCCCCTCCCTTTTTGGAACTGCGGAAGTCCCTGCACCTGAACCAGAGCATGAACTGCTATGCTAATGGTGGAGACCCATTTAATGCAGCAATCACCCCAAATAATAGGTTTTTTTTTGTTGTTACGGGAGCCAGGGTTCCCTTAAGATTGGTTACTGACCTAACCCCCCTGACTACCAACATATTTGTGGGATTTTTGGGGGGGTTTTTTGTACCGGGTTTGGCACAACACAAAAATGTCCGTTGTGTCACCAATATATAGTATCAATGTCATCTCCCAATAATGTTGCAATTTTCTGTTGGCCGCCAGAGCTCACCATGACCCGGCAGCCATTTTGTGTTCCCTAGGTGGGCAAAACTGTTTGTCGATCAGGAGGCGAGGTGTTCCCAGAGGTTAGGGGATCACGGACGAAGGAGCCCCTGATTCAAGGAAGATGAAGAAAAAGCAACATGAAAAAATTATTTCGCTTCAACAATATAAGGGAGTTGCAACAGAGTAAAGACATTCAGCCGTGTCTAACCGTCCTTCTATTTTTAACACCAGTTTAATAATTTAGTGTACGTTACAAAGCTTTTCTACATTCTTTTACAGGTCATGATACCTTTTCACAGATAGCCATTACCTTTCAACCACTGTTGATCGATAACACACCAAATAATTGAGGTTTCCACAAGACAAAACATGACTTTTACAGCAGTCCTGAAAATAGCACAGCCACTAACATAATGTTCATTTCATGCTCCATTCATGAGCCGCCTCATTATGTGACGTTATTATAGCTCTCTGGAACCAGGTGTTCTGCGAAGCCAGGTTGGCCCAGTCTGACCCAACAGAAGCCCCAAGGGTGGCACAATAGTCTGATTATAGGGTATACTGGGGTACAGTAGCTACCCAAGTAGAGACAGGGATTACTTATTACATAAAACAGCTGTTCTGTGCCTGATTATAGAAAAATCTACATCTGTTAACATTGGAGCAGAACTCTTGAAATGAATTATACACGAAAAACAGGTAGAAACCACTGTCCATCTATATATGTGTGTATATTTCCGTGGCGTTAGGGTAGAGTACAAGGTGCTGGAACCCTAAGCTAAGAAAAAGACATTTATATCAAAACTACAATGAATAATTCAGCTGTAAATAAAGAAATGTGAAAGAAAAGCATCGATCCCTTCCCATGTACAGGTATCACAGTATTCCCTGTTCATCCCTAAAAAAGGTGGTGGATCCAACAAAAGAGTTGCTTGCACTACACAAATGTATACATACAAACATACATTTCTTATTACTACTATTATTGTTTTGGACCAACTAGGCCTAACTTTGCTGTATTCATATTGTCAGATTAAACCAGCAGTGGGCAAACTCAGTCCTCAATAGGCCCTGCTTCAAGGATATCTTCAGCCCAGGATCAATTTAAAATGACAGTCACTAATTGAGGCCCCCAGTGCTGACGCAGGGTTATCCTTCACACCTGCCCTGTTGGTAGCCCTTGAGGACTGAGTTGGAACACTGCTGGACTAAGCCTTTGGTTTTGTAGTTGACAGCTTGAAATCCCAGCAGTACGATGAGTTTAGAGCAGGCCCCGGTAGTGTGCAGATAGGCAGGCGTGCGGATTGCATGGTGTGGCAGCCTTGTTGCTGCTGTACTCCAGCGAACCTCGTATGCAATATTTCCCACTGATCCCTTCCCCTGACACCTGGAAGAGCGAATTGATACAGGCAGATTTCCCTCAACCTGCAGACTTTTCTCACCAAGCAGCCTGCGGTGCTTGTCACTACCAGTCAAATAAGGACAATTTCTACCAGTTACTCCTGCTGTTCTGCCTTTTTCCCCCTCAATGACAGTACATGTATTTGTTATTCTTTATAACTCTCTTTGAAGTCAGGAATCCAAAGGGAATCTAAAACCGGCCAGATGTTTCTCTCGCCGGAGTCGCCGCGAGGATTATGTGGAGCAGAAAACCCTAACAGTTAGAAGTTTACATCAGCTGTATATTTATTCCTCTACAACCCATCAGAGACAATACTTAGCATCACTTGACCTGCAATAGCATAATGTAAATGTTTCCAAGCAAATGCCACTCTATATATCCTGATGCGGTACTTTCATGTACATTGCAGGCAAAGTTCACATTTTTCCTCCTGTCACTGCTCATTCAGAAGAATATATCGGAGTCTCCTTTCTTCGATTGTACAAAAGAAAATGACTCTTGTTATGTTTATATCACAGGAATAGGAGGAAAAAAATAAAGCGTGTTGTCTTCTGACACAACTCGTAAGAGAAAAACCCATTACCTTTCAGCAGACGCGCTACTGCACCGACACACTTTATTCGAGCAAATACCCAGTATGTACCTGGCAGATACCTGGAATGCGCCGCTCCTCACCTCTGACAAGCCCCGTTGCGTTTGCCTTCCCAGCCTGGGTTCATGCCTGGCTGACGGGCGGCTGATCTGTTAAATGATAATGATTAGGATTTAATAGGCTGCAATGCTTCGCGTGTCTACCAGATGGCATAAATTCATGAATTGTAATGCAGTATATATATATATACTGTGCAGTATTGCAGCCAGCGGGAATAAAATGCTTCAATCCCTGCCTGGAAAATACCTCAATGCACTCGGGCAGAAAACAGTCACAAACCTCAATACACCCGGGTATACCCGAATTCGTGGGACTAGCCGAGCTCGAATAAAGTGTGTCGCCAGTGTATATACAGGGGGGAGATTTCCCATACGTATGTCACAATGATGGTTTGGATTTCCTATTCATAAGTCTGCCTTAGCTTATCACTCGAACCTGTTGCATTCGCATTACATGAGAATATCTATTAAAAGGTTGTACATAAAATCATCACATATATGACATTTATATGGTTATTGTCTGTCGGAGGGCTCTTTAAAATATCTTGGGTTTTCTAATAGTAGTTTTCTCTCTGATTTTTATTTTCATGTACTAATGTAAAAAGTGAAGAATTTATAATATCTTTATCTAAACGTAGCGCGGTAATCTAATATAAATTTGCTCGCTGCCGAAAGAAAATAAATAATGTGAGTAATATGTATATATATTTTTTTTACTATTAAGGAAGATGATTTGAGAGACATAATAGTTAATATGGCTGACAGATTAAATGATTTGTCCAAGATCAATTAAAGTGGTCCATGCCTGGATTGTATCCACAAGATTTCATAACCCGAACAATAGATTTTTTTCCCCACGTGTACTGTATATTTGTTGTAATTTGATAGACTGCAATAGCTTTTTAATAGAAATGAAATGACTTAAGATGAATATGCTGGGGAAACCAAGCAAGTCCTCCACAAAGGGATGAACCACGGCAGGCGCACGATATCCGACCCTGATACCACAACACCAGTTTGTCAGCACTTTTCCCTAGTTGGACATTGTATTTCTGATTTGTTGGTATTAGTTCGAAGAGGTAACGTCAGCAACCCTCCGGACAGAAGGACATAGCAACTGGAATGCATCAGAATGTTGGCTTCCCGGGAAAATAGTTTGAATCGGGTCTGGGAATTCATGAGACACCATGGAAAACCTCTTAACACCTACAAAAGAGGTTAGGAGAAGGTGTAGATAGCTCTATTCACACCTTTGTGTTCACAACTGAGGACAATACCTCTGCCCCATATACTTATCCTCTCAACACCTTACCCTTGAATGAATGAACCAGAAGACAATACCCTAGCTACATTATCTTCTGAATGCCTCATTCACAGAAGAAGACCTGTGCTGTGATGAACCTCACGCCCTATGTATTTAAGCCTCCCATCTCCGGTGTGGAGATCACATGTGAAGAAGAGACCTCTGCAGCCCAAAAGCTTATGCACTAGAAAACCTTCTACCATTGATATCTTGGTTCATTAAAAGGTATCACAGCCTATGAAGTATCTTAATCTTCTGGGAACTAATATAGCACCCTTCAGTTTTGTAATGTAATTGTTATAATCAAATAGAAATAGCATTGGTTTTTATAATATCAAATGAGGGAACAGCACTTACCACAGTTGTAATGATCTTCTGTCGATCTTTTGTGGTTGGGTGCCTGCTGACTGACCACCTTTAGTTTAGATTAGTCAGAGCACTGCTCAGATCATCAAATATCATCTGAAACATACCTAGCTGCGGAGGAGCATTTTGTCAATAGACCAGTGCAGGGGTGGGCAATTCCAGTCCTCAAGGGCCACCAACAGATCAGGGTTTCAGGATATCCCTGCTTCAGCACAGGTGACTCGATCAAGGGCTCAGTCAAAGACTGAGCCACTGATTGAGCCACCTGTGCTGAAGCAGGGATATCCCTAATACCTGACCTATTGATGACCCTTGAGGACTGGAGTAGCACACCCCTGGACTAGCGCCTCGAACCTGTAGAAGGGCCGTGCATGTCCAAGGCCCTACTCTATTTCTAAAATGCTCTGCTGCTAGGTATGTTACAGATGATCGTTTGTTATTTTTCTATGATATATATATATATAATAAAGAAGATGAATGTTTTCAATATTTAAGGATTGAGGAGTGCTCCGACTAATTTTATTATTATTTTTTTTTTTTAATCATAAACCACATTCAAAACCATATTCTATACGTACTTTCCAGTTACTTCATACTGTATGTGCAGTATGTCTACTAAACAGTGTTCCATTTTATCATTCTAATTATATCGCTAAAACCATTTTTGAAGACAGACAAAATTGGTCGGAAATATTAAAGAGAGGAAGTGTGTTCTTCTCATCTTCAGATGGGTCTTCTTGTAAAACAGCAATTATTTTTGTTTTTTGTAACCTAAACCGAGAGGTCCACCGCACCTGATCTTTTATCCACGACCTCGGGGGACAGCCTGGTTTTCAGGATGCTTTAGTTTTTCTAGTGATGTTGAACACAAAAAGCTACAAATACTGATGCAGCGGCCGCTATTCGAACACATCTCGGCGCCGATTTTGAGTTCTCTGCTGTTCCGCACGCAGCGTGAACGCGGCCAATCGCCCCAGGAACCCGCGCTTATCCCAGGCACCCGCGCTTATCGCGGATGTTTTGTTTGGATTTCATGGATTCTGTTTCTTCTTTTGCAATAAAATGGATGAATTGTAATGTGTACAGTACTGTGCTACTGTGCTACTGTGTCACTGTGTTACTGTGCTACTGTGCTACTGTGCCAATTTCATGTTTTTAATAGCCAGAACTAGTGATGTACCGGGTACCGGGTACTACCCGGTGGCTTTTCAGCTACCCGGAAATTACCCGGACCCGGCAGCTGGAAAGTGGACCCGGCGCCGGGTATCCGGGTAATGTCAAGGTAGTTGAAAAGTATCTCTTACTTACCTGCTGGAAGCCCGCGGCGACATCTGGACAGTTAAGCAGAGGGGCGGGGGCGGTGGGGCAGCATCAGCGGTCAGTGTGGAGCCCGCGCCACGGGGAGCTGCAGGACTCCATACTGCACTGTGAGCTGGGACCATGTGACCGGAGCAGGAGAAGAAGCTTTGCTATTGGACAGCCGGCATATATTGGTAACTGGGGGGAGGGGGGTCACCAGAGGTCAGCTCCATGGGATGCCCCGCTTTAAGTAAGTAAAATTATATATTTATTGAGCAGCGTGGACTACTTCTGCTTCAAAGCAGACTGGTGTCAACTGATTTGTATACTGCGTACTGTGTACAGTACATAGTTTTACCTGTAGACATAGCTAATATTGATATTCTTCATCCTGGTGAGCTTCAACTGAAAGTTAATGATTTATGTGAATATTGAAATAGAAATGACTTTTATCAGCAACAAAACTGTGCCAAAAAGGGGCGCATTTGAGCCATGTTATGACCATGGAAAGACTAACCCGTCTAGTCCATGACAGGTTTAATAGTTTCTTGACAACTTGGGCGACTTATGTATGGCAAAATCCAAACCTGACTTAAGACCGTGAACTCAGACTCGATTTTAAACCAAAATGTGTGCACTCCTAACATATAGGATGTCTTTTATACTTTTATATAAATATATGTATACCTTTATGTGCAAGATCCCTGCACGGAGACCATTGTGGATGATTTCCCTTAACCCCCCCCCCCCCACCCCCCCTTTTCATTTTCTGTACCCCTCCCTCCCCTCCCTGTTAAATTTTAAAAAACAATAAAATACAAGTTAAAAAAAAAAGAAGGGGGTGCATTATGTTTTATGTGATTGTTTAATTAAATGTTTAAAGGAAATAAAAATACCACTTGTGGGTACATTTGCATGTCTCAGTCAGGTCTGCAACCCTGTCTTTCCCCATCATCGCTTAGCAAACAATGCTGCCACTGCAGCCAGGGATTCTGGGTAATGACATGCAAACGAGCACAGTGTGTCACATTTTATTTCTTATCCATTTTAACATGGACTCCTATGAGCTTATGACTGCCGCATTAGGCTGACCGCGCTCATGCTTGAGAGTTGGTGACATCCCCAACTCTCAAAGCATAAAGCGCATGGTGTCCTGCCTAATTTTGCAAGCGAGAGCGGGGGGCATGGATCGGGGCTATTTGTGTGTGTGTAATGTGTGTGTTTGTGTGTGTGTGTGTGTATGTGTATGGCTGTATGTGTATGGCTGTGTATGTGTGTGGCTGTGTGTGTGAGTGTATGGCTGTGTGTGCACGTGTGGCTGTGTGTGTGCGTGTGGCTGTTTGTATGTGTATGGCTGTGTGTATGTGTATAGCTGTGTGTGTGTGTGTCTGACTGAGTGACTGTGTGTATGTGAATGGCTGTGTGTGTGCGTGTGAGTGTGTGGCTGTGTGTGTGTGTTTGTTTGTATGTGTATGGCCGTGTGTATGTGTATGACTGTGTGTGTGTATGACTGTGTGTGTGTATGGCTGTGTGTGCGCGTGTGGCTGTGTGTGTGCGTGTGGCTGTTTGTATGTTTATGGCTGTGTGTGTGTGTGGCTGTGTGTATGTGTATAGCTGTGTGTGTGTGTGTCTGACTGAGTGACTGTGAGTATGTGAATGGCTGTGTGTATGCGTGTGAGTGTGTGGCTGTGTGTGTGTGTGTGTGTTTGTTTGTATGTGTATGGCCGTGTGTATGTGTATGACTGTGTGTGTGTATGTGTATGGCTGTGTGTGTGTGAGGGTGTGTATGTGCACGGCTGTGAGTGTATGGCTGTGTGTGTATGTGTATGGCTGTGTGTGTGTGGCTGTGTTCTGTGTGCACTTACCTCTGCTGAGCGCTCTTCAATCTGAAATTTGTTTGTCTCCCCAAGCGCCGAGCTTGGGAGAGCGTAGAGGTCCGTGCACGAGCGCGCACTACGTGAGCGGGGACGTCAGAATTCACATTGGAAGAAGGAACCTCAGCAAGCTCAGCGGCAGCGAGGACGCAGCCTTACACAGCTTTTCAGCACAGCCTGGGATTAAGAAGTGCAAGGCCAGCAAACCTGCTCACAGACAGCTGTTCACCCTTTTGGGTCTCATCAGTGCAATTTTGGGCTGTTGGCTATGCAATGTGAAGCTGGTACATGGGTTTAACCAGGCAATAAAAAAAAGTTATGGCGGGTAAAATAAGTGACAATAGACCTCCACCATACAGTGTACAGTAAATATAAATACCCCTTGTGGGGCATTCACATGTCTCAGGCAGGTCTGCAGCCCTGCCTTTCCCCATTATCTCTTAGCATACAGTGCTTCCAACATTTAAAGGAGGAATCCAAGCAATATCCTACATGTGTGTTTTTAAATAAATCAGTTCTGTAGTGTTAGATAATACTTACTACCTTTTAAAAAAATTATTATATTTTAATGCGCATTAATATACTGATCATTTTTTAAATTTCTATCGCAGGTTTTAACCCACCTCCCCAGCAGGGCAAGATCTTTGCCACACTTTCCTGTTTGTGATCATTTGTTGCCAATATTCCCAGCAGTTTGAGCTGCAAACTGTAACAATAGATAATGTTACTTTAGTTATATAACAATACATTGTAGCTGTTGAGTTACACTGGCTGACGGGCTGATTGAAACTGAAAAGCGGCCATTTATTTAGTGAACCCTGGAATGCCGGATCTTTGCTGATTGATCACAAGAGACCACATCGATCGGCAGTTTAGGTAATTCGTTTTAATAAAGGTAATCAAAAGCTGCATAAATTAAAACAAAAAAATATATATATCCGCTTGGCTTGCCTCTTTAAGGGACAGACATAGCAGGCAAGAAATATATATATCTATATATATCTATATATATATCCATTATGCAATATAAAATCTTCCTTAGAAATATGCATACCTTTAAAGTAAAATATTCACTTATTTAATTGATGATCAAGTTTCTTACGGTCTGCGTAATTCAAAATATTATCTGGTAATCATTTTTTCCACTTTTTATAATTGGCTATTGATGACAGCAGAATTTGATTAAATAAAACAACACCGTCAAAACCCCCCATAAATTTGCAATTTACCTATATTCATAACATCCTACAAACAGTCTTGTCTGAAATGAGATTAGATAAAGGTTGTAAAAACACTCCAAAGCGTTTGGTTACTATGCAGAAAAACATAAATGTAAAAATCTTTTGTTATTATCATTCCTATAAATATAATGCCAATGTTATACATTCAGTCCCGCCGTGTGACACCCAGTGTCACCCTGGTTCTCACAGTATCACCCAAAGGAGTGAGGAAACCATGCTGAGACCATGAAAATGGGGTGCCTGCCTGGTTTTACTTGCTAGAGCCATGTCCTTTTGGGATAGGCTGGGTGCAACAACGCAAACCGTGTCATCGCGCTGAAGGGAAATGACACGGATGGGGGGGGGGGGTACATTCATTTATATGCAAATAGTATTTTTCCTATCAAACATTTGTAATTATTTGTATGTACTGATATATCCACTCCATAGGGTTTATATTCTTTCCGATTTAGTTTTTTACTAGTAGTCAATTTAGTATCAATTTCCCAGTTGGAGATTCTGTACTTCAGCCAATGGGTACAGAGGACAGTGCGGATCTCCCCTGCTCCATCACACTGGCAGTTATAAGTGGGTATTCATTAGGTACAGGGCCCAGTACCTAGCCAGTGCCTGCTAACGAGGTACAGTATACAGTAGTTTGAGGATCACTGCATGCTACGTAACTACAGTATAGTTTGAGGACCACTGCATGCTACGTAACTACAGTATAGTTTGAGGACCAGTGCCTTCTAAAGAGGTACAGTATAGTTTGAGGATCAGTGCATGCTATGTAGGTACAGTATAGTTTGAGAATCAGTACATTCTAAGTGGGTACAGTATAGTTTGAGAATAAGTACATTCTAAGTAGGTACAGTATAGTTTGAGGATCAGTGCTTGCTAAGGAGGTACAGTATAGTTTGAGAATCAGTACATTCTAAGTAGGTACAGTATAGTTTGAGGATCAGTGCTTGCTAAGGAGGTACAGTATAGTTTGAGGATCAGTACATGCTACTGTAAGTAGGATTGTTTGAGGATCAGTGCTTGCTAACTAGGTACAGTATAGTTTGAGGTCAGTGCTTGCTAACTAGGTACAGTATAGTTTGAGGATCAGTGCCTGTTAAGGAGGTACAGTATAGTTTGAGGTCAGTGCTTGCTAAGTAGGTACAGTATAGTTTGAGGATCAGTGCTTGCTAAGTAGGTACAGTATAGTTTGAGGATCAGTACATGCTAAGTTGGTACAGTATAGTTTGAGGATCAGTACATGCTACTGTAAGTAGGATTGTTTGAGGACCAGTGCCTGCTAAGTAAGTACAGTATACAGTAGTTTGAGGATCAGTGTATGCTATGTAGGTACAGTATTGTTTCAGGATCATCATGCTAAGGAGGTACAGTATAGTTTGGGTATCAGTGCATGCTAAGGAGGTACAGTATAGTTTGAGGATCAGTGCATGCTAAGGAGGTACAGTATAGTTTGAGGATCAGTGCCTGTTAAGGAGGTACAGTATATTTTGAGGATATGAAATAACTCATTTAATTCGTATGAATTTTTTATAAAAAAAATAAATAAAAATAAGACTTCTACTTGTGGAACAAAGCTGAATTAGAACAGGATGGAACTGCTCAGCTGCATTTTGGAAATAATGGTTCATTTAAGCCCTTGTTTGACAGAGGTGCCTGTGACATGTTATTCTGCAATGCATTCCAGGCCTCTTTGGCAGCAAATGGATTCATTGCTGCATTCATTTCAGAGCGTTGCAAAGGGTATATCTGTTAAGCAGTGAATGAGTTAAAGAGGCATTACAAAATCCTTTCCAATCCATTACATTAAAAAGTCATTTTAGTTCCTTAGTAAAATAAAAGCATTTGCGTGCATCTGATTTTGTTCTAATGTCTCTGTACAATAGGAGCTGGTTTGATGCTCTTCTCTGCTAAATGTAACTTGGATTAACTTTCTCTTCTCCTGCTGGAAGACTTAGATGAGATTTAGCTATTAAACCTGTCTGGATTCCGAGGAAACAGTCAAGAGCCCTTCAAAGGCAATGGTAACGCTCCCACAGCAGTGTAATAAATACGGCATCCCAGTCACTATATATTGTCTCATCCATTAATGGAAACCAGTCAACACAGCTTTGTGTTAGATCTTACTGCTATATGTTTAACCCCATTCACTGTCATGTCAAAGCAGTGCCACAGCGTGCCAGAATTGGTTCACCATCACTGGACAGTGAAATAAGGCTGTACCTGTAGTTTGGCTATTACTGAGGAATCGCCTTAATAGGCAGTGTGATGTTTAACACATTCCGGCTGGGTTAGTTTTATTATAACATTTTTGCTCTGACTAGTATTTTGCACTGGAAGTTGAGTGGCCTGTGTAAGGAGACTGTCCTGCAAGTTACATTCACTGTTGTTCTCTGCACTGGTTCAGGCGATCTGGCTTTGTTGCATGTTGGGAGTGCATGCGTGTTGCATGTTGGGAGTGCATGTTAAATGCTGAAATCAATCTTTTCCCACCCTTTTGAAGACTTGGACTGCAGCTGGGGAGAGCCATGGCCCGGTGGCAGCAACTAGAGGCCTGGTAGCTGGATGCAGAAGCTAGGCCCAACTTCCAGCACCAGCCAGTCGGGCCCCCCACAGCCACCGAGCCCGGGACACTTTTCCCGGCTCTCCCCCCTTATCGGCCGCCCTGCCCTCCCATGGTACAATACTTGTTTCTTTCACCATTCTTAGACTCCTATGTATCAAGGCAATTTTGGAGCAAAACAGGGCATTTTAACACTGCACCTATGTATCATTTTGCTCAAATTCTGCCCCACGTTGCATCTTGGGGAGAGTCAGTAGGAGAAGTTACGGAGATTACATGGGTGCGCAGATTATAATGAGAGTATCACATTCTGCATCTCTGCCCCACTTTACACCTTGGGGAGAGTCCATTAGGAGGAGTTGGGGAGTAGTTACATGGTGCATAGATTATAATGAGATGTATCAGATTCTGCGTCTCGTTGCCCCAGCTTGCACCTTGGGGAGAGTCAGTAGGAGGAGTTGGGGAGGAGTTACATGGTGCACAGATTATAATGAGATGTATCAGATTCTGCGTCTCTGCCCCACTTTACACCTTGGGGAGAGTCAGTAGGAGGAGATGGGGAGTAGTTACATGGGGCACAGATTATAAAGAGATGTATCAGATTCTGCAGCTCTCGTTGCCCCAGCTTGCACCTTGGGGAGAGTCAGTAGGAGGAGTTGGGTGGAGGGAAGTTACATGGTGCACAGATTATGAGATGTATCACATTCTGCGTCTCTGCTCCCAGCCAAAGGATCCCGATCATCTGAAAAGTTGAATACAGCTGGGGGGATTTTGGCACAGTGGTCATTTGGGGGGAAACTGTCGGAATTGGGCAGATCTGGATACTGTGAGAATGTGAAGAACGAGCATTATTTCAGTATTTGACAGCCTTGTGCGTGTTTTGGTCTGTTCACTCCAATTTCTTGCCTGTATTTTCCTTTCCCTTTGTATGACCGTGCGTGTTTGGGATTCTTTATGAGTCACTAAGCGCTTCCTGTCTCTTTCAATAATTAGATGGAAAGGTACATTTTGATCTAAAAAAGGACATTTTATTGAGCTCCAGTGTTTAACTTTGTCCTTTGCAAGAATTTGTATTTGATTGCACACTGTGCCTTTATATAATGCAATATAGCTGTAAGTAGCAGTTTTGTGCCACCGATTCCAGTAAAACCCATGAAACGAGCCAAAGATCAGGGGACAAGTACACCCTCTTCCTTGACATATAGCACCCATTGAAAATAGGCGTGTGAACATGTTAAAGGTGCCATTTCATATAGGATCAAACTGACCTAAGGACAGTGATATGTTTTACATTACTACTTTTCCGAAACAGAAAGCTACTGTAGGATTTCAAAATAATCTAATCATGATAAAGACGTGAAAATAACGCGTAGAATATAGTGTAACGGATGTTCCCACTGGTCTGACCCACCCAATCTCACATTGACCCCTGTGGTCTATCCAGCCCTCATTACATGTTCGTGTCTGGTGGTGCACCTGTAGGCAACAGGACTCCTGAGTCTCCCGCATGATGGTATTCGGGGATGTCAAGTCAGACAGGCAGCTGAGGTAGTGTGTGCGAGTCCTACCTATATCACATGCAGCGCCTCCACCTCATCAGGATCTATGCGTCCGCAGGTAGATGGTCCTGATGAGGAACTCCTTCTTGGTGGTGAGGGCCCCTGGAGAGTAATTGCAGACTCACACCATGGGGTTCTCATTGAACAAGTCATCTTTATTGTGCGTGGTGATAAGGCCCAGCTGCCCCTCACAGTCATTGCTTCAGCCGCACATTGCTCCGTGATCCCCTTTAAAAGGTACGCCCTCCCAATGGAGTGGGATTCCCTCTCCCCGCAGGGAGATCACCCCTGTGCCAGGTCCCTGGACACAGTTGGCCTTCTCTGGCTGGATATAGAATGGTGCCACTAGTTACTGCACTAGTGGGCACCTCAGAACTTGCTGCTTCACCTTCACCTTGTAACATCAACCCGCAGCAACCACACTAACTTTAGGCAGTGCAGTGCCTTATATACCTCAGGAAGCAGGCACATCTCTGATGTCACTAACTGTGGACTCAGAGCATGCAGCCACTCCCATCCATACATAGGGCACCTCACCAGGGTGTGAGGGCAAACCTCCATAATTACTGCTGGCATTCCTGTAACTTACCAGGTTTTGCTGCCAGCAGGAGAGATGACTGTAGACATTGTTATGCATGGCTACAATAGTAACATAATAATATGTGGAATTGTGTAGGGTTAAACCTCTAACAGGATCCTAGCATGTTTGCTGTCCAACATACTGTACAAAAGCTCCGCTCCTGGAGATTTGGGTAATGAGGAGGTTTATTTTACATTGACTTGCACTGGGATGAGGAGTCTCCAATCGGGTAGAAAGCCACATATTGTCAGGCCAGACACTGATGCAATGAAAACAGTAGGACATAGAATAAGGTATCCTGTATATATGAATTGATGGTATTTCTCAGTAACATGGTTGTTTTACTGTTTATTTGGCTGAAAATGTCCCATGTTGGTACAGTATCAGTGCTTCTTTGCAAATGTGACTACTGTAGTCCTACTGTAGTAATACACGTCAGGCCATCTGCTCCCACCATTTAACCTCTCTGTCTTCTACTATAGGAAGATCTGTGCTATACCTTGTCAGCCGCTGGTATCTGAACCATTCATGGCTGTAGAATCAGCTATTCGCTTTCATTTAAGTCCTGGTGCAATATTTCAGGGGGGATTACAGCCCTTGTTTTCCACATGCTCGGCAGCCTGAAGGGAGAAACACAATCACTGTGTGGTGCAAGCAGTACCACCCTAACTGAGCTCTCCTCCTAGAAGTAAAAGGACATTCCTGGACAAATATCATACAGGAAAGCTAAAGTGGTGTCTCAAAGCTATCCTTACGTATGAGTTACATGTAAAAGGCTTAGCTTTAAGCTAAATGCTTTTACAGTTTACATACTTCCCTCCAGTGCAGAATATTGCATGTAAAAGCTAGTTTCTAGCTGTGACGTCTTACTGTAGGACATCTCTAGTATGATATCTCTTACTGCTTTGAGGTCTGTGGGGTCTCACATTTGTGTGATCAGCTATTCTTCATCAACGGGCAGCTGAGCTAAATTTCCCTCCATTATTAGAGCAACATTTTAATTTAGTAGCTGCAAGTGCTATGACGAAAATGTGGGATTTAATACCTTTGGTGTAATGATTTGTATTTAAAATGATGCGTAGCCCTTGTTATACGTACAGTACATAAGCATCGCACTCCGCTATCTTCCTTCTCTCTAAGTTTGCTGTTATCTTTTTTTTAAGGTACTGGTCTGGGGACCTTACATTAGAAGACACAACAAAGAAGGAAGATACGGTGTCAATACAAGGGTAAGTGCCACAGTCACAACATGACAATCTGTACCTTGGAGTGGTTGCAATCTAAGCAGTGTAGAGGATGTCAAATGGAAGTTAATAGGATCATATGCAAGTGCACATGTTGTAACAATATACGGTAAGTGCATAAAAGAAGAGAGGTTAGATAAATATACAGGTTGTAAGCGAGTGAAATATGAGTAATAGAGATGTCGGAGAGAAGAACCAACACGAGTGAAGGCTTTGGATGCTTTGTGGAAGTGGAGAGGGTAGGGGGCTACTTAAAGGCTTGAGGAAGTGGGATTCCTGCACCGATTGCAATAAACAAAGCACTCATCTGATCCACTTCATGTGTAGTTCATAAAGCCGATTCCTGAAAAGGGTAAAGCCGTCTCTGAAAATAACCAGTGATACTTATATTGAGTCATACACTTTTCTCCACGTTGTGTAAGATGAACCTACAGAATAAAATAACATGTTTGTATTGTTATGGCAGACCAAGTAGTAGCAATTGAGCACTTCCTTTGTATCAATAACCCAGGTACCCGTGCTCAGCCTGTGGACTTAATGTATTAGAAAGAGGTGCATCCCAGGGGATAAGGCATATGAAATACTGGAACAGAAAAAAGATACCTGTGTGGCACAGAGTCTCTCCAGAACAGATGTTAGTAACACCAACAATAATAATAATAATAATACACTTTTATTAACAACTGACTAAAAAAGATAATCCACAGCAAATAGAAAATCGTTGCTCATTAGATGACGCAACGAAAGTCTTCCTTTGTATCCATTGTTTACGGCAGGGCTAGAACATCTGGCATATTCTTCACCATGACCAACCACCTATCATGTAGCCTTTCCAATCTCACACCCGGTTTTCTTTCTTGTTTGGGCCTTATACTGGTCCTTGCTCTTCAGGGCCATTTTCGGTGCCATTTCTGATAGATCTGCTTTAGCTTGGTATGAAGAAATCTGAAACCGCTCGTGACGTCTCTGATATGTGACGAAGAATGGGCAGGGCTTGAAATCCCAACTGGAAGAACTTCAAGGTGTGTTTGGGAATTGGAGTTTAGCTATGGAACACATTTTTGAATACGAGCAAAATATGAGCCGAGACCTGGGAAAGTCTCCGGCTCCTCCTCTGATACATTTTTTTTGGTGCTTTTTGGGCATACTTTTGAATTTGGAAAAGTTACCGAACCAAAACAGCAGTGTAAGGTCTTTAATGTTACCGTGTAGGTACCTGTGATTTTTAGATGCTAAGATGCTCCTGATCCAAAACGGCAAAGCTACACTATATTATTGTAGAGAGGGAGCGGGTGTATGGTCCGTATTTAAAGTCTTCTGCCATAAAACGGCTTCCGGTGCTGGAAGACGCCTCACAGCCCATTGACATGAATACAGAAGACTGCTTAGGACCTATATTCTCTAGTTTCTTCTGTATGTCCTATTCTAGAAACACAGGCTGCATGCTTTAGTTTACTCAGTAACTGAACGCTTTTAAATTACGTTAGAAACAGAGGATATACCTGCACGTATCTTTAAAGGTGAACTCCCACACCCAATATGACCTTGTTTGAAAGTGAGCTCCATCTGACGCCCTTTAAAGCAGATTAACAACCTTACTTTTATTTCTTTCACAGCCTTTTTTTAAATATTATTTTTATTTAGAAAAGCCCAACGCCTGCAGGAAAATACACACATGGCAACTCCTGCTGTTTGTTCACACTTTTTCCACTCCAACAGGCAGCACTGAGCTGTCATCCATGCAGACTACAAAGGATCTAATCAGAAAAATGTAAATCTTCTCAGATTAGGCTGTTTAAGGTCAACTAATGTCACGAAGCACTAGCGCAGGGGTGAGCAACTCCAGTCCCAAAGGGCCACCAACAGGCCAGGTATTCAGGATATCCCTGCTTCAGCACAGGTGGCTCAATCAGTGGCTTGAGTGATTGAGCCACCCGTGCTGAAGCAGGGATATCCCTAATACCTGGCCTGTTGGTTGCCCTTGAGGACTGGAGTTGCCCCCACAAGTTGTCAGGGCTCATAGCGAGACATAACCTAAAACAGTAATGGACTTTATTTTCACTGAGGTTAACGTATAGGCACAAAGCTAATTATATGCACCAACACTGTCCACAATACATCTTATTAACATAAGCTTAACATCACGTAATTGTAGCACAACAGTGTGATATCTTCCAATAGTGTGACGTTTAGTATGTCTTCCTCCCATTCAGACAGGGGAGGCGGAAGGGGGGAATCTACCCTTGTAGCCCCCATTTACTTCTACACCTTGCGAAACACTCCTCTATACCCATGTAATATTGTTTTGGGACTGTGGGACTATTGCTTCTTTCTGTCCGCTAGATATGCAGCCCAGTTCTTATAACTTGAACGGGATTTGTAGTCCGATACTAGGGTGGCAGTCTCCCTTTTTCATTGGGAGAGGGAGCGGCTCAGTGAGTAAAGACACTGACTGGCACTGAGAGTTTGAAGCAGGGGAGCCTGGTTCAATTCCCGGTGTCGGCTCCTTGTGACCTTGGGCAAGTCACTTTATCTCCCTGTGCCTCAGGCACCAAAAACATAGATTGTAATCTCCATGGGGCAGGGACCTTGTCCTGCCAAATGTCTCTGTAAAGCGCTGCGTAAAACTAGCAGCGCTATACAAGAACATGCTATTATATTATTATTATTATTGGACATACAGTATACAGTTGGTATAGTGAGTATCGGTATGCGGTGTCGCTATATGCCGTCCTATTTTTACAGCATAATGGGAATGTGTTTAGATATCCACACCTGCATATATAACTACACCTGTGCAGTATTGAATAGTTAGATCAGAGTGAGGTACTGTACACCTCTGGGTTTACCAACCATATCCAGCACTTTGTCAGCACCACTGCACCTTAGCTAACTCTATGATGACCTTAAGGGTTTATAAAGGGACATTTTGAAATTGATTTTTCATTGGAAAGTAGAAATGTTTAAGCTATGTGTATTTGTCTATCCGGACTTTATATATTTTGATCAATTGTGTATGAAATAGTATATTAAAGGTAAATTGAGGTCCAGACTATTGTGAATCTCTCTTTCTCTTTTTTGGTGGAATTCTCCTACTTTTGATTCCCTGACCGTGCACCGCTCAGTAACATTGTTTAGCTGGATCTTTTATGCCTGGGCCTTCTGGGTCGTGGAGCCAGCTGTTACAACCTTCTTTTTGGGGTTTAACTGTGAGCACACCTAAGATACCTGACAAATACGTATTGGCCTATGAAGATACGCAGTTAGGTGTAACGGGACTACGTTAGGTTAAACGTCACGAGAGGGGCTCGGCAGCCACAGTTTCAATAAAATCAGTGAGCAGGGAAAAAAATAGAGGTGAAAACAGAAATCCTATTGTGCCGTATTGTAAAGAAACAGAATAAAGGAATAAAGATGCAGAGGGAACGGCCCCTTTAATATACTGTGTGTTCCCCGGAGTGTAGTGCAAGAAATACGCAGCGCTCTGTAATGCCACATCTGTTACTGTACCGTCTGCATTATGTGTCCTGATCCAGTCCTCAGAAACCACACGATGACATCAGACAATAAATAATCCCATTTTTATTGGTCTTACCTCAGGTTATGTCACAAGATGGGAAACCGTTGTAGATAAGCTTGTGAACTGTCAACCCAGCAGTATATTTACAATGACAGTGCGACCCGAGGTTGGGCTGAATGTAATTGTACAAGGAATCTGTTGTACCGGGGTTACGATAACGGGTGCGCACAGCGGAGGAAGTTTACGTCACTTCTTTTCCTCTTAATGCGGAACAAAACTCTCTGGAGATTTTAACTTGGCTTCAGTTCCACTGACTGATGTTCAAATAAAATACCTTTTGTTTTAACAAGATTCTTACATTTGGTGCAGACACACAGTGAGCAAACACGCATTTTCAGGATCTTCATACTGTACACAGACCCTTTATTCTTCATTGTTTCAATTGGTGTATCGTGATGGGTGATGTCGTGATATTCATCACCAACCCTGCTATTGAATCCCCTGGAAACGCTTGAGGTAGTCTACGTCAGTGTTTCCCAACTCCAGTCCTCAGGGAACCCCAACAGGTCAGGTCTTAAGGATATCCCTGCTCCAGCACAGGTGGCTCAGTCAAAATGACTGAGCCGCTGATTGACCCACCTGTGCTGGAGCAGGGATATCCTTAAGACCTGACCTGTTGGGGTTCCCTGAGGACTGAAGTTGGGAAACACTGGTCTACATTATAATGGGATATGTGTTGCTATATGGGTGGATCAATGTCACGTAGTATATCTGTATTAATAATCCATCATTTGTAGCTCTCACCTACTTTTTGAGAACCCCTGAAATAGACGGTTTCCTATTCGGGTCGATGGAATAGAAATGTTGCCGAGTACGTCATGTGGCAAAGTACCGCTAATGTCGGAACAATTTGTATACAGTACGTAAGCAAGGAATAAACGAGCTGCCGCACGTCTTCCTGGAGATTGTCCGGGTGTCCAAGAAAAGAGCTGCTCGGTCTTTGAAGCCGGCACATCATGTGCATAGTTTGACCCGTTGTCCCGGGAAATAGTCACTATGTCATCAAAGAGGTTGGTTTTTCCTGCTTGGCTCGCGTCCTGCGTTTCTACTCCTCCTCCTGTACCTTTTCTTGGATAATGGCCACCGTGGTCACGTGACTGCACTGTGCTAACAAGGTCCCTCGACCCGTCCGACACTTAAATGGTCAAACCAATCACAACCAGTGGGTTAGCTCGGCATCATCATCTTCATTCTCGCAGGCGTACTGGCATCTTCATTCTCACAGGCGTACTGGCATCTTCATTCTCACAGGCGTACTGGCATCTTCATTCTCACAGGCGTACTGGCATCTTCATTCTCACAGGCGTACTGGCATCTTCATTCTCACAGGCGTACTGGCATCTTCATTCTCACAGGCGTACTGGCATCTTCATTCTCACAGGCGTACTGGCATCTTCATTCTCACAGGCGTACTGGCATCTTCATTCTCACAGGCGTACTGGCATCTTCATTCTCACAGGCGTACTGGCATCTTCATTCTCACAGGCGTACTGGCATCTTCATTCTCACAGGCGTACTGGCATCTTCATTCTCACAGGCGTACTGGCATCTTCATTCTCACAGGCGTACTGGCATCTTCATTCTCGCAGGCGTACTGGCCAACACTTCCTAGTAATCCATGAGACTCTCATAATTAGCTGAAAGGTGTATCATATCGTGTTAGTAGAACAAAGCTGAACATGTGTCTGTCATCCGCACCCCTGAGGGGTTTATACCAAAGGACCATGTCATTACAAAAGTAGCCCTGGGGCTACTCAAAAATGAACAACAGCATTTATATCCAATACTTTATTAGGATCCCTTATCGAAATATTTACTTTGAATAGAAAATCTCCTGGCTTGTGGTATCTCTCTCTCTCTCCCTCTCCCCCCCCCCTACCCCCTCCCCTCTCTCTCTCCCTCTCCCCACCCCTATCCCCCTCCCCTCTCTCTCTCTCCCCTCTCTCTCTCCCTCTCCCCTCTCTCTCTCCCTCTCCCCACCCCTTTCCCCCTCCCCTCTCTCTCTCCCTCTTCCCACCCCTATCCCCCTCCCCTCTCTCTCTCCCCACCCCTACCCCCCTCCCCTCTCTCTCTCCCCTCTCTTTCTCCCTCTCCCCATCCCTATCCCCCTCCACTCTCTCTCTCCCTCTCCCCACCCCTATCCCCCTCCCCTCTCTCTCCCTACCCCTATCCCCCCCTCTCTCTCACCCCCTCTCTCCCACTTTCTTTCTCCCCCCTTCCCTCTCCCCTGTCTCTCTCCACCCTTTCCCTCTCTCTCCACCCTCTCTCTCCCCCTCTCCCCCCCCCTTCTCTCTCTCCTCCCCCCTCCCCCCCTCTCTCTTATGGTAATCTAGTTTTGGAGGATGAGATAGTTGAGAGCAATGCATAACTTTGTTTGCAAGTGGTAGTCAGACTTGCAGAGGGGACAGGGATGTAAACATGGGGATTTATTAGTAGCCATGGTCCCTCTGAACAGATGTGAGCCTCAATGTGGGAGCAGTGCCTGGAAACTTGCACTGACACTGCTTGCTGCACGTATTCGGTTGCTCGAGCAGCCTGCAGTGCTGAGTATCCGGCACTTTTACAAAGTAATGTATTTCCAAAAATGTTTTGCATCAGGCAAAGGGAGGGGACAGGAAGAGAACAATTCTTATAACATGTTTTGCAAGACAGCAGCCAACACTCCTCTGTGCTGCCTGATACGAAGCGACGCCTGACACACTGGGCTAGGGGCCAGTAGCCTCCTCACCCTTTTAGTGACAGAGAACCAAAGCAGGATGCATTGTGGGCCTCTCATTCTAAAGGCAGTTGTCCAAGGACTATTTAAGTACTGTTCCAATCAATGACTGCAGAAGATTACAACTTTTTCCAAACTAGTAAGCAACAAATCTTTGGTCACTTTTTAAACCCAGGGTGTGGCACATTTCTGTAAAGCTTGGGAGAAGCCCATTTTAACATCTTCCCTGCCAGTGGGGACACTAAGGCCTGGGACATGGTGCAGGGAGCGGCGCTGGGCAGCGCTGACGCTCATGCTCTCTTGCTCAAGCAGGGGATTTTTCTTGTCCCTGCATGAGTGCCAGCGAGCGCTCTTGTGTGCTGGGTGGGAGGCTTTCGGGAGGCGGGCCTGGAGGCGGATCGGGAGGCGGGGCTAGCGCGCGTCGTCACGGCACCGACGTCACGGAGTGCCATTGGCTTCTGGCAGTCACGTGACCGGCCCTGCGCTTGCATGAGCGGCAAAATTTAAACTTGCCTGTCTCCTGCATTTCCGCACGCCTGCGGAAGCGCCGTCTAAAGCCGCGCTGATAGGGATAATGTTTCCCCTCAGCGCGGCTCAGCGCGCCTCAGCACGGTCTTTTTGACCATGTCCGAGGCCTTAGGCATGCATAGCAAAACGTTGCAGGCAGCGAGGTGTCATTGATTTGCCTCTGCGAGAAAGAAGTGAGAGATTTGGGGTGTGACGGGAAGTGACGCTCGGGATCTTCCAGTTCTAACATACTACCATCTTTGTCGCAAAGCATCAGCTATTTGTTGCTTACTGTGTGCTGTCCAGCGGACACATTTTTTTTTTTAACCGGGCAAATTCTTAGGCGATCTCCAGAAGCAGGGGCTCCCCGGTGCAAGAATTAATGGGGTTCAGCTCCAACCAGACACCCCCTTCTTCAAACCTATGTTAAAAACAAAAAAATCGCCTACAAATCTGCCCACTTGGGCTGCCTCTTTAACTGCATACAGGCATACCCCGCATTAACGTACGCAATGGGACCGGAGCATGTATGTAACACAGGCATACCCCGCATTAACGTACGCAATGGGACCGGAGCATGTATGTAACACAGGCATACCCCGCATTAACGTACGCAATGGGACCGGAGCATGTATGTAACACAGGCATACCCCGCATTAACATACGCAATGGGACCGGAGCATGTATGTAACACAGGCATACCCCGCATTAACGTACGCAATGGGACCGGAGCGTGTATGTAACACAGGCATACCCCGCATTAACGTACGCAATGGGACCGGAGCATGTATGTAACACAGGCATACCCCGCATTAACGTACGCAATGGGACCGGAGCATGTATGTAACACAGGCATACCCCGCATTAACGTACGCAATGGGACCGGAGCATGTATGTAACACAGGCATACCCCGCATTAACGTACGCAATGGGACCGGAGTATGTATGTAACACAGGCATACCCCGCATTAACGTACGCAATGGGACCGGAGCATGTGTGTAACACAGGCATACCCCGCATTAACGTACGCAATGGGACCGGAGCATGTATGTAACACAGGCATACCCCGCATTAACGTACGCAATGGGACCGGAGCATGTATGTAACACAGGCACACCCCGCATTAACGTACGCAATGGGACCGGAGCATGTATGTAACACAGGCACACCCCGCATTAACGTACGCAATGGGACCGGAGCATGTATGTAACACAGGCATACCCCGCATTAACGTACGCAATGGGACCGGAGCATGTATGTAACACAGGCATACCCCGCATTAACGTACGCAATGTGACCGGAGCATGTATGTAAAGCGAAAATGTACTTAAAGTGAAGCACTCCCTTTTCCCCACTTATCGATGCATGTACTGTACTGCAATCATCATATACGTGCATAACTCATGTAAATAACACATTTGTAACAGGATCTATAGTCTCCCTGCTTGCGCACAGCTTCGGTACAGGTTGGGAGCCGGTATTGCTGTTCAGGACGTACTGACAGGCGCATGCGTGAGCTGCCGTTTGCCTATTGGGTGCTATGTCCTTAATCGCGCGTGTACTTAAAGTGAGTGTACTTAACCCGGGCTATGCCAGTATTAATTTTTCATCTACTATAATATTTCTGAGCCCCTACGGCCCTAAAAGTGTGTGCTTACCAACGTGCTGTTATTGTGGAATGAAGTATGTTAGAGCCTTGAAAGCCATGAGAAATAAATCGTTAGCAACATGTATTTGCAATAGCCCAAACTCGGCGGCCATGCAATACTTATTTTAATACACGTTGTATGATACATATAACAAATTGAGAAGTGCATCACTATTCCCAAAGTATATATCTTCCGTGGGTTTAATTAACCCTTAAGCTGCCCTCAGAACACTCCCTGGACGTGACAGAAAGCAGACACTGCGGGGTCTCCTATGGTGTCCATTTGATTTTGTTTTTTTTAGTGGGAGATCATTCTGGGGGTGCCAGGTCGGCCGCAGGAAAAGGGCTGATTTTAGTATTGAAATTGAAAGGGGTGAATTATAGGTAGGGATTCCGGTTTTTATGTTTTTGTAAAATCCATGTTAATCCTTTTGAAATATTTTTCCATATGCAACAAAAAAAAAATCGCTTTTTTTTTTCCAGTGTTTAAATAATATATAACAATAAAAAAATAGCAAAACAACAGTGTCCTGTAATTCCGTGTTTTTTTTTTTTTTTTAATGCAAAATAAAAAGCTAAACACACATCATAGAAGCCACCTGACATGGTAATGGGGAGGTGGGGGGAGGGGTTATTTGACGCCACAACGCTGCAGAAGGAGGCAGCGGCCCGCGATAAGTGCCTATGGGTGACAATATTTTCAATCCACCACTGGCTGTATGTCCATCTTTCTAAACTGTAACAGCTAGGTTTGCTGTGCTGCATAATACTGTTTCCTGGCAGATGTAGCAGAAGTTGTTGCACCCGGCGTTGTGCGGTTTCACGCGTTTTACCGACCGATTTTGTGTGATCGGGCAATATTGAATTCAGCGGTGCCGCAAGTTGCGAAATCGCACAATTCCCTCTCCGCAGCCGCAAATTAGCGCCTTACCGCAAGTTAACAGGTGCAATTGCAATCTACTATGGGGCCTATGCAGAGAGCAGCGCTTTTTAAAATTGGAGAGGGGAATAAAAAGTAGGTTTAATGGAGAGTTTTATTCTCCATATGCAGAAATGGGCGAAATCCGCTATTTTTAGCATTACTGCATGTGGAGAATTGTAAATGAGGAGATTCGCGCAGCTGAAAGGGAGAAAAAAAATCACGCATTTTTTATTTTTCCCTATAGCCGGCGAGCTCCTGCTTCTTGCCAACTTTAGTTGGCGGAGAAAATTGACGAAAATCGCGCCAAAAACAGCCGCTAGATGGCGAGCGCGCCTTTCTGAATTCGGATACTTTTCAGACTGGCGAGATGTAGTTTCTCGGCAGCCGCGCGGCGAGATTTTGAAATAGAAAAAAAAAATGGCGCGTTTTTTCTAGCTCGCCATTTTCAGCTGTTTTTTGCGCGTTTTTTTCCGGAAAATGGCGAGATTTTAAATAGCGCTGCTCTCTGCATGAGGCCCTATATCTGTACGTCATTTTCATTGATTATTCAATCGAGCCACACATATTTAAAACAAAAAGACGCCTATGGATCAATTATAGCTGAGCTGGGGGGGGGGTGGAAGGGGGGGGAGGTGGGAGGGGGGAGGGGCGAAGGCGCAGGCAGCACAATCTCTGCTGTTGTATCTGTCTACGCCGGCAACCGTATTCACGACATGATGTACCTGGGGAACACGGGCAGGTGTCTGGGGGTCCATCGTACATGACATTGTAGTCTGCATTTTTTTTTCTTTTAAAGTGCTGCTTTAAGTGAAAAAAACCAGGAAGAACATTCAAAGATGATTATTTTAGGAAATTGCCATTACCCGGAGAGTGAATGCACGTTTGAAATGTATGGGTTGTTATCCTGAAGCATGTCCCAGAAGAGACTCCGAAATGGTCTCGGGGGGTTTTAAATACATTCCCATCTTTGCTTGCCAATTACTTGAATATCTAAGGTCTCCCTTTCAAATGCCCTGACCCTTTCCGATTTGGAACAGGAAGTCCAGGATTTTGTTGAAGATTTCGGCAGAAGTTGGGCCAAAACTGAGCTCTCTCTTAATTGGTGCTTCAGAGTGCTAAATCTAGCGAGGAAGAACAATAGCAGTAATTATTACTCGCATCAATTATTGACAAGCATGTTTATTTCTATCAATAATTAAAACTGCTCTACTTGTTCATTATTATGATCATCAATTTTGCAGTATAGATGTTTTGTAGCTGTGTTGGCCTCAAACAAACAGATTATTTTGTATGTTAAAATGCCTTTTACTGTATGGCAATTACACATAGACTTTGCTGTATATCAGCAATGAAACCCACTTAGATGTTCCCCAAAAGTGTAGATTTGGTCGATATATCTGCTCCAAAGAAAGAACTTGTGTGCAACAGCGTCCACGTAAAATGGGAAGGTTGATCTAGGTAAAGGTAGTGAATATCCGTAAGGAAATGCGCCCCTTCTGATGAAGCGTCAGGTTTGGGTGTGAAACGAGTAAGGATACCCCACCTGGGTCTCTGTATCACCATCCATATGCTTTTTTGCAGGGGTGGCCAACTCCAGTGCTCAAGAGCTACCAACAGGCCAGGTATTAGGGATATTTCTGCTTCAGCACAGGTGGCTCAATCAGTGGCTCCGTCAAAGACTGAGCCACCTGTGCTGAAGCAGGGATATCCTTAAAACCTGACCTGTTGGTGGCCCTTGGGGACTGGAGTTGGCCACCCCTGTTTTATTACTTTATTTTGTCATATAGTCTCTGTGGCCTATTTCTCATAGCTTCATTGCGCTGTGTTGTGCAGCACATGCTTCTAACTCCCTCCTTAATCTTATGCATAGCATCATGGTGGGGCACTCACAGCAATGTGATAATGTGATGTGGGTGAGTAGGACTGCAAATCCAGGTCAGGAGGACGGATTGACCCAGCCCCGTTCTTATGACTATCCTTTCTCAAAAGAACAACGGTGCTACAAATCCCAGAATGCCTTGGGAGATAAATATAAAAGAACAGAACTGAAACATCCTGGACATAGGGCCAGTTGAAACCCCTCTGGATGAGAAATCACAGACACTGCCAAGTACACATGTCCATACCTGTGAGCATGTGAAAGCCCCTATCTGGGACATGTGGGGGGCAAAACTCAGGCAAATGATCATTCACTTTGACAGTAATCTATATTCGGCTTTTTTGCGTTGAATGTTTCGGTTTGTCTGTTACGTTATGCCTGAAAGATATTAAAGAAGCGACACTGCATGCGTTTCCAGGGTCGCTGGGACACGTGACTCCCGCTCTCCCTCTTACAGAAATGGGGTCTGCAGTATATATCATGAAAGTGCTCTGCGATGAGCCGTTTGCGTGATTGTGTTGTTGTTGCGTTTCTCTGCCTGAAGCGCGCCATGTTTCTGAATAGTGTAAATTTGCCACATGCACAAGTATTCTGCGCTCACAAACCGACAAAAGTACCGCCAGCCGCACATCTCTTAACACGTCGACTTGCAACATGCAAATGTCACCCCGCCCCAACTTCTCCCGAGTGCCCCATAAATCCCTCATCTGGTTGCAGACAGGTACAGACATGCCTGAAAATGGCGCAGTTAAGATGAATACATAGATGGTGCCTGGTGCAGGTATATGTCAGCGCCACGACTGGACACCTGCATTTTGCCTGCGATACATAGAGCCCAGTGGTGGATTTTTCATTAGGACCGCCAGGCCCGGGCCTAAGGCGGCAGAATTTGGTAGCGGTATGTGCGATCTGTGCTTGCTGCCCACGAATGCGCAATCGGCGTTTGCCAACCCCTGGTGTGCACGAGTGGCTGGCAAGTGCTGTTTGCCCATACGCCATGACGTCACACAGCATCACGTTGCCATGGCATCGCTGAAGGATGAGGGCAGCACCAGGTAAGTGCCGAAGGGCGGCATTCTTTTTAAATCCGCCACTGATAGAGCCCAATATTTTCTCAGGAACTACAGATGTAGCAAGTCTCGCAGTCCTGTGCGTCACGGATAAAGAAGCAGAAGTCCGTGGCGCCGGCGGAAGTGTCTGCCACGTTGGAGCTGGGGGTGGGTCTATGCTTCTGAATGGGACCCCCCCTCCCCTCGCACCGAAGACATTTACAGTAGGATGGCTACATCCATAAATAGTCTCTTGGCGTAAGATCTACACAAGGATTTACCCCTAAAGAGATATCATGTATTGCTTGGAGCATGACAAGCGAGGCAATGCACAATGCAGGGGTGGCCAACTCCAGTCCTCAAGCCTTTTCTCATTACTATGTTACCCTGCATGAAAGCCTGTTGTTGGTTGGGGAGCTAAAATCATTTGACCAGGGGTGGCCAACTCCAGTCCTCAAAGGCCACCAGCAGGTCAGGTTTTCAGGATATCCCTGCTTCAGCACAGGTGGCCCAATCAGGGGTTCATTCGAAGACAGGTGGCCCTTGCGGACTGGAGCTGGCCTCTCCTGCACTAGCACAAGGAACAGTTTTTCTTCTTCTCACACAGTGGGGAGAGACGTCCGACAGGTTTGGAAGCACCAGGGGAAGCTCCCGCCCCTCGCCTGCCACAAACTGGTTATCATATAGTGCAGTAAATAAAAGAAAGCACATGTCAAAGTGGCTGAACACATTCAAGTGGAACTTGACTTTTTCTTCTGTGACTAAGGCAGGTAGCAACAAAGGACCCAGACAAGACAAATGAAAGCAAATAGCACCTCAATTTGCAGAAGTGTCACCTCCGTGCAGGTTTGTGAAGCACGGATCCCCTTCCCCTTCCTGACATACACGTGTTTTAATACAGTTGTCAAACCAGTGTACAAAGAAACTTTTATTTTCTCCTGGCAACATTAAAGTCGCATTGGGACATTTGGTTTATATCTCTTTTATGAATAGATCTAATGTGACATACTAAGACATAATGCAAACCGATGTATAGTAGCATTCACCTTATGAATGTGCCCGCTTGTTACAGGAAATGGTTTTAGATGATTTAATGAAATATTCTGTCTTCTTCAACTTGTCTCTGTTTTTGGACCATCTTATTCATAGACCACCTCCTTTATTAACCTTGTATATTGAAGTGGCTCAAAACTGCCCCAAAATATTAAGTATAGCGTTGAAAAGGGAGATAGCAGATGCTAGTGTGAGAGCATCATGTCATTGAGATTAAGACTATAACCCTAGTGGTAAGCACATGTGTCCACGTTTAGGTAGTACGGTATATTGTTTAAGATTTTGGCATATTCGCTGAAGTTTTCACCCATGTTCACACTACTGTGAACTACTTTATTTTTGCTGTCAAAATAAATGTATTTAGCAAAACTGATTATCATTCACACCAAAAAAATCTCTTTCTACCTCGCTATGCGGTGCAGACCCATGTTTGTGACTGTGTGGGGCGTGTACTGTTCTGTACTGTTCTGCAAAAATGGTGACCTTCACAAAAAAGAAAAAAGGTCTGTCCCATTTGTAAGCAACAAAAGACCAAACTGTGACTGTTTTGCAAACGTGTGGGGATATGTCACACATTTCTCCATACAGCCCACCTGTGTAAGGGAACATTACATTTCTCTATACAGCACACCTGCATAAGGGAACATTGCATTTCTCCATACAGCACACCTGCATAAGGGAACATTACATTTCTCCATACAGCACACCTGCATAAGGGAACAATACATTTCTCTATACAGCACACCTGCATAAGGGAACATTACATTTCAGGATGCTGTTAATGAATAATGGGAGTAATGTTGCAGCCCGGGCAGGGTCGGGCCTCTGCAGCCCAACTAGGGGATACAAGCCTCAAGTTTCCATTAATGATTTAATTTGTGTGCAGCACTAGCAGTGATTCAGAACACAGTGAATGGGAAGCCTGTGACGGGTCCAGATCCTCCTTAGAGATAACAGAACTTTATGCAGAATCTGCAGAGTACTGCAACGTTGGACATGTTTATTTTGTGCAATGTTCACCCCAGATGTTTTATCCATGTGTGTGCTCCCTTTAATGCCTTTGGCATAAAACTGTGTACCATGTACACACACACACACACTATATATATATATATATATATATATATATATATATGTAGCCTGGAGCTCCCGCAGCTCCTTGAGACCCCCCTCCCCTTGGGCAGCTCGATCGCGGGTGCCGAAAGACCCGACGGCTGCTTCCAAGGGTGGGGGCTGGAGCAGGGAGCAGCGCGGCTTCCCCTGCCTGCGGCCGGTTGCCGGGGACGCGATCGGGCCGTTGCTAAGGCCGCGATCGCGTCTCTAAGGTCCCGGCGGCCGCAGAGCAGGGCGCCGCCATTAAGGACCGTCTCGCGCATGCGCAGTGGACGCGTAGGCGCAGGGAAAGCCCCAGAGCTAGGGATAGCTCGCGCGAGCATAGAGACAGCTCAGGGAGAAGAGAGAAAGCCAGAGCTAAAGATTGCACACGCGCAGTGGAGGGTAAGGAAAGCCCGCGAACCCCTAGCCTATCAGGGAAGGCTCTGAGCAGGGACTACGAGTCTCATGAGTCTCTGTATGCCCCATGTGACACCAGGGAGCCAATAGGGCTTAGGAAGGCCAGGCAAGGAAAGTGGATACATTGTTTGGACTGCAGCACGTTTGTCAGTTGGAGCTGGGGAGCTGTGAGGGAAGGAAGGGTGCAGAGAGCATATGCAGCTCCTGCATCGAGTAAGGTCCCCACATCCCAAGTAAGGCCCCAACTCCCCACCAGGTTAGTGGGTAAGTGTTGAGGGACGGCCCAGATAGGGACGCTGCCCTTAGTGCGTGTGTGTGTGCTGTCTTGTCAGGATCATGGCTGGCAGTGCTGTGAGGCCTGACAAGAAGGCATAGTGCTATTGTGCAGCAAGTTGCTGTACGCGTTCCAGAAGTTTGCAGTGCGTAGCTGTTAGTGTTAGTGTTCCAGGTTGCTGTGTGGAGTGTTGCATGTGACGCTGCCTGTACTGAGTGCAGTGTGTGTGCAGCGTGTGTTACTGTCTGCCGGCTGACTGAGAGCTGTGTGTCGGCTGCAGGCGCGTTAGGATAAGTGAGTTAGGAGCTAGTTGTTCAGTGTGTGTATATCACCAGTGCCAGTTGCACGTGGTGAGCTGCCAGAGTCTGGGATCAGACAGAAGTTACAGGGAGAGTTATTCTGCATGCAGGGACTAGGGTAGAGGTATACCCCAGGGCCCAGTTAGTCCCCTATGACACCAGAGGAAGCTGTATGATATAGGGTTGGCCTTAGGACAGGGACTCCTTCACCATATTTAGAGCAGCAAGAGGGATGCTGTCTGACGGCCTCTGACTGTCTGACAGCGTGTTCAGAGACTGTGTTAAAGGAGCATTCCGGCTGGAGATTCCTTTCCTGTGGATGCAGCGTGTGCACCCATTCCTGCAGGGAGCAGCGCAGCACGCCGTGGGATCACTGTGCGGTGCTGCTGAGTTCCAAGGATTTTCCTGACCAGGACTGGTCAGGGAGGTAGTATATATTAAGTGCACCACCGGGCCCCAACACAGGGAAGCGCTATCCCTCACACTCACACTGGTCTTTATTGTTGGGGACACTCAAGAGACTGCGGGGAATGTGATGATGGACATGTGGGTGGGGGAATGGTATGCATTCAGAGTGATGCACTGTTATTGATATATTGTTTTGATGTTATGCAAAGAGGTGTTATTGGAGTTACAGGTTATGTTCAGTAAATACTGTTTATTCACACGGTGTGTATTTACTGTATGGTTGTTCTGGTGAGGGCACACTCCCACCCCGTTGGGATCCCTCATCAGTGGAGGCGCTGCACCGAGTGTAAGTACATACCCCAGGTTCCCCGTGGCGGAAGCTCAGCTCTCTTGGTTGCCAAACAGGTATAGCACCACACTGATAAGTAGTCAGACACACCTACCCACCTCAATCTCACTTAAGGGGGGGGAAAGAGGGCTACATATATATATATATATATATATATATATATGTGTATATATATATATAATAAATACAAATAACCAGACTTATAAAGAGTAGTGAAACAGTGAAGGCTGGAGAGAGACTGCAGATTACAATATAAAGGCATTAAGATCAATACTGTAGCAATATTTAAACCTGGAGGTTGCAGATTCCCAAGTTTAAATATCCAAAAAGTTTCCCATTGGGATAATATTCTTACTCGATCACCACCTCTCCACTTTAGAGGAACATGTTCAGGTGCACTATATGGGTTTCCTGTAGGATCAGAGTGATGTTTCTGTTTATAATGAAGTGGGGACACTATGATATTCTCACCCTATAGTGATGTTCTCCCCCATTTTGTATTATCTTTTTTTCAGTGCTAGAAATCTCAGTACAGACTCGGGGGGACCACAACTTTCCTTTGTCCATTCTTACTTATGCCTATAAACAGTGTTCGACAAACCTATACATTTGCTCGCCCCGGGCGAGTGGATTTAACCCCCGGGCGAGTAAATATTGGCCCAAGCAGCACACGTTTGGTACTAGGTGGCGAGTAGATTTTTTTGTGTGGCAAGTAGATTTTTTGGTGATTTGTCAACCACTGCCTATAAATATACAACATTTCAACATACAGTAAAAGCCCCCAATAAAGGAGTTGTGTTACAAGGATATTATAGAATGATCTTTATTTTGAATGAGTAATCCTGTTGAAAGTAGAGCCATTAATAGCTTTTATACTGTAACATAGATTTGTGTTATTGTTGATGTGAACACCTCATTTTATTCTTCAAGACAATAAAAAAAAAAGTTAGGTAAAACGTATGTACAGATATTTATATACAGTTTAAATGATAATCCTGTCTGACTTTGGGATATATAAATCTAACAAATGTTGACATTGCTGATTATTTTCAGTAATTTTTGTGCTTATGCAGAAGTCAAACCCTGACTTGCCATGATCATGCTTCCTTGAGGTACAATATACCTTCAATGTATTACATACCACACAGGAGGCCTCACATTGACTTAAATGTTTAGTATACGGCCAATTTACCTTTAATAAAAGATCCTAACTGCTCCTTTCTGCCCTCTGATAAGCCACTGGAAAAGTCTCTTCACACGGACGTAGCCAGCAGTAATACATAGACAGGCGACTCGCTATGTACCGTGATGCTATGTTATTCTCATTCTAAAAAGGAACATACAAAAATGGAGCAGGAAGCAAGTCTGAAACTCCGAAAGCAGCCACTGATAACTGCAATGAGACCGACCTGAACTTCCTGTGCAGATTGTAGGATAATCCAGCAGCCAACATATACAGAGGTGCCGGGCTCCGAACTGCTTTTAATAGACCTTGCTATTAAGTGCTTCAGCGCACTGGAGGACACGCCAGTACCCCTGTGTGTGTTTACATCTATCTATCTACATGTATCTATCTAGATTTAAGCAGAGACTTTCCTTACTGCTGGGGAAGGGTGCAGTAACAAGACCACAGCATCCTCACGCAGCAGGGAATAAGACCGCGGGGACCGCACCATCCCAACGCAACAGGGAATAAGACTGTGGGGACCATAGCATCCTCACACTACAGGGAATAAGACTGGGGGGCCGCAGCATCCTCACACAGCAGGGAATAAGACTGCTGGGAACACAGCATCCTCACCCAGCAGGGAATAAGACTGTGGGGGCCGCAGCATCCTCACACTACAGGGAATAAGACTGCGGGGGCCGCAGCATCCTCACACTACAGGGAATAAGACTGTGGGGACCATAGCATCCTCACACAGCAGGGAATAAGACTGCGGGGACCACAGCTTCCTCACACAGCAGGGAATAAGACTGCGGGGGCCACAGCATCCTCACACAGCAGGGAATAAGACTGCGGGGGCCACAGCATCCTCACACAGCAGGGAATAAGACTGCGGGGACCATAGCATCCTCACACTACAGGGAATAAGACTGCGGGGACCATAGCATCCTCACACTACAGGGAATAAGACTGCGGGGACCATAGCATCCTCACACAGCAGGGAATAAGACTGCGGGGGCCGCAGCATCCTCACACTACAGGGAATAAGACTGCGGGGACCACAGCATCCTCACACAGCAGGGAATAAGACTGCGGGGACCATAGCATCCTCACACAGCAGGGAATAAGACTGCGGGGGCCACAGCTTCCTCACACTACAGGGAATAAGACTGCGGGGGCCATAGCATCCTCACACAGCAGGGAATAAGACCGCGGGGGCCACAGCATCCTCACACAGCAGGGAATAAGACTGCGGGGACCATAGCATCCTCACACAGCAGGGAATAAGACTGCGGGGACCATAGCATCCTCACACAGCAGGGAATAAGACTGCGGGGACCACAGCATCCTCACACTACAGGGAATAAGACTGCGGGGACCACAGCATCCTCACACAGCAGGGAATAAGACTGCGGGGACCATAGCATCCTCACACTACAGGGAATAAGACTGCGGGGACCATAGCATCCTCACACAGCAGGGAATAAGACTGCGGGACCACAGCATCCTCACACTACAGGGAATAAGACTGTGGGGACCATAGCATCCTCACACAGCAGGGAATAAGACTGCGGGGACCACAGCTTCCTCACACAGCAGGGAATAAGACTGCGGGGACCATAGCATCCTCACACTACAGGGAATAAGACTGCGGGGACCATAGCATCCTCACACAGCAGGGAATAAGACTGCGGGGGCCGCAGCATCCTCACACTACAGGGAATAAGACTGCGGGGGCCACAGCATCCTCACACAGCAGGGAATAAGACTGCGGGGGCCACAGCATCCTCACACAGCAGGGAATAAGACTGCGGGGACCATAGCATCCTCACACTACAGGGAATAAGACTGCGGGGACCATAGCATCCTCACACAGCAGGGAATAAGACTGCGGGGGCCGCAGCATCCTCACACTACAGGGAATAAGACTGCGGGGACCACAGCATCCTCACACAGCAGGGAATAAGACTGCGGGGACCATAGCATCCTCACACAGCAGGGAATAAGACTGCGGGGGCCACAGCTTCCTCACACTACAGGGAATAAGACTGCGGGGGCCATAGCATCCTCACACAGCAGGGAATAAGACCGCGGGGGCCACAGCATCCTCACACAGCAGGGAATAAGACTGCGGGGACCATAGCATCCTCACACAGCAGGGAATAAGACTGCGGGGACCATAGCATCCTCACACAGCAGGGAATAAGACTGCGGGGACCACAGCATCCTCACACTACAGGGAATAAGACTGCGGGGACCATAGCATCCTCACACAGCAGGGAATAAGACTGCGGGGACCATAGCATCCTCACACTACAGGGAATAAGACTGCGGGGACCACAGCATCCTCACACAGCAGGGAATAAGACTGCGGGGGCCATAGCATCCTCATACTACAGGGAATAAGACCGCGGGGACCATACTGCACCGACACACTTTATTCGAGCAAATACCCAGTATGTACCTGGCAGATACCTGGAATGCGCCGCTCCTCACCTCTGACAAGCCCCGTTGCGTTTGCCTTCCCAGCCTGGGTTCATGCCTGGCTGACGGGCGGCTGATCTGTTAAATGATAATGATTAGGATTTAATAGGCTGCAATGCTTCGCGTGTCTACCAGATGGCATAAATTCATGAATTGTAATGCAGTATATATATATATATATATACTGTGCAGTATTGCAGCCAGCGGGAATAAAATGCTTCAATCCCTGCCTGGAAAATAACTCAATGCACTCGGGCACAAAACAGTCACAAACCTCAATACACCCGGGTATACCCGAATTCGTGGGACTAGCCGAGCTCGAATAAAGTGTGTCGCCAGTGTAGCATCCTCACACAGCAGGGAATAAGACCGCGGGGGCCACAGCATCCTCACACAGCAGGGAATAAGACAGCGGGGGCCGCAGCATCCTCACACAGCAGGGAATATAAGACCGCGGGGACCATAGCATCCTCACACAACAGGGAATAAGACTGTGGGGACCACAGCATCCTCACACAGCAGGGAATAAGACCGCGGGGACCACAGCTTCCTCACACAGCAGGGAATAAGACTGCGGGGGCCGCAGCATCCTCACACAGCAGGGAATATAAGACCGCGGGGACCATAGCATCCTCACACAGCAGGGAATATAAGACCGCGGGGGCCGCAGCATCCTCACACAGCAGGGAATAAGACCGCGGGGACCACAGCTTCCTCACACAGCAGGGAATAAGACTGCGGGGGCCGCAGCATCCTCACACAGCAGGGAATATAAGACCGCGGGGACCATAGCATCCTCACACAGCAGGGAATAAGACTGCGGGGGCTGCAGCATCCTCACACAGCAGGGAATAAGACCGCAGGGACCATAGCATCCTCATACTACAGGGAATAAGACTGCGGGGACCATAGCATCCTCACACAGCAGGGAATAAGACTGCGGGGGCCACAGCATGCTCACACAGCAGGGAATAAGACTGCGGGGGCCGCAGCATCCTCACACAGCAGGGAATAAGACTGCGGGGGCCGCAGCATCCTCACACAGCAGGGAATAAGACTGCGGGGGCTGCAGCATCCTCACACAGCAGGGAATAAGACCGCAGGGACCACAGCATCCTCACACTACAGGGAATAAGACCGCGGGGGCTGCAGCATCCTCACACAGCAGGGAATAAGACCGCGGGGACCACAGCTTCCTCACACAGCAGGGAATAAGACTGCGGGGGCCACAGCATGCTCACACAGCAGGGAATAAGACTGCGGGGGCCGCAGCATCCTCACACAGCAGGGAATAAGACTGCGGGGGCCGCAGCATCCTCACACAGCAGGGAATAAGACTGCGGGGGCTGCAGCATCCTCACACAGCAGGGAATAAGACCGCAGGGACCACAGCATCCTCACACTACAGGGAATAAGACCGCGGGGGCTGCAGCATCCTCACACTACAGGGAATAAGACCGCGGGGACCATAGCATCCTCACACAGCAGGGAATATAAGACCGCGGGGGCCGCAGCATCCTCACACAGCAGGGAATAAGACCGCGGGGACCACAGCTTCCTCACACAGCAGGGAATAAGACTGCGGGGGCCGCAGCATCCTCACACAGCAGGGAATATAAGACCGCGGGGACCATAGCATCCTCACACAGCAGGGAATAAGACTGCGGGGGCTGCAGCATCCTCACACAGCAGGGAATAAGACCGCAGGGACCATAGCATCCTCACACTACAGGGAATAAGACCGCGGGGGCTGCAGCATCCTCACACAGCAGGGAATAAGACCGCAGGGACCATAGCATCCTCATACTACAGGGAATAAGACTGCGGGGACCATAGCATCCTCACACAGCAGGGAATAAGACTGCGGGGGCCACAGCATGCTCACACAGCAGGGAATAAGACTGCGGGGGCCGCAGCATCCTCACACAGCAGGGAATAAGACTGCGGGGGCCGCAGCATCCTCACACAGCAGGGAATAAGACTGCGGGGGCTGCAGCATCCTCACACAGCAGGGAATAAGACCGCAGGGACCACAGCATCCTCACACTACAGGGAATAAGACCGCGGGGGCTGCAGCATCCTCATACTACAGGGAATAAGACTGCGGGGACCATAGCATCCTCACACAGCAGGGAATAAGACCGCAGGGACCATAGCATCCTCACACAGCAGGGAATAAGACTGCGGGGGCCACAGCATCCTCATACTACAGGGAATAAGACCGCAGGGACCATAGCATCTTCATACTACAGGGAATAAGACTGCGGGGGCCACAGCATCCTCATACTACAGGGAATAAGACTGCGGGGGCCACAGCATCCTCATACTACAGGGAATAAGACCGCAGGGACCATAGCATACTCATACTACAGGGAATAAGACTGCGGGGGCCACAGCATCCTCACACAGCAGGGAATAAGACCGCAGGGACCATAGCATCCTCACACAGCAGGGAATAAGACTGCGGGGGCCACAGCATCCTCATACTACAGGGAATAAGACCGCAGGGACCATAGCATCTTCATACTACAGGGAATAAGACTGCGGGGGCCACAGCATCCTCATACTACAGGGAATAAGACTGCGGGGGCCACAGCATCCTCACACAGCAGGGAATAAGACTGTGGGGACCATAGCATCCTCACACTACAGGGAATAAGACCGCGGGGGGCGCAGCATCCTCACACAGCAGGGAATAAGACAGCGGGGGCCGCAGCATCCTCACACAGCAGGGAATAAGACTGTGGGGGCCGCAGCATCCTCACACTACAGGGAATAAGACTGCGGGGGCCACAGCATCCTCACACAGCAGGGAATAAGACTGCGGGACCATAGCATCCTCACACAGCAGGGAATAAGACTGCGGGGGCCACAGCATCCTCACACAGCAGGGAAAATAAGACCGCGGGGACCATAGCATCCTCACACAGCAGGGAATAAGACCGCGGGGGCCACAGCATCCTCACACAGCAGGGAATAAGACAGCGGGGGCCGCAGCGTCCTCACACAGCAGGGAATAAGAGTGTGGGGGCCGCAGCATCCTCACACTACAGGGAATAAGACTGCGGGGACCATAGCATCCTCACACAGCAGGAAATAAGACTGCGGGGGCCATAGCATCCTCACACAGCAGGGAATAAGACTGCGGGGGCTGCAGCATCCTCACACTACAGGGAATAAGACTGCGGGGACCATAGCATCCTCACACAGCAGGGAATAAGACTGCGGGGGCCATAGCATCCTCACACAGCAGGGAATAAGACCGCGGGGACCATAGCATCCTCACACAGCAGGGAATAAGACCGCGGGGACCATAGCATCCTCACACAGCAGGGAATAAGACCGCGGGGACCACAGCATCCTCACACAGCAGGGAATAAGACCGCGGGGACCATAGCATCCTCACACAGCAGGGAATAAGACCGCGGGGGCCGCAGCATCCTCACACAGCAGGGAATATAAGACTGCGGGGACCACAGCATCCTCACACAGCAGGGAATAAGACCGCGGGGGCCGCAGCATCCTCACACAGCAGGGAATAAGGCCGAGTTTATAGTACTTGCCACGGCGACTGCAACATTGCGCAGCAAGTTCATGTTGTCCGTCGCGGGTGACCTTAGTGGGTGTGACTGCGACGACGACCGCGTGACGTCAGCCGTCGTGTTCGCTGGAAGCCAGAACATTTTGATATTTCCAGCGATCCAGGGGTGATGACACGGGCATGTGAGTGATTTACACAATGAGAATAAGACTGCGGCGGCCGCAGCATCCCCACACAGCAGGGAATAAGACTGCAGGAACCGCAGCATCCCCACACAGCAGGGAATAAGACTGAAGGAACCGCAGCATCCCCACACAGCAGGGAATAAGACTGCAGGAACCACAGCATCCCCACACAGCAGGGAATAAGACTGCAGGAACCGCAGCATCCCCACACAGCAGGGAATAAGACTGCAGGAACCGCAGCATCCCCATGCAGCAGGGAATAAGACAGTGGGGGGGTGCGGGGAGTCCCTCATCCTGCAGGCATCCGCAGCGTTTACTTTTCCCGGAGCTGTGCCATTTAGAATTTTGTACCACAGCCCCGTAGAAGGCAAGGGGGGCCTCTGTAAGCAGTGGGCCCCCCCCAAAAAAAAATCCGCACCCCCCAGTTTGCGTACCCTGATCTATAGTAGTCTATTACAATGTAATTGTCTGACGTTGGAGTACTATGACAGTATGGCATTTCAGGCATGCTTTCCACAAACATACATGACATTTAACATCGGGATGTCCTGTTAAATATTTTGGGAGCAGGTGTAATATAGGGGTTAGGGTGTTGGGTGTGTATCCCGGCTTGTAAATTCATTCCTGTGCAGGCCACCAGCACTCTATGTGGTCTTAGGCCTGGGACATAGTGGTTTGCCGAGTGCGCCGTCCGTGGGTGTGTCGGGGGCGGGTCTGTGACGTCACGGAGCTGGTTCGCCCTCATTGGGCGAACCGCTCACGTGACCGGCCCTGCGCTCCGGCAAGCAGGAAAATCTGAAGACTCGGTGAGACACACGCTTCCCCAAGCGTGCGGACGCGTGCGCGAGCCCCTGCTAAAGCCGCTCTCATTGCGGCTGCAGGGGCTGAGTGCCGCAGACCATGCCCGAGGCCTTAGGTAAGTCATTTAATTTCCCAGGACACGAAAAACAGATCCACATCCTAATGTATATTTAAAACCCAGTGCTTTATAGGAAATGCTTACAAACTATCGGGGCTCTCATTAGGGAATACGTGTTTGAGGTCTCATTGTTGAATAAAACCTGCAGTACAGTAAAACCCAAGCTTCCGGGAACAATAAGAAGAATGAGAGAGCCACGGGCAGGAGCACGATCAGCCTGCTGTGTGTGTTATCAGTACGCGGAGCAGCTGGGGTGAATGAGAAAAAGACATTTCTGGTAATATAAAAACAGAATCTGTAGTGGAATTCAGGCAGTTGGGGACCCAACACTGTTCATTCATAAAAAAAAAAAGGCTTGCTTGTTTGGAATCATCTCTGAGTCACTTTGTAAACCTTTCCGCCCCATCCTGGCGTCCGCAGATTTCACCTCCGTGCTTTTCTCTGACTAAAGCAGCAGTCCCGCCTGCTTGTTCTTTAGTTGTTTTTTTTTTTTTTTAACTTACCTGAACCAGGGGTCCCGCAGAGATGATCCGTGGTCCCCTGTGATCTCGAGATGCCGGCATGGACACAAAATGGCCACATGGTCAGGCTTGCTCGGGCAGCCAATAGAAAGCCAATCGGGAAATGACGTGGCGACTTTTTAGTGGTGATCCGCACCCATGTTTGTAGGTTTTTTTTTTTCCTTCAAAGAAACTACAAAAAAAAAAAAAAGTATATTTTAATACCTACCGAGGATGGGGGACTACAGATTAAAGGCTAAAGTAAAAAAAGAATAATAATAACAATTTGGGGGCAGTTTGCTGCTTTAAGATCGGAGGATTAAATCTGACCAGTATGTGCCAAGAATCACCTTTATATGTTCTTCCCCACAATATAACCACTTGACCCCTTCACTACCACATGGTCCGGAATTGCATTTATCTTTGGCAGCAAAGGTTACTGGCTGTGCACTTCTTTAACCCAGCCTGTGCTGAAAAGCTGTGTGATACGGCAGCTATAAGCTTGTAGGGATCCATGTTGAAATGGACACGAAGCAAAAAGTGACACACTATGAGTGCTCATTGGCATGTTATTACCCAGAATCCCTGGCTACATTGTATGATAAGAGATCATGGGGAAAGACAGGGTTGCAGACTTGTCTGGCACGTGTCTGTGCTCACAAGTGGTATTTTTATTTGTTGTACACTGTACAGTGCAGGGTTTTTGTCACTTTTTTTACCCACCATAACTTGTTTTGTCTCTGGTTACAGCAAAGAGGAATATTTTATTTTGTTTGAAGTGAAACTTCTTTGCTGCGACCAAATCGCCTTTCCATGAGACGGAAGTAGGTCATGGAAGTGATGTCAGTGCTGGCAGATGAGGCCGTCGGCCCGCACATGTGCAGAAGCGGCCCTCGCCAACACACGTCCCAGTTACTGCATGCCCACAGTCGGCCGAGGCAATCACCAGAAGCGCTGAGGCTTCCATCTCTGCCAACGCATGCGCATAGACCAGCGACTCCGTCTGGTAGCGCATGCAAATAGATCGGAGGCTCCATGAGCACATTCGCAGGGAGAGCCGTCCCCCTCAACACATGCGCAAATGCTCCAACCACAGCCATCACATGCACAGCAGCCGCACGCATGCGCAGAAGCTGCCGACTTGGCGCACATGCGCAGTAGCCATCAGCTCTGTGCATGCGCAATAACTGTCAGTGCACATGCGCAGTAGCCCGCGGCTCGGCGCGCCTGCGCAGAAACCGTCTCAGTTCACATGCGCAGAAACCGGCATAGCACACATGCGCAGGTGCAACACTTTTTGGAAAATACACACAGAAACGCACAGACACACACAGAGACGCACACACACACAGACACGCATATAGAAACTCACACGAGGAATTCACAGTTAGTATAAATATAGAAGTGCAAATAGCTAAAACAGGGTGTTTGCCGTGCACGTGCGTTCTATGTCAAATTTCTTTGAGTTTTGTCACTGAAATTGTGTTTTGATTTTTAATTTAAAAAATCACCATCACAAATACAATTTCTGTGACAAAACAGTGATAAAAGACAAAGAAGTTTCACTTAAAATGCGCGTGCTCGGCACACACACACAATTTATTAAATTCAGTAAAAGAGGTTGAAGTTTGACACCTCCTCCTGATTGGCTCCTCCTATGTAATGTAGCCAATCGGGATGAAGGAAGCTGCCCAGCCCCATAGCAGCTGCTCTGCTCTCTCCTCGCTCAGGTAAATCCCGCGTCCCCCCAAGCCGGCAAGTCACATGTCCAGAGAGGTAATACCGGACACATACATGTCCAGTATGACCTCTAATTTTTTACTGGACAGTGTCCAAATACAGGACAGACCGGTTCAATACTGGACACCTGGCAACCCTACCTGCTCCCTATAATTATCACGTGCCCAGTTCCCTGATAGCACCTTCCAACTTTCATACCAAAGATGGATTTGTTGAGTTCTTTCTCTGTAAAAAATAAATAAAAATAGTAGCCATTCTCATGCTATGTTTTTTTTTATAGATAGAAATGTAATAGATTAAAACTGCAGTCATTTTCCCATTTAGAAAAAAATTCATGTTCATTGTCCATTCACTGTATCCTAATCTATAGGCCAGGGGTGGCCAACTTCAGTCCTCAAGGGCCACCAACAGGTCAGATTGTAAGGCTATCCCTGCTGCAGCACAGGTTGTTCAATCATAATGACAAGAATGTCAACGCCACCTGTGCTGAAACAGGGCTATCCTGAAAACCTGACCTGTGGGTGACCCTTGATGACTGGAGTTGTCCACCCCTGCCTTAGACCATTACAGCACAAACCAATGTTAAGAAGCCATGGAAAGAATGATATGTTTGCCCAACAGTACTCAAGGTGTTTGATGTAGTTCAGGTAGAGGTGTTGGCAATTACAAATCAGTTAGATATCTTCCCTCACCATCTAGACCCACTGAAAACTACTCATGCTTCTTCCAATCAAAGAAGGAAGTCTGGTCACCTCTCCTGGGCAGCGAGATGAAGAAGTCACACACTGTACAGACCCTGTCCTGTCCTTACATTCAGTGTAAATAGTTATCAACTTTCTTTTCTGTACCAATGGCCATGTCTTTAATACAACACTTGCCTGGAGGTTATATATTAAGTACCCTCCGAGGCCAGGAATGTGAAATTCAGTCTGTGGATATCATAGTCTGCAATCATGTCTTCCTTTAGAATGTGTTTATCTCCATGTTTTGCATTCATCCCTGCTGTCAGCTTCACTGAGAGCCAGCTTTCTTTGGAAAGTGGTAAAGCAACACAGCCACCTGTTCCCTTTAAAATAACACCATCCATGTCTTTTTGGCTCATCCTGTATTTCTATCTCTTATCTCATTGTAATATGACAAGTCTATCTACTATATGGAAATACCATTAACATTAAGAACATGTTAGAAAGTTTATATCACACAAAAAAATAATAGTTTGAAAGGGCTTCTATTGCACACTTCTACTTTTGAAAGACTAAAAGCATGTGTTTTTTGGCAGGAAAAAGATCCTCGTTTACCTTAATCCAGGTCATGTTTTGTGATTCTTAAAATCAAATTAAAAGAAGGCAGCTGACTAAGTAGCTCTAGTTTCTATCTTTACCTTGGGTTTTTTGTTGCCATACCTCCTCGTCTGTCTCCCATTCCTCTCCAGTCCCAACTCCCCCTCCCTGTCCTTCCTCATCCATCTCCATCCCTCCTTATCCTTCCTTGTCCCTCTTCCTCCCTGTCCCTCTCCATCCCTCCTCATCTCTCTCCATCCCTCCTCATCTCTCTCCATCCCTCCTCATCCCTCCCCATCTTCATCCCTCTCCATCCCTTCTCACCCCTCTCCACACCTCTCCATCCCTCCTCACACGTCCCCATCCCTCTCCCTCCCTGTCCCTCCTCATCATTCCACTCACACATCCAGCAGTGTATTTCTGTCCATTTAATCTTTCTTAGTCACCTTCTGTCTGTCTAACTATTAAATATCCTGGTAATTGGTCCCTGTCTGCTGTAGTCCCTCCCACCTTTCAGCTCATGTTCCATGCTTTTCATGTATGTATGTATGTATGTATGTATGTATGTATGTCTTTATTTGTATAGCGCCATAAAATGTACATAGCGCTTCACAGTAGTAATACATGTCATATAAATAACAATTATAAATAACAGATCATGGGAATAAGTGCTTCAGACATACTGTAAAAGTAACATTAAGGAAGGAGTCCCTGCTCCGAGGAGCTTACAATCTAATTGGTAGGTAGGGAGAACGTACAGAGACAGTAGGAGGGAATACTAGTAAGTGCGTCTGCAGGGGGCCAAGCTTTGTGTCATGTGTCCATGATTATCCAGTGCTACTCATATGCTTCTTTAAGCAGATGTGTCTTAAGGTGGGTCTTAAAGGTGGATAGCGAGGGGGCTAGTCGGGTATTGAGGGGAAGGGCATTCCAGAGGTGTGGGGCAGAAAATGAGAAAGGTTTAAGGCGGGAGAGAGCTTTAGATACAAAGGGGGTAGAAAGAAGACATCCTTGAGAAGAACGCAAGAGTCGTGATGGTGCATAGCGAGAAATTAGGGCTGAGATGTAATGAGGGGCAGAAGAATGTAAAGCTTTAAAAGTGAGCAGTAGAATTGAGTGTGAGATACGCGATTTAATCGGAAGCCAGGAGAGGGATTTCAGCAGGGGAGACGCTGAGACAGATTTAGGAAAGAGTAGAGTGATTCTGGCAGCAGTGTTTAGGATAGATTGTAGGGGAGACAGGTGAGAGGTAGGAAGGCCGGACAGCAGGAGGTTGCAGTAATCGAGACGTGAGAGAATGAGGGCCTGAGTCAGAGTTTTGGCAGTTGAGTAACAGAGGAAAGGGCGTATCTTTGTGATATTGCGGAGGAAAAAGCGACATGTTTTAGAAACGTTTTGAATATGAGAGGAGAATGAGAGAGAGGAATCAAGTGTGACCCCTAGGCAGCGTGCTTGGGCTACTGGGTGAATGATCGTATTTCCAATAGCAATGTGGAAGGATGTAGTAGGGCCAGGTTTGGGAGGTAGTATAAGGAGCTCTGTTTTTGCCATGTTAAGTTTCAGTCGGCGGATGGCCATCCAGGATGATATTCCAGAGAGGCATTCGGAAACTTTGGTCTGTATAGCAGGTGTAAGGTCAGGGGTTGAAAGGTAGATTTGTGTGTCGTCAGCATAGAGGTGATATTTAAACCCAAAAGATGTGATTAGGTCACCTAGAGAGAGTGTGTAGAGAGAAAAGAGAAGGGGTCCCAGGACAGTGCCCTGGGGTACCCCCACAGAGAGATCAATAGAGGAGGAGGAAGTGTTAGCAAAAGAGACACTGAAGGTATAAGTCCATACTCCAGGGCTTCTGCATGACATAGCCAGACAATTTGACCCTCCATATTATTACCATCACTACAGGTGTGTCATTCTTTTACGATCACATTTCATTATGTATGTAACATGGATCCCCCATCTCAAAAAAATATTTTTTCTCTCTATTGACTTTCATGAGTGCCTGCCCAAACTTTGAAGCAGTTCAGGGTAGACTTCTTCAGATTGGTCAGACAAATAGTTAAATTCTCTCTTTTGCAAACTAGACAAACAACTTTCGTGGAGATCACAGGAAAATCTGCACCGAAGCTGATAGATCATTAGAGTGGAAGGGGGCTTCAGTGCCATGAAGGGATTTGGAAAGGTACCATGACTTCCTGCAAGAGATGAACATGTTTATATTTGTATGAAAAAAAAAATTACATTGAGTAATTATCTCAAGCTGTGCCTTTCAGACAATGCTGTCAGTTTTTCCAATTTGCTGCGTACAGCTGGGCGTTTGGAGCCAATGGAAGAAACTCCAAAATGGCTGAAAGCCCAGGGCATTGGGCACACAGTGTCCCTGCATGTGGGAAACTGGGGAGTGAAACCCAGACAAGCCAACAGAGCTTTATGCCTTTATAATGACACGCAGTGTCTGGCAATGCACTACTCCATTCTCTCCTTACTTCCTTTTAATGACCTCGAGACAAGGATAGCGAGATGGAGACCTGCCAGTCTTACAGCATGACAGCATTAAACAGGTTGGTTGGATGTGAGATGACTTTTTGTGGTGGCCGGCCATGGTTTGTTGCTGCTGTTCCATAACGATTGTGGTATCTAGCGTTTTCTATGGTGTGTGAATGAAATCAAGTTCTATATTGATGTATTTCTTCTAAGGTTGTATTACCTTCCATCATACCAACATGAACACTCTTCATAACTATTCCGAAGCAGAGAGTATGGAAATCATACCTTAATTGCCTAACTAATGTTACAAATAGCAAGCATTAATGATTAATTGAGCTCTTTCTGTATATGCCTGAAGAAGTGATTTATCTTCAAAGTTTTAATTTGATGTAATTTACCAAAAGACGGTATCGTTTTGTTATGAGCAGATCCAGAAAAGGGTTCTCTTCCCCAAAACGTCCAAAGTGTTAAAGGAAAAAAAATGTAAATACATAAAGTAGTCACCGACTGCTCGTTTATAATGAGCTGCGCAGTTGGGAAAACACATGTTTTCCTCCCGATAGCTTGATTTCCCCAGTCTCCTTAACCGTGTTTAACTCTACATTGGAATTCCTGTGACTGATCCATGTGTAATGTAATTCCGTTACCCGATGTCCTCTTTCTGATGCCGTTTACCAGCTCTTGGCATGCTCTTGCTATGTATAATTGGGGCAGTTCTGGAACTAAGCGCTATATAAAAATGAGCCTATTTAGATTAGCAATTTAAGGGTCTTTGCTTTTCCATCACTGCACAATGTTCTCGAAACTTTTGCTGGATGCAAAATGTGAACAGTAGCTTTTATCTTGGATACATTCCCCCGAGAAACGCTCTCTCTATGTATAAGTGTCTACTTAAAGTTTTTTGACGTTTGATTTAGCTTTCTTCGGATCAGATTATATACTTTCTAGTAGTGTTATCTTATGCACCATATCATATTTAACGAGGAATATATAGCAGTTCTAAGTAGAAATTCACAGAGGACTAAATAAAACAGACTAGTTGAAATTAAAGGTTGGAGATTAAAAATATCCGAGTGCTTAAAAGTCCTTAACAGAAAGGTCCCTCTCTGGACTCTCTCCTAACACTTTTTTTTTTACCTCCCCGCTGTTTCACATAGCTGCAGATGTTGTGTTTTTGTTTTTACTGGCCCACCTCTTTCCTAGACCCATTTATATGGAATGGTATTCTGTACTAATAGCAAGCCCAATTGTTTTCAGTACTTATTGCAATCAATGTTCTGTAATTGAATGAGACATTAGAATCCTATGCAAAGCTTGCATTACTCGTGTGTGTGACAAAAAAAATATATATATCTTAGCGGTGCAATCCCTGGCACTTGTTAAATTGTAGTTCTATTTTACTTTGGAGTTGAGTGATGACAGAATTATCATAAATTAACGGGTGTTTAGTAGGTAGATAATGGAGGTGTTATGAGGTGGGGGCATTTTAAGTAACCACAGTGAATCATAAAACCAATGTCTTGATTAAGACGATTGTTCTGAGTCTAGGATAACCTGATCTGTTGTGGGGTCTTGAGTTTAGCACCCCTGAACTATTGTACAATTGACTACAGGTGTATATGCGTTAGGGCATCCAATACATTATATCTACAGCAATGTGTGCAGTTTTGTGGTTCGTTCTTTGTATGGCAGGGGGGTGTCAATTAGGGTTGTCAGGTGTCTGGTTGTAACGCTTGCGCTCACCACGAACAAGGTGGGACCCCGGTACTGAGGTGGGAGAGTATAGAATACGCCACCCACAGCAGCAGAGGCACGTGTGGAGGGCGGATAGTCAAGGTGAGCCGGGTCAGGGTTGGAGAAGGTAGAATGGTCTTGATACTTGCCGAGGTCAGAGGTTGGAGCCAGGAGAGTAGTCGTATCCAAGTGCCGTGGTCAGGGGTTGGAGCCAGTAGGATAGTCATTGTCCGTATGCCGTGGAGAGATGTGGATGGTCAGAGGCAAGCCGGGGTCGGTAATCCAAAGAGGGGTCCAAAGTCAAGCCGGGTTGGTACACAGGAGATCAAAACAACAGAGACAGCAACAGGCAAGGCAGACACAGCAGGAACAGGGACGTGGGAACAGCAAGGCTACAAGGAACTATGCTCAGCTGAAGAACGGGTGAGAGAGCTGAGCATATGTGGGAACATGGAGCCAATGGGACTGAGGGGTGGAGCGGAGGTGCGGCCTCTGCGGAGGCAGGGATAGGCTGTGAGGTGCAGGAGACAGGTGGGAGAGATAACTAGTGTTGACGTGCAGCTGGGGAGCGGTGCGCGCACGTCACGTGTGCGCGCCACAAGCGGGGGCCTGAACCAAGCTCCGTGGGTGCATTGACAACCCTCCGTGGTCGCGCGCTCTGTAATCTGCGCGGGGACATGAGAAGCAGCAGGCAAGGAGGAAGCACGCCGCAAAGGACGTGCTGCCCGATTCCTTACACCAGTACTGAACCGGACAGCCCGGTATTTGGTTACTCTGTCTGATAAAAAATCAGAGATAATACCAGACATGTATGTGTGCGGGGGACATGTATGTGTGCGGGGGGAGGGGGGCATGTATGTGTGCGGGATGGGACATGCATGTGTATACCAGTATTACCTCTTTGGTTTTAGTAACCAATCACTGGATTTCCCCTGAGAAGGGAGAGAGCAGGGCTGCTGCTGCTAGGGGGCTGGGCAGCTTCCTCCATCTGATTGGCTGCATTACACAACAGCAGCCAATCAGGAGGAGGTGGCAGAAGCACAGGGGTGGGGCCAAAGAGCGGAAAAGCGTGGAGCAGAGAGAGGTGAGGCTGTGGCCTGTCTCCTGTCTCCTGTGTATACTTTGTGTCCTGCCTGTGTCCTGTGTGCATTTGTTCCGTTTTGTCCTGGTGTGCGTGTGTGTATTTGTACTTGTACTGTTTTGTGTGTGTGTGTGTTTGTGTTTTCTCTGGCTGTCCTGTGGGGGTGATAATGACAGGGAGGGAGGGTGAGAGAGAATGAAGGGAGGGGGTGAGAGGATAAGGTGAGAGAGAGAGGATGAGGGGAGGGGGTGAGAGAAGATGAAGGGAGGGGGGTGAGAGAGAATGAGGGGGGGTGAGAGAGGATGAGGAGGGGTGGGAGGGTGAGAGGATAAGGGGAGAGAGAGAGGATGAGGGGGGTGCAACAATCTTGGAATTTGTGGGAGGAGCAGTAAGATCAGTATTGCTCGCCATGTACAGTATGACTGCAGGTCAGTTATTTATAAACGATCTGACCATTACGTCATTTGTTCTAAATGTCACTCTAAGCGCGCATCAATTTGCATCAATTTGCACTATTTCATATTCTATTTCCTAATAAAAATCCTCGGAAGAGCCCTCCCTCCCAAGACTCCTCCCCAGATTTTTAACGAAACAGAATATAAATTGGTGAATACTTGGAGTTAAATTTAGAAAAAAATAACGTAACACTCAGGTCCTTTATAAATAACATTCTCCCCCACCAACGATTCTCGCGCGTGTCGCACCTTTCACCATTTTGTCCAGTATTTATGGACAAGCCACCTGGTAACCCTAGCGTCCGTGCATTGTGAGGCACTGCCTTGCTGGTCCCTTCACCACTTAAGAAGTAACAGAAGGAGCCATTGGGGATAAATATTCAGTCTGCAGAGATATCCAACATAATTGCACAATGCACCATGTTCATCTTCTACTGGTATAACATTGCCCTCAAACATGAAACACGCTTTTCTTAGTACTTCTTTTTCATGGGTTCTTATAAACATTAACCGGAACATATTTTCTTACATTGCCTTTGATCCATGCATACTGTATTGTAGCAGTCTAGTAGTCGCTAAGAAGCTAAACTCTGCCGGGTGATTTATCATTTGTTGGAACAACATAATTATGCAAAACAAATATATATTCACCGCGCTTCTCCGTGTAAGGAGCATGCTGCTGGTGAAAGGATTGGCCATACAAATGTGCAAAAACAGAACATTAATCCCTGCACTTCTCCCATTGGGATAGCAATAAATAGGGAAATAAATATACATAGTAAAAACTACATCTATAAGACAAAGGAGACTTTTGGTTACATCCTTTGATCAAATATTACCAAGCCTGCTAACCAACGTCAAGGTAAGACTCAATGTCAGGTCCCTGTGCTAAATGCATACAAATGTTCTGTGAAATATACCCTGAAGGGGTTAATATACTCAGCATAAGCTGTGTAACTTAGTGCCTTTTAAAAACTGGTATATACCAGTGAAGCTACTTACCTGTAAGCAAGTAGAGTGAAGAGTGAATTTGCAGGGACCTCACTGGGAGATTATATATACCTTGAAAAAGGAGGGACTGGCCTCCCACACACTGCTCAATAAGCAGTTGCAGGTGGATTGGCTAAATACATTACTCACACCCTAATAGTGGTGCCCTCTAGGAGCGTGCTGCTAAGGATTTAATTCGGCCCAACAGAAAATGTAAAACAAATATATATTCACCGCGCTTCTCCATGTACGGAGCAGGCTGCTGGTGAAGGGATTGTGCTTCTGTTACTGTACATGAGCTTCTGAGACCACATAGAGCACATCTCAATGTAAGTACGTGTGTTCACGTTAATGGAATATATCTCAGATTGCCATGTTTATCAGTGCATTGGCCTTCTATGTAGAACAGAATGGATTTGCATTGCATTGAAGACCCCTTCAACAGTGAAGGGTCTAATATTCTCTAATTGCACCGGCTCAAACGATTACTTGTACAATGGTCTCCTTTTTTTAAGAGATGAATGGTAACACTTTTCACCTGTGGCAAAGCGCTATGGGAAATAATTGCCTTCTCTGGGAGAGCTGCTGGAAATTGTTCTGATTAATTGCCTGGACATAAGTTCAGGAGTCCAGGGGACTTTTAATTTGGCATTAGAAGAAGCTCTGGAATTGCTGGTCGTGTGTCAGATGGGGTCAGGGAGAACCACTGAGAAGAAACGACATCAATTTAAGTAGCAGAAATTCACTTCCTTAGGTAATCCAGCGTGAAGCCACAGTTCAGAGAGGGGGCATTAACAATAAGATAACAGTGTTTCTGATTTTACTGTCTGCTATGCCATGTGAGCCACTTGCTAATTAATTTATCATTGGTAAGCTTATGTTTAATATGCAGAGATTTGAGCTAGGCAACAGTGCATACTTCATAATGCAGCAAATAATTGATTGAATCTGAGTGACATATTCACTAAAGTTAGATAGCCATTAATGACAGTTATCAAGTGATAATGACTTGACCTGCTAGGTTGTCCCTGTGCTCTAGGCCTGTCGACCTGCCCAATCTAACTGGAATAAACACTCAGGAAGTTGGAGAAAACAGGTCACAGCTTTTATTTAGCAACCAATGGATAACAAATTCACCAATAGTAAATCCAAATGGCCTTGTTGGGTCCTACCAGCTAAAACACCCGACCGCAAAGCCACATGGGTACCCAATAAGGGGGCCTCCCAATAAACTTCCAAAAATACCCCCTTCACCCCCGCCGTCTGACCCTGAGGTGCCTGGCATCATCCTGTCTACTTGATCAGCCCCCAATAATTACCCAGCATCAGCACGGGCATGCCACCGATACAGCTGTGACAATAAATCCCCCATGCACGGATATTGAAACAATAATACATTGTGCAGGTGGACGCGCTCTTTTCACTTTCCTGCTGCACCATGAGGTATGTGGGAGGCTCGTTAAGTAAGTACCTTACGCATTCCCTCTCCCCTGAATCCCCATTCTAAAGAAATCTCTGCCTTTATCCCCTTAGCACCTGCCCCTCTAAGGCTGCGCTTATAGAGCCGGCTATGCGACCGTTGCGTCAAAACAAATGCATTGTCGCTGTCGTCGGTGCTTATAGTGCACGCGACAGCGACGGAGCGACAGTGCTACCAAAAATCTGGTAGTCACTGATATTTGATTTTTTTTGGCGACGGTCTCCCCTTGCGGCCAATCAGGAGCTTCTCCATGTCTCTGCCCTCCCTCTTTTGTGACGTCACTGGCCTTGTAGCCAGCGATGTCACCTAAACGCAATGGCGATGGGTGACTATAAGCGCGGCCTAAGCCTGTCCCCCCTTTTTTTCAAATTGCCAAAAAGGGCAAAATGTAGTTATTTTTGCCATATTTTTGTTTAATCTTTCGTTAATTTTGTATTTGTGGTGTTTTTGAAATATTGTGAAAAGTTTGCTCATCTTTAATAATAATAGATAAAAGAGTGTAGAGCTCAAGAAGGATTCCAAAGCTTAAATATCCTCAGCGATGGTATAAGAGAGTGGAGAAGGGGAGCTACAAAGTAGAACGAGAACAAGTTTTAGTGAAGAAGGTCTAAGTAGTGGCCATCATGGGTGCTGGAAGCAGTCCATTGGTGAATGCCATAAGAGGATGCAAGGAGCGGATGGGAAGCCCAGGAGAAAGAGGAGTCATCAATATGACAACTAAAGTCTCCTAGATGGCGGGTCGGAGAGTCAGTGGAGAGAAAGGAAAGCCAGGATTTTAAGTCAGAGAGAAAAGTGGAGGTACAGTAGTGGAAGGATGGCGATAGATGACCCGCAATACATAGGGCGAGTGGAGAAAAAGATAGATATCACAAAACTTAAATAATTGGAAGAACAGAGAAGCGGGAGCAGATAGCCTGGAAATGGTAGTGAGGAGATAGAAGGAAAAACCTAAATAGTAGAGTGTAGTCTCTATGGCACAGTCTGAATCAGAGAGACTGGTTTTGGTCAGAGCAAGAAGATTTAATGTAGGGAGTGAGAGAGGAAGAAGTCTTCTCCAGGTAGGACCTCGAGGGATGGAACACCAGAGGTACATACAAAAAAGAGACAAGGATGATGAAAAACAAGGAATAGATATGAGGTTATGAAGGTTTTGGGGTTTTTTTGTGAGCAGTGATAGGAGGTAAGCAAGGAGAAGAAGAAGGAATATGAAAAAGGCCAGGGTTAGGAGAAATATCTCAAGCTGCAAGGAGCAGAAGGCGGGAGACAGGACGGAGGTTAGACGTGGACTTGTGTCCTTGTGTTGAGGGGCGGAGAGGGTGGAAGTATAGAACGTAAGAAGGACAAACAGTTAATGGATTCAGAGAAGAGGAGAAAAACATATCACAATATATCCCGACATATTTAACCGGAGAGAACAGCGATGTGGATTAGCTGAACGTCCTTATCTCTTTGCACCTCTTGGTTCTTTCACGATACAGAATACTGAGAATAGCATAATGAAATCTAGGTCTCTTTTACGCGATATTGCTCAGAAAACAAAGCACAAGATGCAAATCGAAATCCTAATGACACATACAAATCAATGTTTGTTTATTTGCCTTGAATGAATGGAGAAACCCTGTGGGCTGATGATATGCATATGTTTATACATTAGTCTGTTTTGCCTGAGAAAATGTTTACTTCTAACAGTCCTAGTAACCTAAATAAAATGTTTCTTAGCGTGGGATGAGAATTGAGCTCCTGCGTTGGTTATCAGACACATTGATACCACGGACCATGTCAGAAGCAAGTAAACTTTTGATGTCCCCCTAAAGAGCCTATAGAAACTTGCTTTGGAAAGAATGTACACTATGTCTTGTATAGTTGTATCGTTTGATAGTGTGAATTCTAATGGCGGGTATAGCAATTTGAGTGAAATAATCAAAGCCGAATGAATCCCTACCCCAAAAAGCTGATTTTTCTTTTTGATGAACACATGGTCATAAAGTAACATCCTCAGCAATCATTCTCTGAATCGCGGGCCTGTTTCACATTCCACTGCCGTACTCAGCACAGAAATTATCAGAGGAAAAATGACCCCTGGTAGCAATATGGCATTTGTCTTTGGTGAATGGTGCGCAGTTGTTGCACCAATCTCCAGACTTTCAAGCTGCCAGGGTTGCCCATGACAAGTTAGTTAGCACTTTGAGTTGCATTACCACTGGACACACCTAATGCATCCCTCCTACACAATGGGTGCTACCAATCCCCTTATTCTGTGAGTTTTGACTTGGAATGTGAGCTGGATATATTATGTATCTATCCTCTATCTCTGTATGCTCTCCTTGCCTTTGTTTCCGTGCTTCAGTTTAATTGTTCTTTTCCTTTCCCATAATGATCACTTTCGGTTCCTCTGGTAACATAAAAATGTATTCAATGTTTGTCCTAGGCACTACAGTGATCGAGATATTGTTCTCATAATTGGTCTAGAAGGAGAAATATAACATTTGTAAAAGCGAGAGACTGGTTATAATCCAGGAAAGAGACATTTGGAGGGTGATAGACTCCAGAGGGAAATGTGAGAAAATCCTTTTTTTTTTTTTTTTTTCACTGAAAAGGAGTGCTGTGAATATATGCAGCAGCCTCCAACTACCATTTCTTACTTGGATATAGAAAGACATTTTTTTTTTTAAACTATTCAGATAGAGGCAAGGGACATTAAACAGCCCTGGAGATTAAATGGAATCCAACGTTTGTTTTATAGTTGATAGATAAAGACACGTTTGGATGTGGTATGCCACTTGAACATGTCACGTGTATGTGCTATAGCAGCGGTGCTCAACTCCAGTCCTCAAGATCCCCCTCCCCCCCTCCAACAGGTCAGATTTTAAGGATTACCCTGCTTCAGTACAGGTGGCGCAATCAGTCCCTGCTTCAGCACAGGCAGCTCAATCAGTGGTTCGGTCTCTGATTGAGCCATCTGTGCTGAATCAGGGGTATCCTTAAAACCTGACCTGTTGGGGGGAGTCTTGGGGACAAGAGTTAAGAACCCCCTGACTTGGGGTAAAACAATTAGCACATGGACGCAAACGTGAACCGATTTGCAACAACATATAAACCACTGTGCACAAAGAATACAGCACAGTGCTGCTGTTTTTTGTCACGATGAGCCATGTATTTGACATCTTCACTACTGGAGGCAGCAGGAGTGGATAACAAAGAAGTGTTGATCCAACGTATGGGACCACATCTGACGTGCAACATGTTGATGGCTGCTTTAGCAGATGAGTTAAGGAAATCATTACTGCAGCTGTGTCTAACAGCTTTGGAATGTGCTGAGTAAAAGTAGAACTGGCTGTTCTTATTCTTCAAGGCCTAGAAGAGCCAGAACGTTAGTTACAGTACCATGTTGAAGTTCAGTCAAACGCAAAAGTTGCCAACTCTCCCTGGATTCTAGTGCGATTCCCAAAAGTCCAGTCCATGTTGCAGCCTCTCCTAACTCCCCTGTTTTCTACTGCAAGTAATTGGATAGGTACAGTATTAGGGAGTTAGTGATACTAAGGCCTATAGCGTGCTAAGCTTTAGCACGTCCTAGCTCCCGATTGCTAAATCTTAGCACCCTTTAGTGAATATGGTCCTAAGAGAGAAATGCAACAGAGACAGTAAATTGTATCTCTTGTACGGAGGTATTTATGGATTGTCTTTAAGCTGTACCTATTTGTCCCTTTTGCACCTATAAACCACATTTTCTGAACTCCAAAGCTCTTTGCACTTTTTGTAATGCAGGAAGTGTTACGGAGGTCTCCCTGGTCCATAGGTCTGAACACATACACATGCCTAAGGCCTAGTTTATAGCAGGGGCTACGGCGACGCGACCGTGTGACATCAGCCATCGCCGTCCCTACAGTGATTCCCGGTGGGGCGTGGCAGAGGCGTGGCCGTGAGCGGTTCGCCCTCATTGGCTGACGTCACTTGGAGATCGCTGTTGAACTCAAAATCTTCTGACTTCCAGCGATCGTAACCGCATGACATCACCTGTCGCGGTCGCGCCCATTATGGGCACCCGCTACGGAGTGCATGTACCTGCTACAGCGCTGCGCATCGCAAACTCGGCCTAAGGTCCCACTGCCGCATTGCATTGTAACTTGGCTGAGGGCAGTGCTTCTAGCTATTTGTAGGGCCTAAAGAGGGATAACTCAGGATCCCAAAACCCTTATTCTTTTACTCTGCGTTGTAGTCGTCTCCACATCCTGCATTTTGATCCACGAATCCATTTAAAGCCGCGTTTATAGTGGGCGCCGCACGCGCCTGCCGCTTGAGCGATTTCTGCTCTTTGGGTTTGCGCGGCGGAGAGGTGTGGTGGAGGCGTGGCTGTGACGTCACGTGAGCGGCTCGCCCCTCATTGGCTGAACCGCGCACGTGACCTGGCCGTCATGCGAAAAGACAAAACTATTTGTCTTTTAAAAAAATCTGCTGCACGGACGCTCTTAATCGCTCGCGCGGTTGCCCGCACTATGGGCGGCCTCATAGAGAAGAGGTCAGTTGTTCGAGTCACGCCCACTATAAACGCAGCCTTATACATTAAAACATAACTAAGATAAGTACTCAATGCATACTGCTTAGCTCTGTGACTCTGGGTCTCCTTAACTACCTGTGACTTGAAGTGCGCAGAACAGTTATTCCCAACCTGAAGTACGAGCACCGCTGGTTAGACAGAGAGGTCCTGTCATGCAGTAACCTCTGATTACTAGAGTAATGATAAAGAGAAAACAAGCACAATATATCTGCTTACATTCGTTTTAGAATTTAATTGCCTTAAAGAGGCTATCCAAGATGGTGAACGATTTTACTTTTTTTTTAACATAGGATTGAAGCAGGGGGTCTCCGGAGCTGAACGCCATTAATTTCAGCTCCGGGGACCCCTTGCTTCCGGAGATACTTACCTCTGTAGGGGGTGCCGGTAGCCGCTCTGGCACAATAGCAGGCACCACGTAATGGCCGCTTTTCAAAGCCACTGCATCCTGTTGGCCAATAGGAAGCTGTGATGTCACCCAGTGCGGCTTCCTATTGGCCCAAATGACGGGGAGCTTTAAAAAGCAGAGAGATACTGGCACCCCCTCCGGAGGTAAGTATCTCTGGAAGCGGGGGGTCTCTGAATGGGGCTCAGCTGTGTAGACGCCCTGCTTCAATCCTATGTTAAAATAAAATTATGAAACGCAAAGAAATGTACCCGTGTGAATTGCTCTTTTAACAAACTAAAATGGAACAATATACTGTATATAATATATATACAATATAATGGAAACAATATACATAAAATATAGGGTTAGATACTTTAATCCAACACATATTAGAGGATATAGTTGTGTTCCCAAAGGAGTTTGGCAACACTGTATGTATGTATGTATGTATGTATGTATGTATGTATGTGGGTCTGTATGTCTTTATTTATTTAGCGCCATTAGTGTACATAGCGCTTCACAGCAGTAATACACGTGACAATCATATAAATAACAAATAATATAAATAACAGATCATGGGAATAAGTGCTTCAGTCAGAAAAGTAACATTTTGGAAGAGGAGTCCCTGCTCCGGGGAGCTTACAATCTAACCATAAGCTAACCATATAGCATATTTTCTCTGTGACCATACCGGCCAATTCTCCTTATTTATCAGGAGGATTCCTCGATAGCTGAAAAATGTATCACAATTATACTTTTGTCTGATCAAAATGTCCCTCAAGTCCAAATTCACAATGATTGGAACTGTCACATGTTGGCCTCCTTAGCTGGGACTATCCAAGATCTATTACCTTGTCTTGGTTAACACACAGGAGGGAGAAGGACAAAAATGCATAGAAACCAATGTAGTTTGGCTCCCTTAGCTTTGTAGTTCTGTAAAAGAGATTGCTTGTTATAAGCGGGTGAAGGAGAGGTGGAACACAAGACCTGGTGATGAAAGTAAAGGTGGAGTCTCCAGTAAGGAATTTTACAGGATACAGTCCATATACAGGGGTGATCAGCCCTGCCTAGGCTGACAGTGGTCCCATGAGCAAGCTGCAGGTACTCCAGGCAGGGGTTACCATTACCGTAAGGGTAGGGTGCCTAGAGCAAACAGGGTCTGTCTTTCTAATCTCTCAGCAAGACTTCAGAAGTTCTCTCACGGAACACTTCTTTAGTTAGGGTGTCTGTTTCTCCATAACAGGATCTCTCACAGGCTGTCGTTAGAGCTCTTAGAGACCTCATCAAATGGATACAAATGTATATTGGTCGTTGTAGACCACGCCGCTTGATACCCTGAGGCCTTTCCACTCCGTACAGCCACTGCAGCACAAATTGATAGGTCTTTTCCAGAGTCGGGTTTCACTTTATGCTGGATATACTCAAATAAAGATCTCGTCCAATCAAACCTCTGTGTACCACCCACAAACGGCAGGACGAGTGGAAAGGTTCAACAGGAACGTAAACATTTTGAGAGGGAAAAAAGCGGTTCTGGGATAAATTAACACCATACCGGCTATTTGCAGTTAGGGGGGTGCCACAAGATTCCACATGACTTTCTCCCTTCAAATTATTCTATGGTTGCCAATCTAGAGGCATCCTGGAGTTGCTAAGGGAGTCTTGGGAGGAACAGCCGCCCGCCTCTAAAAATGTGCTCCAGTATGTACTGTAGGGCCGGGCTGTGACCCTCTGAGGCCCTAAGCTATGTGAAGTGTATGTCAAGTGCCCCGAAAATAAGAAGTAGATGTATTATTCTGACTGAAGGGACCATTGAAAATATAAACATGAAACTGAAATGAATGAAAGCATTATACTAGCATTGGTACAGTATATACAAAGATGGGGATGTAAAGTTAAAATGAACAGTGTTTGCACATCACATTCATTTTAATATTGTAACATTTTCTTTTGTGATTTTAGGAGAGCAAAGTCATTGTTGATGTCAAATGCTAAGCAACGAAGTTTGTACCTTTCGATGCACACGATGTTTAGGGTCATATTTGAAGGGAAATGTCCATATTTACAGATAATCTTCTTTTTCTCCATAACTTATTTATTTATCATCCGATTTTAAAACTTGAAATGCATCAAATCTTTTCTATTTTTGAGGCCCCTCATATTGTGAGGCACTAAGCTGGTGAGCTTATGCGTAAGTCCGTCACTGCCAGTCTGACTTCAACACGGGAGTGTTTGGAAATAGTTGGGAAGTTTGCTTGCGCCAATTTTAAAAGTCTCAGCAAGCCTAGGAACACTTGTATAATAGAGGTGCTGTAATAGGGAATATTGGCCTGGGGACCGTGTCTTGCTCCTCTTTCCTGGTCCTACCTCAGAAAGCAAATTGTTGGCCAAATAGTAAAGACCATTTCAAATTCGCAAGAGAGCAGGGGAAGTAATTTATGTAATCGCTCAGCCAGGTAGTCAAAGGGGTAAGCCGATATACTGTACCATGTAAGTCGTCCTAAACCCTGGAGGGAGGCTGAAAGTCTTTATGCACACGATAAATGAGAATAAGAACATATGGCCTGAGATCTTAGCACCTCAACCACCTAAGGTACCTTTAGATGACAATTTAATAGCCTACCAAAAAGAATACCTCCAACAGCTTGTCCCATAATATGCAGATGCCTTCTATGAGATCCCTGGCCAAACAAATCTTATAGAACATGCATCATTACTGGTTGTAAGGTCACGTCATCATTGCAGAATCCCACAGTGAGTGCTGCAGACAAGTTGTATTGGTCCCCAATTTGGACTTGTCAACAAGTTTTTGCATCTCCATCTCCAAATGTGATGCCTTGTCGATGCCCAGAGTTGATGATGATCACGAAAAAGATAGGTTTCTGCAAAACCAAAGTTACAATTAGTTCATTAAGTGGTTCATACAGATATAGCAGAACTTACTGTCTTCTGAGCCACGGCTGAGAAGCAAAAGTCCATGGCACCTGAGACAGTGTCCATGCTTCTGGATCGGATCTGTCACAGTGTTAATCCTCTGGCACCGGGGCCGCCGTGGTCACATGACCGCAGCTTACCCCGGTGCAGGGAGTAATCAGTATTTAAAAGATATTTAACTATGGAAGGTACATGAGATAGAATGTCATTAAAAATACAGGGTCAGACAAGGACTGGGAAAATTCACGGAGGGTTATTTACTAAACTCTAGCGGCCACCAAACTGGGACAAGGTCCGAGCAAAGGAATTGCACCAGATTTATCAAAGGAAACACTTGCATTGCTTTCAGTGGCATTCCTTTCCTTGGATTTATATGGCTCTGTCATCTGTTTGTTTGGTCTGATTTTGACTTACTTTATAGGCAAGGGAACTTCAGTAAATAGATCTCATTATCTTATACTAACGTACCCCTTTGCTGGTAGAGCGGCTGTTACACCAAATGTGTTACATGTTACTTTCATCTTTTATTTGTGATGGTATTCACCAGGGGTGGCCAACTCCAGTCCTCAGTTGCCACCAACAGGTCAGGTGATGTCACAGCGCTGGTGCGTGCTCCTCCTCCTGGCCACTTCGGAACCATTCACAGCAGCCGTACCCCCACAGCCCCCGCAGACCATGTTGTCCGCGCTTGAACGAACTTACCCGTACGCACCTGTCCGCACACCCACCCATGCACCCGCGCCATTATGTTGTCTGCCCGCCCGTGCGCCCACAAACCCGCCCGGGGCACTCTCCCGCACGGCCACCCGCCTGCCTGCATGCCTGCACACACCATGTTGCCCACCCGTCCGGCGCATGCGCCCCCCCCTCAATAATCTTGCGCCTGTTGCAGGGTACATGCAACTACACACGCGGGGTCTCTTGACAAGGCTTATTTATTGAGCCTTGAAAAACATACAGCACACAAAACAAAATAGCTTCTCCTCAGCAGACAAAACAAAATAGCTTCTCTTCAGCATGGCAAACAAAGCAGCTTCTCTTCAGCATGCAGGACACAGAGTTCATAAAACATGTACTTTGCAAACAGACCTTCTAGCAGTAATCTCCTCAGTATTTCAGTCCTGTCTCCTGACCAGCTAGCCTTCATGTGTGCACAGCCTGGGGGTTTTAAAACACCTTGATCATGCAGCTTGTGTCCGACTAATTAAGCAGCCCTTCCCAACTTAACCTTGTCACTTCTGCACTGCAAGTCTAAACATAGGTTTGCCAGGTATATGGCTGGTGACGTTCATTCACCCTGTCACACGCTCCCCCTAGTTTGCGCACCGCTGAGTTAGATTGTCCATCCCCTTTATTAATTTGGTGGCTCTTCTCTGCACTCTCTCTAGTTACTGTACATAATGTCTTTTCTATGGATTGGTGCCCAAAATTGGACTCCATATTCAAGGTGTGGTCTTACTAAAGCTTTGTAAAGGGGCATAATAATGTTTACTTCCCGTCCATTCATCCCTCATTTAATGCAAGTTAAGATATTATGGAGTGATCATACAGTATATTACCTCACATTAACACATGTACAGTACAATGCTGATATCCTATAGTTTGGCGCTCCTGGTAGTCCAGCATCTGACAGCTCATTCACTGGGTGAGTTTTGAGAGTCAGATGGAGTCTTTTGCTGCTTTGCATTCTGGTCCACCATTTTCTGTTTTTAGTGTATATTCTTTAAATTGAGTAAGTGAATACTCTTCATGTTTAATAAGTGAATACTGTACAATAATCTGCTACTCTGCATCACTTCTGAAGTAATCTCTAAAATATTAGTGGGTAAAATACTGTATTTGAAGGTATTGCTTTATTAGTACTATACTGAATTACAATAGTTTATTTACAAAATTACTCTTCATTATGTAGGCAACGCCAGTTACTGTACTTATAAATATTATACTACTGTATAAACATATTAAAAGGTGAAGTTAAAGTGTCTTGGTGTATTGCTAGGAGTGACACCTCATAGTCCGGAATATCCAACAATCAGGCACTACTCAAGTCTTAATGGTGCCAGACTATCGGAATTGTACTGTATATTACAAAATAAAGCATGATCTGAAAATAACAATTATACTGAAAACATTACGTGATCTTATATTAACACATATATTGAAAAAAAGGTATGATCTCATATTAACAAATATGTGAAAACAATAAAGCAAGGCCTGCTATGAATAATATGCATATGGTCTGATATTCATATATTTGTTATGTAATACCAAGACATGATTTGATTTTAACACGTGCATATTATGGAATAGACTTGCTGTAACCCGAAATTAAATTTACAGTTCTATTGGGAAATGTTATAGGCTAAATATTTAGAATAAACAGAATGAGACATTTTCAAATGTAGTAAATTCCTGGGCTCTCATGTCTTAGGAATTTCTGGGAACGGAAACCTAACCGTTAATAAAATATCCCCCCCTTTCTGAGTTTACGGGGGAGAGTTTCTGCGGAAGGACTTGAGTTTCCAGCATCTTTCCCTCACATTTGTATATGTCTGCTGTTTCTACATCAATTAATAATACTAATAATATTACTAATAACAATAACTTTATTTCATATAGCACTTGTCTCCTAATGGAGTCCCCAAGGGGCTTCACAGTATAGCGCGCGCTACGCAGTTTTTGGTACCTGAGTCACAGGGAGATAAAGTGACTTACCCAAGGTCAGAAGGAGCTGACATGGGGAATCAGATTCAAACTCAATACCAATTACAGAAGCAGTGTCTTTCCTCACTGAGCCACTCCTACCTCTAAGTCACCTCCCTGCTCATTCCAATGGAAGTTTTAGAACCCAACCACCAAACCTTGTTGGCCTTGGACCAAGTACAGATTGGGGTACCCCAGAGACGAGACAATTGCTTTTAGGGAACCAACTTGGGAACCTCCACTATTCTTCACATTGGACACACTCTTATTTCAGGCTGTAAAGTCACGGATGGCCAGGAAGGGAGAATTGGGGGTAAATGCTGAAGATTCAAGGATGCTTGTCACCTGGAAAAGTGGGGAGGAGGGGGGTTGTTATTGCTTAACCCTTTTGCTGCCAGATGGGAAGTGCCTGTAATGAAATACATTATGAAATAATAAAGTGATAGGATTACTAATATGATATGTTACTAATACCTGCACACTGGTAAGTAACGTGGCAGGATTTAATCGCAGTGGGTTGCATGCTGTTGTGGCAACACAGGGGTTAAATGACACCTTCCATTTTTGTTTGCTCCCTTTTTTTTATTTTGTTTCTCCTAACTAAAAATAAAAGCTATGCTCTGCAAGGCCAGGGTGGGAAATTCCATTGTGGCTACAAGCCCATGGCAGGTAGAGTGGAATTTAATGAAGGAAACTGCTGTGTTTTTGTGTCTTTCTGTATGTTTTTCCTTTAAACCCTAGAGCTGGGCAGGCGTCCCACTCGACCTGACGTGACCCAGCAAACGGCTTCTTATAGAAAAACAAGCATGCAGGGCCTGGGAGACGCAGGAAAGCCCGCGCTGTGTGCTCTGCAGAGGGGGCCACAGCTTACAGAGACCCCACACTAATATCAGGATCCCCCCGCAAATCCAATCCCTGAGATGGGGTCTAGGATCCTCCCCACACTAAGAGATTCACTGACCTCCTTCAGCACCGTGCTTCTTTTTCTGGGTCAGCTTAGCAGAGGAGCGGGGGGGGGGGGGGGGAAGGGGGCTGAGAAAGCCATCGTTAAGCCTGGACCTGTGCCATTTATCTATCCATCTATCTACATATCGATCTCAATGTCAATATGTGTTTCTAAAAATGTTAGAGTGTATATAATGTATATCATGGGTAGCTCACTCTGGTCCTCAAGGTTTACCAACAGGTCAGGTTTTCAGGATAGCCCTGCTTCAGCACAAGTGGTGCAGTCTTTGTCTGTGCCACTAATTGAGCCACCTGTGCTGAAGCAGAGATATCCTGAAAACCTGACCTGTTGGTGGCCCTTGAGGACTGTATTTGGCCACCCGTGATGTATGTGCTTAAAGGTCTAGCTTAGTGGCACAAACAGTGGTTTTAAAGCAGGGGAGTCTGGTTAAAATATGAGGTCAACGCCTAGTGACCTCGGGAAGTCAACACACACACACACACGCACACACGCACACACGCACACACGCACACTCACAAAGCAGAATGTGTTTTCACTTCATCCCCACAGCCTATAAGCTAGGAAATCCCCGTTTGATCTGTTAGGGTGGTTTTTGCCTATGGTTACTGAACTCTATAGTGTCTGTTGCCCTGGCAGTATCCTAATTATATAGAATTATTGCAGGTCCCCACAGTTCATATCTATCCATCTATTCCCAGCCAGGACATTTTGCTAGGTTTGTGCCCCTGACAGAGAGGAGGGGAGAGAGACTGAGAGATGTGTGTGTACTGTATGTAAAAATATCTCTGCAGCTGTGTACATAACATCCATAAAAACAATTAACCCCGTTCAATCCCGGGCCTGCGAGACTGTGCCAGAAAGCAGCCAGTAACACAGGGCAGTATGAGGCCATCTCAAGGCTTGGGTGTTAGTGGTTAGCTCTGTAAATTGTGTGGGATATTTAATCATGGAGGTTTGTGTCACCTGCTCCTGAATCACACAGGAGTCTTATGGTGGGCTGACAGTGCTGGAACAGCGACACCTAGTGTATGCACGAGGAGCTGCACTGACCACGTGTTTTGACGCCTTGCTGCGTTTCCTGCTTGCGTTGTAAGGAGGCGTTGCCTACACGTGACACAAATTGTCGGACAGAGAAGTTTACACTTTTTCAGACCAGTGTTTTTTTTTAACACAAATACAAAATAAAAAATGACACACAGAGACGCAAATCGTGTAACTCCTACTGGCACTCCCTAAATGTACAAGCTGACTCGCAGAGGGCGAAATGTGAGCAAAGGCCTTTGGTATATTGCAGGGATGGCCAACCCCAGTCCTCAAGGGCCACTAACAGGTCAGGTTTGAAAGGTATCCCGGCTTCTGATTGGGCCACCTGTGCTGAAGCCGGGATATCCTTAAAACCTGACCCCCGCCCCACCCTCCTCTCCCATAGAGCTCTATACAAATGTCTGTTATTAAAATGCTGTTGTAATTAAATCCTTCTCTGTATAGTTATCTAGAAAAAATCGGTAAATTACATATCCCGGTTTCAGCACAGGTGGCTCAATCAGTACCTTCTTCAGCACAGGTGGCTCAATCAGTACCTTCTTCAGCACAGGTGGCTCAATCAGTACCTTCTTCAGCACAGGTGGCTCAATCAGTACCTTCTTCAGCACAGGTGGCTCAATCAGTACCTTCTTCAGCACAGGTGGCTCAATCAGTACCTTCTTCAGCACAGGTGGCTCAATCAGTACCTTCTTCAGCACAGGTGGCTCAATCAGATACACCTGTGCTGAAGCTGTGATATGCTGAAAAGCTGACCTGTTTGGGAGACGAGGGCTGGAGTCAAGAACCCCTGGATTATAATACCCTTCTAGTAGCAATACCCTAACAAATGAGCAGTATATACATATACAGTATATACATTGTTGTGGTTATTTTGGGGGTTCAATATGAGCTTGTAGGTGTCCTGTATGTTATACATATACACTGTTTGTATTTTTGCTATAAAGGCAAGTCTACAGTATGGTTCATAGCAATTGTTATCAACAAAATATAGCGATATTATGGAACCTAGATAATAATTGTAACCTCTTTGCTTGTGATGTTACTGTATAGTGTAATGTGTTGTGATGTTACTGTATAGTGTAATGTGTTGTGATGTTACTGTATAGTGTAATGTGTTTTGATGTTACTGTATAGTGTAATGTGTTTTGATGTTACTGTATAGTGTAATGTGTTGTGATGTTACTGTATAGTGTAATGTGTTGTGATGGAAGAGGGGTGCCGGGTATATCAGGTGGGATTTATTTATCTCACAAGCAGTGAAAATCTCCAAAGGAGGTGCAGAGACCTACTATAAAGGGTTAAGTAATCATTTCATTTACTCATAGTATCCGGATGAAATGTCCCACGGGGGGACCGAAACGTTGAGTTAAATGAATAAATACTTACTACCTTTGCACCCCTTTGAGTACCTGCCAGCAGCTCCCTGCGGGGTATTTTCTTGCACATCAGAAGGTTGAACTTTTTCAAAAGCACCACTTACAGGGGCCTAGTAATGCTGTGCCTGCCACTCACATGTACAGCCAATGTAACTTAGAGCAGGAACCACACTTACAGGGACCTAGTAATGCTGTGCCTGCCACTCACATGTACAGCCAATGTAACTTAGAGCAAGCACTTCACACTTACAGGGACCTAGTAATGCTGTGCCGGCCACTCACATGTACAGCCAATGTAACTTAGAGCAAGAACCACACTTACAGGGGCCTAGTAATACTGTGCCTGCCACTCACATGTACAGCCAATGTAACTTAGAGCAAGAACCACACTTACAGGGACCTAGTAATGCTGTGCCTGCCACTCACATGTACAGCCAATGTAACTTAGAGCAAGCACTTCACACTTACAGGGACCTAGTAATGCTGTGCCGGCCACTCACATGTACAGCCAATGTAACTTAGAGCAGGAACCACACTTACAGGGGCCTAGTAATGCTGTGCCTGCCACTCACATGTACAGCCAATGTAACTTAGAGCAAGAACCACACTTACAGGGACCTAGTAATGCTGTGCCTGCCACTCACATGTACAGCCAATGTAACTTAGAGCAAGAACCACACTTACAGGGACCTAGTAATGCTGTGCCTGCCACTCACATGTACAGCCAATGTAACTTAGAGCAAGAACCACACTTACAGGGGCCTAGTAATGCTGTGCCTGCCACTCACATGTACAGCAAGTGTAACTTAGAGCAGGAACCACACTTACAGGGACCTAGTAATGCTGTGCCTGCCACTCACATGTACAGCCAATGTAACTTAGAGCAGGAACCACACTTACAGGGACCTAGTAATGCTGTGCCTGCCACTCACATGTACAGCCAATGTAACTTAGAGCAGGAACCACACTTACAGGGACCTAGTAATGCTGTGCCTGCCACTCACATGTACAGCCAATGTAACTTAGAGCAAGCACTTCACACTTACAGGGGCCTAGTAATGCTGTGCCTGCCACTCACATGTACAGCAAGTGTAACTTAGAGCAAGAACCACACTTACAGGGACCTAGTAATGCTGTGCCTGCCACTCACATGTACAGCCAATGTAACTTAGAGCAAGAACCACACTTACAGGGGCCTAGTAATGCTGTGCCTGCCACTCACATGTACAGCCAATGTAACTTAGAGCAAGCACTTCACACTTACAGGGACCTAGTAATGCTGTGCCGGCCACTCACATGTACAGCCAATGTAACTTAGAGCAGGAACCACACTTACAGGGGCCTAGTAATGCTGTGCCTGCCACTCACATGTACAGCTAATGTAACTTAGAGCAGGAACCACACTTACAGGGACCTAGTAATGCTGTGCCTGCCACTCACATGTACAGCCAATGTAACTTAGAGCAAGAACCACACTTACAGGGGCCTAGTAATGCTGTGCCGGCCACTCACATGTACAGCAAGTGTAACTTAGAGCAAGAACCACACTTACAGGGGCCTAGTAATGCTGTGCCTGCCACTCACATGTACAGCCAATGTAACTTAGAGCAAGAACCACACTTACAGGGACCTAGTAATGCTGTGCCGGCCACTCACATGTACAGCAAGTGTAACTTAGAGCAGGAACCACACTTACAGGGACCTAGTAATGCTGTGCCTGCCACTCACATGTACAGCCAATGTAACTTAGAGCAGGAACCACACTTACAGGGACCTAGTAATGCTGTGCCTGCCACTCACATGTACAGCCAATGTAACTTAGAGCAGGAACCACACTTACAGGGACCTAGTAATGCTGTGCCTGCCACTCACATGTACAGCAAGTGTAACTTAGAGCAGGAACCACACTTACAGGGGCCTAGTAATGCTGTGCCTGCCACTCACATGTACAGCCAATGTAACTTAGAGCAGGAACCACACTTACAGGGACCTAGTAATGCTGTGCCTGCCACTCACATGTACAGCCAATGTAACTTAGAGCAAGAACCACACTTACAGGGACCTAGTAATGCTGTGCCAGCCACTCACATGTACAGCCAATGTAACTTAGAGCAAGCACTTCACACTTACAGGGACCTAGTAATGCTGTGCCTGCCACTCACATGTACAGCCAATGTAACTTAGAGCAAGAACCACACTTACAGGGGCCTAGTAATGCTGTGCCTGCCACTCACATGTACAGCCAATGTAACTTAGAGCAAGAACCACACTTACAGGGGCCTAGTAATGCTGTGCCTGCCACTCACATGTACAGCCAATGTAACTTAGAGCAAGTACCACACTTACAGGGGCCTAGTAATGCTGTGCCTGTCACTCACATGTACAGCCAATGTAACTTAGAGCAGGAACCACACTTACAGGGGCCTAGTAATGCTGTGCCTGTCACTCACATGTACAGCCAATGTAACTTAGAGCAGGAACCACACTTACAGGGACCTAGTAATGCTGTGCCTGCCACTCACATGTACAGCCAATGTAACTTAGAGCAAGAACCACACTTACAGGGACCTAGTGATGCTGTGCCGGCCACTAACATGTACAGCCAATGTAACTTAGAGCAAGAACCACACTTACAGGGACCTAGTGATGCTGTGCCGGCCACTCACATGTACAGCCAATGTAACTTAGAGCAAGAACCACACTTACAGGGGCCTAGTAATGCTGTGCCTGCCACTCACATGTACAGCCAATGTAACTTAGAGCAAGAACCACACTTACAGGGACCTAGTAATGCTGTGCCTGCCACTCACATGTACAGCAAGTGTAACTTAGGCTGCGGGCATGGTCAGCGCTTAAGCGCTGACCCGTGCTGAGCCGCGCTCACACTCGGTAGTGAGCCCCTGCAGCCGCAATGAGAGCGGCTTTAGCAGGGGCTCGCGCACGCTTCCGCAAGCGTGCGGAAGCGTAGCCGACATTCATTTTCTAGTTTGAGCGCTCACGGGAGCGCAGGCCCGGTCACGTGAGCGGTTCGCCCAATGAGGGCGAACCAGCTCCATGACGTCACTGGCTCCCCCCCCCCCACCACACCCCCGGACGGCGCACGAACTAAAGCCAGGGAAAGCACCCGCTTTCCCTCAGCCTCAGCGCGCCTCTCACCTTCGCGTTGCTTCCTGGCTTCTCTCCGCCCCCCCGGGGGTGGCGCTGTTGGGGGGGGGAGTTTATGTAGATCAGCTGGAAGGGTGCGTGGTCAGTCCGCGCCCTGCCAGAAATTCCCGCCCACCCGTCCCTTTTTTATGCATATTGTTAAGGATGTGGGCGTTATAGTTTGAAGTTTTATAATAAAACAATGCAAATAAAGAAATATGAGTATAAGGACTGAAGTGCCTGGAAGAAGGGGAGATAAGTCTCCGTTTTTTGTTACCCCCTACGGGGTCAAAATGTGTTGGTGGTTGTTGCCTCTGTCGCGGGGGCAGTTGGAGGGTGTGTGCTTATCCTTGCTCGACGGAGCTTGGTGCTTGGTTAAGCCCAGTGGGGCTGGGAGTGGCGAGTGGGCGCGGCTCATTTAAACGTGAGTTCCGGGAGCCCACTCGCATCAACGGCCCGTCACGGGTCATCGGTTCAAGGACCTTTGACCTTTAACCCTATGAGCGAGCACTCTGGCAGGGAGTAGCGCTTACCAAATTATTTAATGGTTAAATAAAAAGCCGCGGCCTTGTCACTCCAGACCTGGTCCTGTCGTTATTTGTGTGGGGATCTGGGTTATTTGGGGTGGAGGGGAGCTCCCTCGCAGTGTCCCGGGCCATGTTGGTTAGGTTGTATATCCATAACTAACGGGAACGTTGCAAGTTGTTCTTACAGACTGTCTGCGTCTCGTTCTTCCTGGGGTCTCCGGAATTGGCAAAGGTCATTCTGCAATATGTCCCTTTCTGGGCCGATGCAGCTTGTCCTCGTGGGAACACCTGGTTCAAACAATGCAAAATATATTAATATCGAGCTGCCCATCATTCTGCTTTACAGGCTACACCATAATATTAATCACAACGTCGGTAGCACCGGGACGCCGCAGCAATGGGAAATTCATGACAAAGTCATGTGCTTCCACTGGAATATATTTACCCTATAAGTTTATATGATAATACTTTAAAGCAATGTGTGACTGACTGACCCTAAATAGAAATAATATTTATAACACAGAGCACAGAGAGGGCACGGCGTTCTGTAAAACTGAGCCTTTCTTTTGTGTTTACCTCCACTCCCTCCTCTCCCTCCTCTCCCTCTCCGCTCCTTCCTGCGTACAGTAAGCAGCGCCTGGGATATAAGGGAGACCGGGGCAGTGGGCGTGCCCGGAGATATTGTATTCAGATGTGTGACCTGGCAGCGTGTCCACTGACAGATTTATAGATGAGAAACACAAAGCAGAAGTACGCATTGTGTTTGTAAGACAGAGCCAGAAAAAAACTACCCCTTGCAAACTATTTTTATCCTGAACGTGGCTGGGTATATTCCGGAAGTATTTGGTGGCTGCTGCTGTTGCTGAATGACTGTTTTCTTGGTTGTCAGCGCCACTTAATCAGCCTGTACCTTGTGAGTGGAATGAGCACCCGCTCAGCAGAGATATGAAGATCCAAGAACTAAAAGGATTTCATTGATAGTGTAAATTTGTGGCATGTTCTAATGCAGGGGTGGGCAACTCCAGTCCTCAAGGGCCACCAACAGGTCAGGTTTTAAGGATATCCCTGCTTCAGCACAGGTGGCTCAATCAGTGGCTCAGTCAATTGAGCCACCTGTGCTGAAGCTGAATACCGAGCCGCCTGTGCTGAAGTAGCGATGTCTTGAAAACCTGACCTGTTGGTGCCCCTTGAGGACTGGAGTTGCCCACCCCTGCTCTAATGCCTTTCGTTGGACTCGCATGAGCGTTCTTCACAGAGGTAATCTGCATACAAGGTTTTGAGACCTCCTGAGTCTCCTCTCCAGATGTACTGTGGCTTTTATGAGCAGGAACATGTGCATTCGAAAAACTATGTACAGCAATGTGTACGTTTCATGTAAAAACACAAAAAACATCATGATTTTACTCATGTTCAAAATGAGTGAGATTGTCTTTCAGCGAGATGTATGACCTGAAACAGCAGTTCCCACACTTTCAGGTTTTTTCCGCGCGCGCGCGCGTGTGTGTGTGTGTGTGTGTGTGTGTGGTGGTGTAATTCAGAGTTGAGCAGCCTTACGCTAGGTCCCCAGTGGCCGCGGAGGCACGGTGCACACAAGGTACAGCCCTCTATGCGGCCGGGCCCAGTAGCTGCCTGCGCGCCCCGGCACAATGCGCGACCACATTTAGCAAAGACGAGGATTTTGTCTTCGCTAGTGGCGATGGGGTGCTGGCCACGTCACGGCAGCGGTTCAGCCAGCGAGGGCGAACCAGCCACGTGATGTCATGGCCGCGCCCCCGCCACGCGCTACCTGGTGTCCATCAGGTCGCGCTGCTGCAACGAGCGCCGCCAGGCACCCCCAGTCGCGTGTGCGCCACGCACACTGGGGCCGCAGCCTAATTCTCTGTTGCAGAGACCCCCTGGTGACCAGGAAATGTACCTTTTAATTTACTGGTAAAATTAAAGGAAAAAAATCAAGATGGCTGCCGGCTTATCCAATAGAAAGCTGTGGTTTAATGCTTTGCTTATGTTGCGGCTGCCTATTGGCTGGCAAGAGTGTATGTATATATATATATATATATATATATATATATATGTATGTAGCCCTTGTACACCCCCCCCCCCCCTTTAGTGAGATTGGGGTGGGTATGCTCTTCTAGCTACTTCAAAAGATGGTGTGCTGTGTACCTGTTGGCAAACAGGAGGGCTGAGTTCTCCGCGATGTTGTGGGGACAAACAGGACAGGATCACAGGTTACCTTTGTTCTTGCTTGGTGCAGCGCCTCCAGTCAGCATGGATCCTCTGTGAAGGCAGGGGATGGCCCGTACTGACACCTCTTCTTCTTTGGTAGACAGTGAATCACACATAATTTCTATTTTCTTGTCTTTATTGCTGGCAGATCTTATTACAGAGACATTACATCCTTCCCTGCTTACTGTGCCCTGACTCAGGCTTTAGGCCCAAGTCCAGGTTGGACCTATCCTCACATCTTCTCGTGAGATGCAGGGCTGATGTTCCTCACTCCACAGAGGGAGGAGAGAGAATGATAAGGACCACCCTTAATTTGGGAAAGTGCCAATATTTATATCCTTTGGGGAGTGGCTGTAATACTGACTCATAACAAGCCAGATCTGGATACTGATAGGCCCTCACATCCAGTGTGTGTTCCAATCAGTACCCACCTCTTCAGGTTGGCACTCTCTGGCTGTTGCTAAGGCCCGCCCTTGGATACTTATCCAAGTCTGCAAAAGCACACAAGGCCTTAGGCAGGAATTATTCCATCCACTACCTGCACTTAACAGGGCTTACATTAGTAGGGCCCTGGAAAAAATAATAGCGGCCGTGAGGCTAGGTTATATATATATATTCTTAAAGCAGCAATCCCTTCCTCATCTTTCCTTTATTTTTACAGCATGGTGGCCTCGTGCAATTTTTAACTCGGGGAATGCTTAATGTTGTGCGGGGGGGGGGGGGGCGGGCGGGGTTGTTCCCTTTCAGGAGATCAAAATGTCAGCCGGGTCAGCCTCACTCTTGCCAGCCAATAGGCAGCCGCAACATAAGCAAAGCATTACACCACAGCTTTCTATTGGATAAACCGGCTTTCTAAGACATGTGAATGTGCTCACAAGTGATATTCTTTATTGGCTGTATGCTAACGGGGGAGGTTTTCAGTCAACGTTTTCACCCACCATAACTTAAATAATATGTATGGTAAACCTACCCAGCTTGAACATTGCAAAGTCAGTACAACCAGCTTCACACTGACGAGACCCAAAAGGTCGAAACGGCTGTCTGTGAGTGGTTTGACTGGCTTTGCATCTAATCCCACGCTGTGCTCAAAAGCTGTGTGAACAGCAGGTATTTGCTTATAAGGGTTCCATGTAAAAATGGATTTCAGGCAAAAGGTGACACGTGCTCATTTGCATGTCATTTCTCAGAATCCCTTGCTGTAGTTAAAGCACTGTATGCTAGGTGATAATGGTAAAAGGCAGGTTTGCAGACCTGTTTAAGATGATATTCTTTATATTCTCTCTCTCTCTCTCTCTCTCTCTCTCTCTCTCTCTCTCTCTCTCTCTCTCTCTCTCTCTCTTTTTTTTCACTTGCCTTCTTCACCTTTCCATTTGTATACTTTCTTTATTATAACAATCCACATAGACCAGTTGTTTTGGAGAATTATAAATGTAACTTTTTTTTAGTCTTTTAAAATGGCCACCATACAACTTTAAATATGGCAACTTTGACAACAACTAACTTGGCTCATGGGGGGCAGTAACCTCAAATCTTTCTTGTAACAAAATAATGTATATTCCCTGTTAGTCGTTGTCATGCAGTGAATGGGTTAATAGAGAGAGAGAGAGAGAGAGCGAGCTCTTCAGAGAAGTAGTCCCACACACATTGCATTGCAGAGCTCTGCAGCAGTGAGGAAGGGAAGTGACTCACCATGAGGATAATAACATTGATCATCTCCTCACTATAATTACCTAACTTGGCAGGTCACTGGTTAACGTATGGCTGCATCAGTACAGGATCTTCCTACTGTCTGCCCTCTTATCCTTACACTAGCTGAAAGTACCTGGCGTTGCTCAGGAATTGTAATACCAACCTCATGCTTCCCCTCCTCCGTCTCGCCCTCTCATCATTTTCATTTAATACTTGGATGTCCCCAATTCTACCTGTCTCTCCTTCTCCAGCATTCTTGCTTTCTCCTCACGGGCCAACTGTCTTCCTCTCTTTCTTTGTTCGTCTGCTTTCTGTGTAAGCTTTATAGCTGTCTGACTCTCCTTATCTGCCACCAGGCTATGTGCAGTATGATGTCACATGCCTGATACATAGCCTACCAGGTACAACACCCAGTGGCTGACTTGCTTAGAGAAATTGGAATAACTCGTAGAATTAAAAATAGAACGTATCCAGATTCCAAATGTAGCAGGGTCCCCCTCTGCTCGGCGACCCCCCTCGTTACCTCCGTGCCGGGAGCAATGGCGAGTGCTGCCGGCGCCAAGCGGCAGACCTGCCGGAGGTTCTGGAAGGTGGGGGCCGAGCAGGGAGCGCTCCGGTGCGCCGGAGACTCCGCGGCGGCCCGACAAGGCAGGGCGCCGCCATATTGATCCTCGCACATGCGCAGTGCGGCAGGTAGCGGCGGCGGCCCCTAGAGTGCTCGCGCATGCGCAGTGACCGCGCGAACAGCACGGCAAATCAGCAGAGGGCTCACAGCACGGACTACATGTCCCATGAGCCCTAGGGGACCCCACATGATGCCAGGGAGCCAATAGGGCTGTAGCCTCTCCCTGCTGAAGGGATTTTAGATACATTTCGCGGGGTTTTGATGAGCACGTTAGTCTGGACCAGGAAGAGCTAGGGGAAGGAGGTGAGTGCAGGGGTCAGTGACCCACTGCATTAGGCCAGCAATCCCCTAGGCCCCAGATAGGTCCTGAACCCCCAGCTTGTGGTGCTATAGGGACAGGCCCTAGATAGGGACACTGCCCCATTAGCTATTGGCTTAGTCAGGGACACAGCGCTGAAGCCGTGCAGCCCTGCGAGGTGGGTTCTGGGCTCAGAACGCCACCAAAGACACTGAGACTAAGGTGATATTATCCACGCCGGAATTCACCCAACGCGATGTGGAGGACGACGTCGGATCAGGCGGAATCCCGGTCGTAGTCTGCGGACCCCGGGGTAGGAGCCCCGGGCAGGTATCATTCTTCAAGTGCACCAACGATCCTACATTATACTCACACGGTACCAGTGGCTGCGCAGTCACACATATCATCTCACCTTAAGGGTGCGGGACATATTGTGTGGGGTTATTGGACACGGGGTGGGATCACCCGGTGTAAGTGGGAGCGTCCTGCGAGACGCAGTAGTTAGTGTCTCCTCCAGAGAGAGACACCTGTTTATATATGAATAAACATTGCTACAGTAGAGTATAAGTTATGCGCATATATGCAGTAAAGCCTGTCCTGTTTTACAACTGTGTGTTTACCGTGATTGTTTCCTGTGAGGGCCTCCTCCCACTCCGTTGGAATCCCTCCCAGGTGGGGGCGTTGCACCACGAGATTGTCATATGTATGTACCCCAGGCTCCCCGAGCGGAGGCTTAGGCCTCGGTCCTGCTGCGCTCTTTGGCGCGGGCGGCCACACGCGAGTTCCCCACCAGCAGGGGAATCCTCCCGAGCCGGTCCCGGTCCTCCCTGGCGGCACAGCGCACTACACGCTGTGGCGCGTCAGCCGCTATGGGACACAAGAAAATGGTGATCCCTAGCGTTGACGCGTCACGTGTGTGTGTATGTGTCTGAGTGCGTGAGTGCCTGCCTCTGTCAGTGTGTGTGTATGAGTGCGTGAGTGCCTGCCTCTGTCTGTGTGTGTGTGTATGTGTGTGCCTGTGTGTGTGTGTGTGTATATGAGTGCCTGTGTGTGTGTGTGTGTTGCTTACCATCAGCAGCTCCAGCCCGAGCCACGTCCCCCCTCCCTGTCAAACCTCCCACTCCCGCCCACCTCCCGCTCCGGCTCCCGCTCCCTACAGACCGCATATCGCGGTCTGTGTATGTCAGCGCACCGCCTGTCTGCAGTGCGGGCGCGCTGACTCTGGGAGCGGGGCCTTAGCCTTAGGCTCCTGAGAGCCACACAGGTATACACAGCAGGTAGTAGCGTCTATATTCACAGGGAATACCCGTTACACAAACATAGCCAAAAACCAGCTCCTTCATCTCAGGAACCATCTTGCAAAATGTCGGTACGATATCTTAAGAGAGGTGTCCGAATGTAGAGCGAACAGAAACAATTTCCCAAAATATATAGTAGATTTAAAGCCCAGTTAACATTTGGTCTTCTAAGCTTAGCTTACTACTTCTTTGCCGTCTCCTGAATCCAAGGAACTTCCCAGAGTTAAATAAAAACACAGCGAGGTTTTATTATTCTCCCTGAGGCCCGGTGCCCTGCTCATAATTACTAGATATAAAACCCCTGGTAAAGTATGTATACTGTAAACAGGAATTCTGCCTTGCCTTCTTCAGGGCTTCATATAAAAACCCACCCTTTCACACAGCTTGGAAAAACATGTCTGTTCCTTGCCGTCACATACATCCTCATATCCTTCTCCGCAAGATATACAATACAGAAAGCAAAGGTAACATCTTTTCTTTATTTTATAAGAACAACAGTTGCACATTGATCTGATAATGTCCGCACACAATAACCCTTACAACTCCGCTTTGTGTTAGAAGTGTGATGGTATGGCACTCATTTTTCATTTACAAACGTATAGTATATAATACTTTGTTTTAAATACAATGCATTTGCTTTCACAGGCATATAACCTGTCTTCTTAGTGGTGTCCATTGACGGTTGTTTCCTCGTTGCACAGGAACAGTTTCTTGGGATGTCATCTAGCCGAAATATATATTTATTTATTTATTTTTAAGGCATGTGTATCGAACACTGCACTTAGATTGTAAGTTCTATGGAGCAGAGATCCATTTCTGCAACGTGCACATTTATTTTGTCCTTGTCCTGTATATATCACCTGTATTTTGTATTGTGCTTGTTGTTCAATTGTAAATCAGTGTCCATTATTATTGTTCAAATACAACCTGGTGAGAGTTTGGAAAACGTTTGAAAGGCTTTACTTACTGTAGCAGACCTCTGTTTATCGGACTGCTGGAGGATCCACATGTCCCCAGCAGCACCGGGAGAATGCCGGAGAACCCGGCAGGGAACAGAGATCCATGTAGATATACTATAGACCAAATAATGTGAAGGAATTGATTACTGGTAATGACACAGGACTGTATAGCGAAGACACGGGTTCAGCTTCTTGTGATATTAGTCTGGCAACTTAGGGCTTCATTGAAAATTAACCAATACAGGCCATTGCTATAAAGGTGATTTTTTGAGGTAAACTGTCCGCATGGGACTATATACAATAAGACCTTTAATCGCCCTGTGCCCCAGTGTGTATTACTAGCGTTGGCCAGTAACCTACCGTATTCACCTATAGTGTTTAAAGGCTATTCCCATGAATGAACTCACTGGAATAATGGGCCTTATCAGTGGGTTATGGCTTCCGCACTTTATATGATAGAACTCACAGTGGGGGTTGGGCTTCTTGCCTGTGTACATGGGAGTGTTCTGTATGATGTCAAAAGCTACAATATGAAGGACTATGTTACTTTATACAAAACTTAAGCAATAAACGGTAGATTTAAACTCTTTTTAAAGAGGCACTCCCTTTGAGGACCAATGTGAACTAATTTCAGTGACATATTTTATGGGTCTCATCTGGGTGATTGATACCATTTTTACCCAAATCTGACACCCATAAGTATTTATTTTAATACTCATTTTTTATTAAAGATTGCACAGCTTTATAAAGTAACAGTAGTGCTTGCACAAGCACGAGTAATGGAGGGTGCGGTAGGATTACAGAACATAAAAGTGGGGGGGGGGGAAGGGGTGGTTTGGGGCAGGGCACATCTGGTCATCTTTTACATCCTATCTGTTCCATTGGCTTCTTTTAGGAATCTCTCAGAGTGTGTTCTCTCAATGCGACACGTAAGGAATGCAGATAGTGGGGTGCTAGCCTTTGGGGATAACGTACTAGTGATCATGCCTAGATTTAGTTTAGCATTCCATTAATGCCTCTATCACGACAAAGGTGGTCCAGTTCTGTGTATACCTATAAGTATTTTTAATGTACAGTCTTTGTTAGACTTGGGAGGGGTTTGATCCTTTTGGGTGAAGTCACTGTGTGATCAGCAAGTACTTGTATAACCCGAGGCCCCACCTCCCTTTATCTTTAATGGTTCTCTGATAAGGACAGGGTGGGATAAAGCGGAAGAAAACACTTGATTGACAGACATTTCTCCATTCAGAGGCTCCCCAAGACATTCAACTGGCTGACTATGTGGGATTGCACCATTAAGCGCTTACACTATCTATTTAAAAGTAAAATCCATGACAATTGATTTCACACACACAAAAAAGTTACTAATGTTTTCTACAGTGATCCTTACCCTGTTCTTTATACAGCAACACTTCTGAAATAAATATGTGTAGTTTTGTGTATTTGAGGTGTGTATTACATGGTTGATGCTTCCTCTCACGGGAAATAGTTTTATATCCCTGTGATCTATATACATTACATGCTTGTGTTCCTTGACCAATAGGTTCCCAAATAAAATAGCCATGCATACTATATGTCTGTGTGTGTGGGCATACACGTATTCATGATAACACTAAAAGTACCTTATTTCCTTTGTTTTTGTTTTACTTGACTGCAAACAGCAGCATGTATTGTTCATATACAGTAGATATCTACATTGGATCCCGTTTAACATTTTCGTTCTAGTTCTGTCTCAGTTCTAGGTTTACAAAGTAAGTCTATTATTTGGACATACAATAAGCATTCAGCTAAAGAAACAGGGTTACAGGCAGCTAGACTCTAGTTAGGTTGTTTTCTTTGTGGGACTGGTTGTAAGCAGATAAAATGCCAGCCGCATTAATCCAGAACACTTCTAACCAGAGCTTTTAATGAGGAGTCTAAAAACGGTGGCTATCCAACAGCCTGCTGATAATAATTTATTTATAACAATGTTTATATAGCGCCCTTATCCAGAGCGCTGTACATTAGTACAACAAAGGTGTGGTTACATATAGATTTGATTATAGAGTAATCGTTAAGATGTCATTGTGGTGGCTAGTGGTGGGAACATTATGGTCGGGCTATGGGTTAGGTGCATTGAGAGCTTGCTTGGTTAGTGGGCAGGGGTCGGGGTCAGGTGATGATGAAAGGTCTGACAGTGGGGACAGTGTAGGCAATTGGATCGGTGAGGAAGGTGACTTTGGAGGGTTTTGGAGAGTCTTTAGGAAGGGGTGAGGGTAGGGGAGATTATGGGTGTTGGGGAGGGTGGGGTGAGGGAGGGGATTGGATAGGATAGGAGGTTAATGGGGGATCATGGAATGTGATGGAGAAGAGATTAGTTTTGAGTTGGAAGATAGGGAGGGGGCAGATTGAATGTGGTGGGGGAGCTTGTTCCAGTGGAGGGGGGGGGCAAGTAAGACAAATGGTCGGTATCAAGAGGAGGCACAGGGATGGGGGGGGCGCAGTGAGGGTTGTGACAGTCAGAGAACGAAGAGGATGGGAAGGTTTGTAGTGAGAGATTAGTGCTGAAAGGTTATGAGGGGCAAGACCATGGAGAGATAATGTCCCCAACAGGCAGTTTGACAGAGAACACAACATGCTGGAATTGATGCATACTGCGCTGTATCTTGGGAGTGGCTCTGTTTATGGGAATCAGTGAGTACAGAGTTCGGAGCAAGGCTGTTTTTGTTTAGCCTCTTGCTAAATGATTGTAGGTAAGTAGAACTGCCAACTTGAAGGACCGTCCGTGTGCCGAAATGAGCTTTTCTCATTTGCACAAATTGCTGTCAGCCCAATTCACACCAGGGATGTTGAGTTAATGGAATATCACATCCCTGGGGTCTGTGGTACACTTTCTTTTTGTGAAAGCTTGCTTATCCTTAGTCACTTGTTTCATTTGAGGAGTCACATTACTTCTTCATGACTCAACCTCCCTCTTGTGGGCACTGGGAAAGAGAAAAGGGGGAGATGGGGGGGGGAGTTCTCGATGCATAACAATGCCATCCATTGTAAACCAGTGCCAGCCAGAGAAACAGCAGGAAGCAACCAGCTGTGCCAAATCTGCAACTACTTAATTCCAGGAATGTTTCAGATATTCGGAGTTGATTTCCGGATAGAGCAGCAGGACTCCTATCTATGGAAATGGGTGCTCTAGGAGTTATCAGTAATGGTGGCAGGGTCGAAAGATCCCACCTGGTTCTGTACCTTGTTATCTCTGAATGAAACCATCTCCACTTTGCCGCGGTTCAGTTGGAAAACACTCAAACTGTGCGGTTACATGCTTTTATGAAATTGTGATATGATTATATGAATCAAGAATGTAATGGGTGGATTTAGTCTCTCTCTACCGCCAATTGACCCTAGATGAGTAACATTTAAAGTGCCCATATGATATACCAGGTACGGCATGTGTCCTGGCATGCCAGGGGCCTTATTGACATAACATGTATGTCATGGCAAAAATGCCTGTTCTCCAGGTGATGACCGGACTAACTATTTCAGTGGAGTGGTCGGCCTGATCGAGACAGGAGTGGAGACCCCACCACTTGTCAGCCAAGGGGTTGGTGGAGGTCATGTGATTGCTGCTGAAGTATAAATGCCGGGGGTCTGGTGACACCAGATCTCAGGCACTGAGAAGGTTAGGGAACATGATGTTAACTACGCTTATTGTCTATTATTCAGCACTAACACATTTATAGTGATCTTTTTCCACATATATAGCTTATATATACTGTACCATACAGTACATGCCATGAACGAGATCACAACACAAAGTCTCCTGTCCTTACCTATATGTTAGGTAAAGCCAGGCAGACAGAATTAAAGTGCAAGTAGTACTACTGCTGACCTGTGAATATTATCTACCAACAACTGTGTGTTTTGCTTGGACGTGCACAGGTAAATCCCAAACACCACTTGTTACACTGGATATTGTTTTTTTTATGTATGCGTGTGTATATATATATATATATATATATATATATATATATATATATATATATATATATATATATATATATATATATACAGTACCATTTGTTTATAAAGTTTATACAAAAAACTATTCACATTTACATAGTTACATAGTAACTACATAGTGAAAAAAGCCATTTGTCTATCAAGTTAAACCTATACTAAATTTAGACGACAGATATTCTGTGCTATATTTGTACTAACAGTATACAGTATTGATCCAGATAAGGCAAACAAAACCCCCAGTGAAATATCATCTAATAATATCTCATAAGGGGATAAATACTGTAAATTCCTTCCTGACTCCAAATATCAGATTACTCCATGGATCAACATGCATCCCATGTTTACTTATTTGGTATATCCCTGTATACCTTTCCTTTCTAAAAAGATGTCCAGCCTTTTCTTTGAAGATATCTACTGTATCTGCCATCACAGTCTCCATGGGTAATGAATTCCACATTTTATCTGCCCTTTCTGTAAAGAACCCTTTCCTTGGTTGCTCGTGAAATCTCCTTGAATAGAACTTTAAGGCATGACCCTGTGTCGTTTGTACTGCCCTTGGGATGAATAGTTCTTTTGAAAGCTCCTATTGTTCCCGAATATATTTGTATGTAGTTATCATATCCCCTCTTAGATGCCTCTTTTATAATGTAAACAAATCTAATTTAGCTAGTCTCTTCTCATAAATCAAATTATCCATCCCCTTTATTAATTTGGTGGCTCTTCTTTGCACTTTCTCTAGTTCCATAATGTCTTTTCTAAGGATTGGTGGCCAAAATTGTACTCCATATTCAAGGTGTGGTTTTACTAATGCTTTGTAAAGCAGCATCATTATGTTTAATTCCATTCCATCCATTGCCCGTTTAATGCCAGATAAGATCATGTTTGCCTTTGCAGCTACTGCATGACTTTGGGCACTATTGCTAAGCCTGCTGTCTACAAGCACTCCTAAATCCTTCTCCATCAAGGATTCCCCCAATTTATCCCCATTTAATTTGTATATTGCCCGTTTATTAATCGTCCCTTAAAGTGACGTCACAGCCTTTTGAACTAATGTGACCTATCCCATGGTACAGCAACCAATGGGATTGTCTGTAATTCCATTGGCTGTATTACCATGTGCTATAGCCATGGGGTTTTAAGGATGTGATTTACCTCCCTTGGAGATGACGTAACACTTTTAAAATAAAAAAAAGTGGTATCCACATGATACAGCATCCAATCGGATTGGAGCTGTACCATCTGATCATAAAATGTGATGTCACAGGCCATGTATAAGGCTTGTACTTCTCATTTTACCTCAAGAAGCCGACGAGAGACCATCTTGTTGTGGATTTACCATGGGGCTTTGGATTGACAGATGAAGAAAGAAGATTAAAGAAAAGAAGAAAATAATGACAGATGAAGAAAGAAGACGTGATAGAAGATAAAAGAAAGAAGATTTTTTTTAACCTGATGCTGGTCTTCAAGGTGGATGGCTTTGGATTGCGGGTGATGACGTCGTGGGTCGGGAGCTTGCAGATACACCGGGATTCGGAGGGTGAAGACTTCTAAAGGTAAGGAAAATATTTAATGTATGAAAATGTATTTTTTTTCAGTTTTTTTCATTGCATTAATTTATTTTTATGTTTGTGAGTGCCTATGGACTGATAATGTATTAATCTGTGCCCCTTTAGGGTACAGATAAATACAGTGACAGCGAATTTATTTTTTGGCAAATGCTTGTTTTGAATTGAGCGTAATTTTTTCTATTTGTTTTTATTGTTTGGATTCAATTGTTTTGATTTTAAATGGCTTGTTTTTAGTACATTTTTGGATTGGTTAGCATTTTAAATTAATTATTTGCTTTGTTGGCTACTGGTTTAAATTAATTGTTTTGTTGGCTAGTGTTTAAAAGTAATTAATTGTTTTGTTGGTTAGTGCGTTTATTTATTAAATTGATAGGTTGGTTAGTGCTTTTATTTATTTAATTGCTTGGCTAGTGCTTTTATTTATTTAATTGTGGTGTTTAGGTACTTGTGTACATCTTTTATTTTTGTGTATTTTTGGCCTTCATGCTTTTTTATTAGGGTGATCATTGACTGCTATAGTGGCTTATCATGCCCATATTATATGGGTATGATGTTCCACTATGCTAATGAATGGGTAGAGAGGGTGGGTATTGTGGTCCCGCGGTGGGTAGGCCTCCCGGTTGGGTAGCGGGGAAGGGTGGGTTAACCCATTTATTACTATAGCGGTTATTAACTGCTTAGGTGATTAAGGGGTTAGGGGCCATTAGATTGTATTTTTTCATGTACTCTTGCTGGCAACGGAGGACATGGACCTGGAGTATGCTGATGAGGATGCCCTTCATGATGGCAGGGGTAAGTAGAAAGTGTTATTTACTTTATTTATGCTGGCTAGCTAATGTTTTATATTATAATGGGCAAATGAGCTTTTATCCATATCTGGATAATAGTTATTTTGCCCATTACTGTACTGAATGTGTTGGGTGGGGGGGGGGAGCGGGGTGAATTTTTAAAAATGTATTCCACATTTTTTTTGCCACAGGATTGGTACTGCAGGCCAGCAGGGACCACCCGAGAGCACCCAGACACCCGCGGGGACCACCTGAGGGCCACAGATACCTGTGGGGACCACCAGAGGGCCCCAAGACACCCGAGGGGACCACCCGAGGGCCCCTAGACACCCACGGGGACCACCCGAGGGGCCCAAAATACCCACAGGAACCACCTGATGACCCCCGGACACCCGTGGCCTCTGGTATCAATCATGTGGGGTTAGAGGAGGTGGGTATTAGTGTTGTTGTGTTTTTAATGTTTATTGTGGGAAGCGGGGGTTGGTGAAGGGGGTATTTGGCCCTTGGTGGGTGGGTAGCGGGAGGGGTTAACCCTTTCATTGCCTTAGCGGTTAGTTGCCTGTAAATGCATTTTTATTGCATGGGATCCATGCAGGGGGTCTCTGGTACTGATATTAATGGGTATCAGCTCCGGAGACCCCCGGCATTAATCCAATGCAGAAAAAAAGCATTTTTTTTTCTATGTCCTGTCTCGCCGCCTCTCAGCAGCTTCTCACCAGGCTCACGCCAACTTTTCCTGGTGTGAGGATTTTGGGAGACACTCGCCATTCTAGAGCCGCAGTTCGCCTCGATAAGCTTATCACGGCTACTAGAATTGCACGAGTTTCAGAACCTGCGGATAAGTGGATTATCGCCGGCCACGGCTGAACAATTTGGTGATTCATGCCTTTATCGCCCACTTATCGAGGCTTACTGAATAGCAGTAGGCATTTTTTCTGATAAGCGCTCGATAAGTGGCTTATCGAGGCGTATAGAATAGGTCCCTATGAATCTAAACACCTTCCTCTTCCTTTCTATTTCCTTCCCTACCTGTTTATTTAGCCACATTGGTTTAGACTTGTTTCTTTTATATTTATTACCCAAGGGTATATGCACTGATAAGTGTGCTTTTCAAACAATGACTGCCCATTTATTTTCCACATTTTCCCAGGAAAAAACATCATCCCAGTGTATTCCTTGTAGATTACTCATTAGTTTATTAAAATCTGCCTTTCTAAAATGTGAAGTCTTTGTTTAACCCAAGTAATATGGTTTTTGATCATTTATTTCAAATGAGACCATGTTATGATCACTGTTTCCCAAATGGTCCCGGACTTGAATATGTGTTATTACTTCTACATTGTTTGATATTACCAAATCCAGTATTGCCCCTTTCCTGATTGGTTCCTCAATAATCTGGGTCATGTAATTGTCTTTTAGCAACCCCAAAAAACCTGTTCCCTTTCGTTGTAATGCTAATCTCATTGCCCAGTCATATGTATTCAAATGCAAAGCCACAGGCTACAGGCAGTTGAGCAGTACTGTAACTCTTGTGCCCATTAACATGATACAACTCATTACACTATATCAATTATTTATATTTATTATTATGACCAATTAATTGTGAATTGCCAGATTATTCTGTAGTGTAGTGTAAAGGTTATGAGGCAATGATTATCAAATATGACATAAACTGATACAATCCCTGCCCCAAGAAGCTTTGAATCTTCTATATTCAGTAAATACATTGTATCCGTCGTCTGCTTTTTAAGGCAGACAAAGGGAAGTAGGGTGACCTTTTAAAGCAGCAAAACATGTTAAACCTTATATGTTTTTTCTTCTTTTCATTAATCAGTTCTGTAGTATTAGATCATAGTGAATGTTTTGTTGTTGTTTTTTTTTTAACTCAACTCAATGACATTTTAATGAGTTTAAAGCATCCTTTGATTTCTATCACAGGTTTTAACCCACCTCCCCAGCAGTGGAAGATATTTGCAACACTTTCCTGTTTGTGATCATTTGTTGCCAATGTTCCCAGCAGTTGAAGCTGCAAACTGTAACAATAGATAATGTTACTTTAGTAATATAAGAGCAATCATAGAAATAAATGGCACACCACTGTTAATAAAGACATGCAAGTATAATTCTGCTTCTGGTGCTTACCTCCCAATGGTCCCGGCGTCTCAAGGCTGGACCTAATAATGGCACAAAAATGAAGGAAAGGAGGAGCACACAGGAGACTTGATTTGAGTTTTGAAAAACTTCAATAAGGTGTTCACAGCATCAGAGTTTTAGTACGGATAATGTTTCAGGACTAATGTGTCCCTTCCTCAGACCCTGACATAGTCCTGAAACATTATCTGTAATAAAGCTCTGATGCTGTGAACAACTTATTGAAGTTTTTCAAAATCAAATCAAGTCTCCTGTGTGCTCCTCCTTTAGTAATATAAGGATACGTTGTAGCTGCTGAGTTACACTGGCTGAAGGATTGATTAAAACTGAAAGGCGGCCATTATGTCAGGCACACAATCAGGATTTTGACAGGAACACCAAACGATTGCCAGTATAATTTGTAATGATGGATTGTAAGTATGTAGAATTCTACATTGCCACCTGCTTTACATACTGTATGAAAATAAAAGGGGAGAATGCAGTATTGCTTTTTAAATAGAGAAGAGTGTGTGGCATGACTGCCCAAGCTTGTTACTGAAGTGTGTTACATCTGTCACAGACTAGTTACAGATGTGCAAATGTCTTGCTATTAACTTATTATTAACTTAGCAAACATTTTCACAACTTTTTACAGAAAGCCTCACAATGCGACAAAGTGTACAAAATGCGATGTTACAAGAAATATACACCATGTTTACCGATCCCACGACAGTTTGTGATTGTCGCTAAAATGAAGTGAATATGCTGGTATATCAGATTTAAGGCCAGTTCAGAATGTATTAGTGTTGGCTTTGCTGAGTGAGGAAGAATGTAAATGTTCTCTCACGGCCGCGTAATCAGCCCTGTCACGTAATGTGTGTGCGTCTCGCGCATTAGGAATGTAACGCACAGTCCTACGCAGCTCTACACACAGCCCTAACCCTGCCCACTTTTATCATTACCCAGTCCCCCTACTTCAATACACCATCTCCTTACACAGGGGTGGGGAACTCCAGTCCTCTAGGGCCACCAACAGGCCAGGCTTTCAGGATATTCCTGCTTTATCATTGGTGGCTCAATCAGTGGCTCAGTCTTCGACTGCACCCCCTGTGCTGAAGCAAGGATATCCTGAAAACCTGTCCTGTCGGTAGTCCTTGAGGACTGAAGTTGCCCACCCCTGCTCTTACATCATTACTCTGCCCCATTACGGTGTTACTCCTCCTTCAAATGTCATTACCCCATCCCTGATGTAAGAGGACGTGCCCTCAGCAGGTGCTCCCCTCCTCACACTGCAGTCATACATCCCTGGGTCCAGAAGTAAGGAGGGGTCTCACGTAGATCGCATGCTTGTGTGAGGCCTAGTCTCACGCTCCAGAGTGGGGGGGCCCATAACTGCTCTGTGTAACAGGTGGTGGGGTATCCTTGTACAGTCCAAGGTTGAGGCTTGTTCTGGAACCTCCTCATTGTCACAGTTCAAAGTCAGTATAAGCCTTATGTTGAGGTGGAAATGTTACCCTCTCGTGCTCCTATAGCGATCCTATGAGAATTATAATAACCACTTGTTGGCTAACAACTGTTATCAACACTGGAACCCTTAAAGGAGCACGTATCCCCCCAGAGCCAAACCGCTATTTTCAGCTGTAAGGTGTCTTCCAGCGTCGGAAAGTGTCGTATGGAGTAACAGTGCTTAGTGCAGGGGTTCTCAGCTGTTTTCTGAGCAGGGGTACCCCTGAATGATTTGTTTACATCTCTAAGCACCCCTGTTCTTCAGAACAGAGAAAAAATGTGTTGATGATTTTCATGAAATACAAACTTTAGTTTCACCTTGCTTACGCGCATACACACTCAACCTCCTTTTCACAAGCACACCCCCCCACAGTCACCCATCATCTTCGTACCCACTCCACATTAAGCCTCTGACATCATACTCACCCTTTGAATCAACAGACACTGCACACGTATTCCCCCTTCTCATGCTGCACACTCACCCTCTTTATAATAAACACCACATTCAGCGTCCCTTCTCTTACATACACCATATACCTTCCCTCATTACACAAAACCATGACACTCTCCTCCCCACACAAAGCCCTCACACCTTCCCGCTTTCCTCCCACACACACCCATCATTGTGTTCTGTGCTGTCTGGAGGTTCCACTCTCCTCAGTGCCAGGCTGGGGGAGGAGAGGTGGGTCACAGCCTCTACATCTCCAGGCTGCATGGGAGGTGCCCACTGGTCAGCCAGTTGAGTGTTTCCCCTGGGGCCATGGCACCCTTGGCAGAGAGCCCTGGCACCCTGGTTGAGAAATACTGACTTAGTGAATATGGCCCTTTATGGCTATTTCACTTGAATAGGGCTGTAAGAATTCTTACAGCATAGAAAGTATCTTAAAAAGTAGCACTTCATAGTAAATATGGCCCCTGTATTACCTAAACTCATAGAGAGTGTAATATATGCGAGCAAGCGCTGAATCATGAATTATGTTATACCACTTCAGACATTAGTGCCTGTACCAGGCGAAGGAGAAGGAGTGGCTCAGTAAGTAAAGACATTGACTCTAGCACTGAGTTTGAAGCAGGGGAACCTGGTTCAATTCCTGGTGTCGGCTCCTTGTGACCTTGGGCAAATCACTTTATCTTCACCAAAAACGTAGATTGTAAGCTCCATGGGGCAGGGACTGTGTCTGCAAAATATCTCTGTAAAGCTCTACATAAAACTAGCAGCGCTATACAAGAACATGCTATTATTATTTATTTATTTATAAAATATTTTACCAGGAAGTAATACATTGAGAGTTACCTCTCGTTTTCAAGTATGTCCTGAGCACAGAGTTAAGACAAATAATACATGGTTACAAATACAGTTACATAAATGAACATTATATACAAGACATTGCATGCACAGTTAAAGAAAATATATATTATGGGTGTATGAAACAGTTACAGATCAAATTAAAATGTGAGACAGCCTTAGATTTGAAAGAACTTAAACTGGTGGTGGCTGTGAGAGTCTCTGGTAGGTTGTTCCAGTTTTGGGGTGCTCGGTAAGAGAAGGAGGAACGGCTGGATACTTTGTTGAGCCATGGGACCATGAACAGTCTTTTGGAGTCTGATCTCAGGTGATAAGTGCATGTGGTAGGGGTGAGGAGCTTGTTCAGATAGCTGGGTAGCTTGCCCATAAAGAATTTAAAGGCAAGACAGGAAAGGTGAACTTTGTGCCTAGACTCTAGTGATGACCAATCTAGTTCTTTGAGCATTTCACAGTGATGTGTGTTGTAGTTGCATTGGAGAACAAAACGAAAAATTGAATTGTAGAGGGTGTCAAGTTTGCTAAGGTGGGTTTGAGGTGCCGAGCCATATACTTTGTCTCCATAGTCAATAATTGGCATTAGCATCTGCTGTGCGATACGCTTTCTGACCAGGAGACTTAGGGAGGATTTGTTCCTGTAAAGTACCCCTAGTTTGGCATAGGTCTTGGTTGTCAGGGTATCAATGTGCATTCCGAATGTTAAGTGGGAGTCAAACCATAAGCCCAGGTATTTAAAACTAGTGACAGGGGTTAGGGTGGTGTTAGCGTTGGTTCTAATCAGGAGCTCAGTCGCTGGAAGCTTTAAAAATTTAGTCTTGGTCCCAAATACCATTGTTACAGTCTTGTCAGTGTTTAAAAACAGTTTGTTTTGGGAAATCCAGTTTTCGAGTCTCAAAAAGTCAGACTGAAGTATGTGTTGAAGGTCAGAGAGGCTATGGCTGTGTGCATATAGGATTGTGTCATCTGCATACATGTGTATTGAGGCTTCCTTACAAGCTGTGGGAAGATCATTAAAGAACACTGAGAAGAGTAGGGGCCCCAGAACAGAGCCTTGTGGGACACCACAGGTGATATCCAGGGGGTTGGAGTTAGAGCCTGAGATGGACACATGTTGGGATCTTCCTGATAGGTAGGACTGAAACCAGTTTAAAGCATGCTTCCCTATTCCAGAGTTCTGAAGTTTATTAAGCAGGATAGCATGATCAACTGTATCAGAAGCCTTTGCAAAATCTAGGAATATTATTATTACTACCACAATACAACCCCTTCTGCAAAGCGCAGATGGCTCTGTAAAGTATTGTCCTTTGACCATTCTCTCCACTCTGTTTGGACACCTCTGTGTTGTACAGTGTACAGTACATACTTTGCATGTAGACTTCATAGGCGTCTTCCCCATGTTCAGAGGTGCTTCCACGAATCCAAAACAATGCTCAGACTTCAATCACAGAGATCTTCACGTGATGTGCCCGAACAGACTCCAGGTTACATGCGCAACATCTTCAAGTCGGAGAGCCACAGGGATTTTACAAGCTGAAACATTGTAATCGGTATCCTTCTCGATTCATGCGTGATCAGCTTAGAACTGGGGTAGCCAACACCAGTCCTCAGGAACCACCCACAGATCAGGTTTTGAGGATATCCCAGCGTCAGAACAGTATGTGATTATAGACAACAATCAGTGGCTCAATTGAAGTCGTAGACTGAGCCACTGATTGAGCCACCTGTGCTGAAGCAGGGATATCCTGAAAACCTGACCTGTTGGTAGCTCTTGAGGACTGGAGTTGGCCACCCCTGGCTTAGAGGAAAGAGAAGGTATGATAAGGGAGCACTAATCCCTGCCCTCCTACAGGTTCCAGCGATGCTGTGCAGAGAGAGTACAGTACTGTATGTAGAACAGATTAAGTTTGAATATATCTCAAATTCTGTCTTAATATACAGTAAAGATTAACCGTGTTATACAGTATCTGGACTTCGGTTATAACTCGGTAAGGACATTTTGTTTTCACATCAGATTGATTATTTGTAAATTTATGAGCTGTACAATACACAACGGACATTGGTTATGTGTTAACCATTATATATAATAAATAAAGCGGTTATAAAAGTTGCATTAGCTGCCTGAATACCCTTTATCTTAAGTGTATGCTAATATGAGAGCAGCGAGGTTCTTTGTTGTCTACAATCACATACTACAGCTGCATTGCATACTGTGAGTGCATATCGACTGATACGAGGTGTAAAGAAAGCCCAACTTAAAGTGGTCTTGTTCCCCGTACACCTGCTATACAGACCAAAGTTTCTGAATATCTCCCGATATCATCCTGGATGGCCCTCCAGCGACTTAAACTTAACTTGGCAAAAACAGAGCTCGTCATACTTCCTCCCAAACCTGCCCCACTACCTCCTTCCACATTACTGTTGGAAGTTCTGTCATACACCCAGTAGCCCAAGCACGCTGCCTAGGGGTCACACTCGACTCCTCTCTCACTTTCTCCTCTCACATTCAAAACGTAACTAAAACCTGTCGCTTTACCCTCTGAAATATTACAAAGATACGCCCTTTCCTCTGTTACTCGACTGTTAAAACTTTGACTCAGGCCCTCATTCTCTCCCCTGTAACCTCCTGCTGTCCGGCCTTCCTGCCTCTCACCTGTCTCCCCTACAATCTATCCTAAACCCTGCTGCCAGAATCACTGTACTATTTACGAAATCTGTCTCAGCGTCTCCCCTGCTGAAATCTATCTCCAGACTTCCGATCAAATCCCGTATCTCACACTCAATTCTTCTCCTCACCTTTAAAGCGTTACACTCTTCTGCCCCTCCTTACATCTCAGCCCTAATTTCTCGCTATGCACCATCCCGACTCTAAAGCCCTCTCCCGCCTTAAACCTTTCTCACTGACTGCTCCACACCTCTGGAATGCCCTTCCCCATAACACCCGACTAGCACCCTCTCTATCCACCTTTAAAACCAACCTTAAAACACACCTGCTTAACGAAGCATATGAGTAGCTCCACGGCTAATACTATACACGATACATAAATCTTGGCCCCCTGCAGACGCACTTACCAGAACACCCTCCTACTGTATGTCATTCCTACCTACCAAATTGATTGTAATCTCTACGGAGCAGGGACTCCTCTTCCTAAATGTAACTTTTATGTCTGAAGCACTTATTCCCATGATCTGTTATTTGTATTATTTGTTATTTATATGATTGTCACGTGTATTACTACTGTGAAGCGCTATGTACATTAATGGCGCTATATAAATAAAGACATACATACACACACTTGCAATTCCACCCAGAGCATCACTTTTCCATTCCCCTTCCCAGTCCTCTACATTTTCTTTTCTCTGTCTGACTGCATCTTTGGATTTGATTTTATTAGTCTTCAGTCATTTCTTGTAGAGCTGGTGGGATCAGCAGCAGTCCTTAGTATTCCTTACGTCTGTTCTCTGCTTTCTCTGATGGGAGTCAGTTGCAGGTGTCAGCCACCAAAATGTCAATAACAAAGTTATTTTCATATATCAGCTGAGACTCCCACCCTCCAACCTCAGAGTATGATACCTTGTTGTAGCTCTTCTATCCATTACTGTAACAGTAACATACAATATGTATGCCTAATAAATATCCTTTGAACACCTTGAATATCTGTATACAAACACACACAACTCAAATATATACTATGCATGTGTGCCCATATTTAGTAAGCAGTGTTTTTCCATAAGACACCTTCTCGCCCTGGAAAACACCTTATGGCCCCATATGGCTCAATCAATGGAATTGAAGGTGTCCACCATGGCCTCAAGGTGTCTTTTGGCAGAAGACTAAGTATGTCCCATGATGTGCATATAAAAAAACCCACGTGAGGGACCTGTCCAGTGCTAAATATACACACATATATCCCATCACACACAAGTAAACGTTATACTAACATATAAACTACATCTGTGTATAAATAGATGGATGAGGGAATGTAAATATCCTAGTAACATTTAGGTAAGAGGTAACAGGAGGTCCTACAGCCATATGATATTCCTTTCAGATGTGGGATAGGTTCATTATCTAACCCAGGGGTGCACCACTTTGTGCGCTGCGCCCCCCTGCCTGCCAGCCCTGGTGCTCGCGCCCCCTCCCCTTACCTAAAATCCAGCATCAAATGATGCGTGGGGTCACATGACATCACCCGCAGTGTCATTTGACGCGCGGTGCCATGGCCACGCGTCACATGACCCCGCGGTGTCATTTGACGCCGCGTTGACATGGCGACGCGTCACCAAAGACAAGGTAGGAGACACTGCAGAGGCCCCACGTGATTCCCCAGCACTTCCATGTAAATGTCGTGGGGAAGAGCGCAGGGCCTCTGCAGCCGTCGCGCCCCCCCAGAAAAATCTTGCGCCCCCACTTTGCACACCCGTAGTCTAACCTATTGTTATTAAAACGTGTGCTTTTTACATGTCCTTGCCACTGCCCTCTTTCATTGATCTCCTTTCTGAGCAGCTAGGCTTTTAGGGGCCATGTTTAGCCTGGGCAACGCTTTACTCACCCAACACCTACAGTACATCTCTTTGCACATCAACATATTACTAATAAGTGGGATTTTTCTGATTTACAGGCCAGTTTCAGGCTAGCGATTACAGTTTATGCGCAGGGGAGATATAATGAGCTATATTTACTAAGCAGGTGCCACTCCATCTGATCTCTTTCTGCAAGAATTAGTCAGTACGGTCCTGTGTGTCCTACTCAAGTGAACGGGCTGTAAGGTTTTCTCCATCACAGAAGTTGCCTAATGGAGCATCCTACAAGCTTCCCCTTCTGTAAACCCGGGGTGGGCAACGCCAGTCCTCAAGGGCCACCAACAGGTCAGGTTTGAATGATATCCCTGCTTCAGCACAGGTGGCTCAATCAGTGGCTAATTGAGCCACCTGTGCTGAAGTAGGGATATCCTTCAAACCTGACCCGTTGGTGGCCCTTGAGGAGTGAAGGTAGCCCCCCCTTTCTATAATACATGACAGTAACTGTATTACATGGTACCTCACAACTGCCACAGTCTGAGGATCCAAATAAGCAGCGATTGAGACTTCTGAGCCGAACAATGACATGTAATGGAATAATAATTTCACTGTCTCCGGATAAAGAGGGACTTTACTTTTCTCATTCAACAGCGGAGGCTTTGCTCTCTTCGTCCTTTCTTCCGCTACTTCTCAGTGCTTCAGTTAACCTCAATTCAATTATTACTAATCTTTTCTCAATGACTATTTCTCTAATTAATTACTAAAATCTTTACCAATGTTATGCAATGTAGAAAGTGTCTTTCTTTAAGGATTCAGGCAAATATCCCCGAGTGCTGGAGGTGTTCTGTCGTTCCGGGGACGTCCTGTGAATCCGCAGAGCGGTGTATGCAGAGTGTGGTAGTAACAGCTGGGAACATCAGGTCATTCTTCTTAACACCGCATTTTATTCACCTTCGCCGACGCTTCTGCCACAGGGGCCTTCTTCAAGGTGCAAACAATACAACCGGCAATCTACAATCCCCTCTATGTCCGTTTAAATAGCCCCACAAACGCCCAAATGAGGGATTTGTGGGGCTATTTAAATGGACATTGAGGGGATTGTAGATTGTCAGTTGTATTTTTTGTACCTTGAAGAAGAAGATCCCCGTGAGGGCCGAAACGTTGGCGATGGTGAATAAAATGCGATGTTAAGAAGAATGCTTTCATGGCAGGAGTTCTCCACTCCAGTCCTCAAGCACCCCATCCCTCCCCCAACAGGTCAGGTTCTCAGGATATCCCTGCTTCAGCACAGGTGGCTCAGTCGACTGATTCTCTGATTGAGCCATCTGTGCTGAAGCTGGGATATCTGTAGATGAGCACCCCTGATCCAGGGAGTGCTGCCCAGCACAAGGAAGCACCTTTACAGCATATTGTGATGGGCAGGGCATGTTCTCTGTGATTGTTGCTGTACAACGGGCTGCCGGAGCAGCTCATGGGGCGGGCGGGAGTAATAATACTGTCTTTGAATTTGCCTGGGATGTCAAGGGCAGCTCTTTGTGACCTGGTGACAAGTCACTTTATCTGCCTGTGCCTCAGGCGCCCCAAACTAGGGTGTCTGCGTTTAATGGCGTGAACTTATTGCGCCTGCAGATTCTATGTACAGTATAATTAGTAATGAACGCGGTTGACACAGGTAAGAAAAATCTGCACCTGTTACATTTCAAACTTGCATTTTTTTAAATTATATCAAACGTGGTTTTAAATGAAATTTGGTAACCTTTGAATATTTCCTTGACCCCCTTGCTACCTTTGCAATGCGATTGCTGGCCCATCCGGCAGTGAAGGGGTTAACCTTCTCAAATACTATACCTTGTTAAAATGAAATATATTAGAAATTGTTATTAATTATAATTTGCTACATTAATAATAATAATAATAATAATAATAATAATAACAGTCTGATGTTTTCAACCAATTCAACTGTCAGGGTTCTTACCAGTGGCAAGATATTCAAGAAGAGAGGGCTCAATCCCCCAGGAAGACAGCAGCTAATTAGCTCTAATTAATTACCATAAAACAACAATATAAAAGGGAGTCACTCCGAGGTTCTCCCTGCGTATGCTGCGAGTCCAGTGAACTGAAATGACTGCAGTTGAATGGTGAATTAGCAGAGCATATGCAGCGTGTGAGCGATGCTGCTACCCGAAACTGGCAGCCGCCGGTGGGAGGGGTATTAGACAAACAAGCCAGGGCCCAAAAAAGGAGTCTCAGAGGGGACTAAGCCAGAACACAGAGTACATGCAGAGAGGATGCCGTCATACTGAGCTGATTACTTTCAGTTAATTAGATATGAGCAAACCCAGTCTAATGCTGGAAGAACAAATCCCCAGACCAGCGTGTAAACAATGTTATAAGAGAGAGACCTCGGTGGGCCCGCGCTATGGAAAGCAGATGAAATATTAACGGCAGCAACAAGAGAGGAAGGAATCCGGCATCAGACTTCACTAGAGACCTGCTCGGTGGAGCTGTTATGCAGTGAAGTCAGGGTGGGAGGCTGGAGGGTGGGGAATAGCAGGTGCTGCAATGCAAACAGGTTTTTTTTTTGTTTTTTTTTAATCCTTTGGCCACCAGAAAGCCCTGCAACCCAATGCATTGCAGGCCCCTCTGGCAGCAAAGGGGTTAAGAGAATGGGGAAAGTGGTGCGCGCACATAAAACATAGTTGTGCGCTCACAACTTTCCCCATTCTACTACTGTTTGAGGATCAAGGGATGATCCTCTCCAGGTTGAGCTGCAGAATCTACAAAGGGCCAGTGTAACTATCATCACTTGGTTTTCCCTTTACCCCTGGTTTACATTGTATATATATATATTATCTGATCTGCTATTTAGGCAAGGACACTCCACCTGTCCTACAATATTATAAGGGAGCGCTGTAGTTATCTCCATTTAGCAAAGGGGTTAAAGCAGAGTCCCCCCATACACCTGCACTCATATCATTTTTCCCTTACCTGAATATAGGGGGCACCCAGAGCCGGACCACATAGAATGCGTCGGCAGATAAGAACCCCATAGCCCCCTTTGTTGCCCCCATTTTCCGATCTGCTATAAAACCTCAGATCCTAGTTGACCCTTGACTTTATTTCGTATGTGGGATCGCCTAATCGCAAGCATTCCCTTACTGCATCAGCCCTGCCACGTCCGCTGGTAAGCTATTCCACGAATTTGCCACCCTGTCCATAATGAAATACTTCCTCACATTTGCCCTGAGCCTGCCACCCTCACGCTTCAGAGAATGACCTCTTGCTCTGGCTCTCCTCTACCTTTTGGAATATGCGTCCCTTCCAGTACTTTGTTGATTCCCTTTATATATGAGAAAGTTTCTATCATACCCCCCTTATCCATCCTATCCTCAAAGCGGCACATATTAAGGTCCTGTTACCTGTCGTCTTTCCTGATAAGTCTTATGCTATAGATCATGCACCCTCTTAGTAGCCCCCTTTGTGGGCAAATCTCCAATTTGCTAAGCTATGGTTGAACGCGTACGCTAGGTGAGGTCTCACCAATGATCTACAAGTGCCATCAGCACCCCTCTCTTTCTGCTGCTAATACCTCTGCCGATACCAGCCTAGTTTTACCACTTTTAGACCCCATTACAGCTTGGGTGACGGATTGTCATAAATTTCTCTGGGGCGTTTTGATTTGGGAATCCAAAGTTAATGTGCTAGCGGGGTGGGGGATAGTTGGTGCCCAATCTCCACCCCTCGT